>NC_090447.1:925934257-926237287 GCF_031143425.1 Pleurodeles waltl
TTAAAAGTGGGATGATACTGGGATTAGCCAATCTCTACTGACCAATTTGGAAAAAACAACACCCAAAATAATCAAATATACTCTTGCTTGCTATTGGGATGGGATGCTTTAGTCCGCAGGAGAGCAGAAAGACTGCTTTACCATTTTTGAAGGAGTGGGGCCATGGCCACAGCCATGCTGGGCAGCTCCCACCCCTGCTAAAAAGCAATCTCTGGTGTCTAGTGGGCTTTCTGCCCCCTGGAGGGGCAAATGGGGGTAATTGTCCCATCTGCCAGCCCAGGGCCAAAAAGTCTGTTTCACTTTTTTGGGGGGGGTTGCCATGCCCATGCTGAACAGCCCCCACTAATACAAATACAAAAGTAATCCCAGGTGTCTAATGTGCTTTCTGTCCCCCAAGGAGGCAGATGGAGTAATTGCCCCCATCTGCCTCCCCCAGGGTGGAAGAAGGACTGTTTTCATTTGTTTTCAGATGGTGAGGGCATAGCCGATAAAAATGAAAAAAAAAAACAATCCCTGATATCTACTGGGCTTTCTACCACCCTGGGTGGGTAATTGCCCCCATCTACCCCCTAGGGGGCAGAAAGAGTGCTTCCCTTTTTTTGTGGGAGCATGGCCATGATGGGCAGCCCCCACAATACAAATAAAAAAAAAGTAATACCTGGGGTGTAGAGGGCTTTCTCCACTCCACGGGAGGAGATGGGGTAATTGCCATTTTTAAGGGGGGTAAGGGCATGGCCATGCCCATGCCCATGCTAGGAAACCCACACCCTTTCAAAAAAAAGTGATCCCTGGGGTATAGCGGTTTTCCAAAAATAAGGCTGCGCTGCCCGGGGGGATAGAAAATGGCCAAAATAATCACCCAATAATTTTATCAAATCCCTGGTGTGTAGTGGTATTCTGCCCTCCTGGGGTCAGATTGGGCTAACAATAAGGTGAATCTGCCCATGGGGGGGGGGGGCAGAAAATGTCCAAAATGTATGCACAAATATTTAGAGTGGCCCTTGCCTAAGGGACGCTCAAGGTACAAAAATAAATCCCTGTGGTCTATAAGAGTGGATCCCTGCTTGGGAATCATCCTCCTTTGGCAATCCTGAAGCAGGGATCCACATGGGAAAAGTACCATTGAAAAGGAGATATTCTGCCCTTTTCAATTATACCTCTCCTGTGTGCTTTGGTGCTCAGGGGGCTGAGATAGCCCTGAGAACCAAAACAGTGAAAGCAAAATGAGCCGATTGGTTCATTTCACTTTCATTTTCAATGTAATGACACCTATGCAGCTAGGGAAGCTTTTCTCCAGCTCCGAAGGGAAAAATCAAAAAAGGAAATCCCTCTGTTGTAAACAGCAGAGGGATTTGGTGTTCATGTCCAGAGGACTGGAATGGTTCTGTTTTCAGCACACGACAACCGAGGCTGAGGACAGAGCGGTTCCATCCTCAGCATCCAAGTGGCTAAAATATCATAAATATTTCCAGATGGGCCAGTAGTTGATGTTGTTATTGGGACTAGGTTTGGTTTGTCAGAAGAATTAGGATCTGTGCTCCTTTGAAATCATTTAACAACATGCCTTGAGAGCATCAGACATTGATTGGATTTTATCTTCACTGGAGGTCATTTAGGAAACTATAAGTTTGTCAGTATAGTCTATGATTAAAAAGGGGTCAAAGGTGTTTCATTTGGGAATGTTGCATTAATTTATAGGGGGAGGTGTGATGGTCTGCTGTGTCCTGTTAATGAGTAGTTTTATCTTTTTAATTTTCTCTCTGAAAAACATATTGATACCGGTGCAGCTGTTAAAAGAATGAAGTATGGAAATGAACAACATTAGTGTAATATTTAAAAGATCATGCTTCATTGGTGGTTGCTTCATAGTATGGAGCTTCAGATGTTGTTATGAGGAGTCTATGATGGTTATGTAGAGTTTGCAGAGCAGGAGCCTTGCCATAAATCAGTCAGAATCCAGTAATGACACTGTAGTTATTTGGTTGCTTAATATGGGCACCACAGGTGGAAACCTTGGACCCGGAAGCCCCTCCGTCACTATGCTGTTAGGTGAAGGTGAAAATTACCCTACCCTAGCTAGGGCGAGGTGACAGCCAGAGGATTTCTCTGTTTGGGCCTGTCAACCAATGTATGGTTGTTCGCAGAAAGAAAACACATCACTGCTCCCTATGTGCAAGGAGAAAACTCACTCTGCTATAGCACAATTATTCCTTTGTCCAAAAAACCCCAGACTTCCACATTGGAAATTTGTTTGTGTAAAACAAACAGAAATGCCTAGGTGGGTAAGGACAACATAGTAGCTACTTAGCTTTCCACTGAGTTTACAGTACAGTGCCCAATACAGGGGCTGCAATGTGGACTTTGAAGTACCTGCCAGGCAGAAGGAGGTCTCTAAATCAAGCAGGCAGTCTACTAGCAGAACCATGCTTTAGGATGAACTGATGGGATGGTGGACCAAACCGCCATGATCTAAATGACCCACTAAGGAAGTAGTTATCCATATATAATAAAGAGCACAACATTTGGTTTTAGTGGATGGCAGCACTGGCTTCCATTTTGTTTCCATTGTTACAATCAGGGCATTGATGTGCCTGTAGATTTAAGATGAAGGAGGGAAGATCCAACCTATTTTATTTGGTGTTGGAGTGGAAGCTTATCTGGTTTTCATCCTTTCATTTACAAATGCAAACAACGCTTTTTTTCTTAGACTAAGAAAAAATCAAAACAATACAGGGAATCTTGCTGAGACACAGAACCACCGCAGAAAGAAGCAAAGCAATGCTTGGAGTTTCTTGTAGGCTAAGGAAAAGAATCCAGATTGAGTCTGGTTCGTTAATGCGGCACACACATGTGTTCTCATGAGCTTGCAAAGAGCCAGACAGTCTTTGGATGTTGTTCTTATGCTAAGAAAAAATCTGATCAGTGTCTGTCTTCTAGATAAGTCCAGAACTAATGTGCAAGTGACTCTTAAACAAAATAAATGTTGTTAAGATTTCTTTAGGCTAACAAAAGTACAAACAGTCCCTGGCTCCATGTATGAAAAATGAAATGTGAGTAGTTGTCCTTAGGAAAGCAGTCAAGTGCTTTTTGGATTGTTTCATTGAATAAAGCTGAGAATAATGCACCTGTGACCAGGGGCGGCACCTTCTCTATGGCAAAGGAGCATCGCCCCACTGGCAGAGCCAGCAGCAGAAAAATAACATCATAGTTGTTTTATATTTCTGCTCGTGGCTCAGCCAGCAGTGGAGGGAGGGGCCGGGCTGGGCCACGGGAGGGAGTAGTAGGAGGAGAGAGTGCACCTAAGTGTGCATGGGGGTCTGGCCAGCCAAAAATACATGCCCAGTTATGTTTCTCCAGCCTGACTGTGTTTAACAGCCATGCTGGAGAAACTGCACTGACCGCAGGGTTGTGTCTGGGTGGCAGTCTGAGCCGCTCAGGCCAGTCCTGACGCTGCTTTCATGCTAGGTTTAGCATGAAAGCAGCATCAGGATTGCTGGGACGTCCCACATCGAGGGAATGGGAGCGAGGCTGCGAGAGACGGCGGTAAGGTAAGTTTATTTAATGTGTTTATCTTTTTTATTTTCCCCCTCTGTCTCCGTCCCCTCCGCCCCTCCCTTTCAGATTTGTGGCTGCCACCGCTGCCTGTGACATCAGTACAGGCATGCAGCTTCATCCTTGCTTCTTATGCACAGTGCCAGGAGATGGAGCTCTGTGTCTCTTCGGCTAATACAAAAATCAAATGGCATCTGACCCCTTGCTGGGTCACAAAATTGAATGTGAGCTCCCATAAACGGAGCCGTACATTGTTTGGATTTTCCTTAGGCTTTGAAAAATTCTAATCTGAATTTGGTTTCTTTGGAGCACGGAACTGTTTGTCTGTGTCACAGAAAGACAATTGTTTTAGCCTTCAAAATAATCATAGCTTGAAAAAAAAATACTTTTCTGTCTTGGGAGCTTGCAGAGCTCTGTGGACTGGTGTAATATAGTCACTATGAAAAGGACCAGTGATTATCCTGACAGAAGCAGAGCAATTGTTTTACAGTAGTTGACAGATAAATAACGTTGCCTCAGTCTAGGTACAATCCAATCAAATATTTACTATTGTTATATATCATTGCAGATTAGTGAAAAGGAACTCCTTTTTTAAAGTCTTTAACTGTAGCAAGCAGATGTTTGCTACTGTAACTTTTTGGGTCCCAAGGAGCATATCAGACTCTGGCCATATACCTAGATTGTGTAGAGATGTTGCCAGCAAAAGTGGTTCCTCAGAGTTCTGGTCACATTATATATTCACTGCAGTCAGAAGCACCTTTCATTTGAAGACTAGTGCTTAAAACAGTCTGTAAGGGCCAAAGCCAAGGCCAAAAGCCTTTGCATTCGCAAACGTTGCAAATCTCTAAATTTCACATTTGGAAATGCAAAATAGCCTTTCCAGATGTATGAAAGGCATTGCAGTCCCATTTTATGGAATTCCCTAAAATTGTGACTCCAAATAGGGAATCGCAATTTGTGATTTCCTAATTAGGAAATCGCAAAAAGGGAATTCATTTTGGCGATTCCCTTGGAACATGTAACAAGCATTTCCTAAATGCAAACTGGGCATTTAGGAAATGCTATTACGATTAACTCCAAATTGATGGTCACCATGTGCAATTTCAAAACATGCATTAAAATGCATTTTTTAAAGTATTGTGTAGCACACATGCCTCTAGGGCATGTGTGCACTTCACATGTGAACCTTTTTTTTGGGGGGGTGGGTGCATCAATGGGGGCCTTAGGCCCACGGCACCCTTGGTTTGCATTTCCTAATTTATGAATTCCTAATAGGAACTCACAAATTAGGAAATGCAAAACCATTTGCACCTCTAGGTCTTCAGGCCCATAAGAACAAATAGAGTTGCAATACCTAATAGCGATTCCCTAATAGCGATTGCTATTCTGTAGAATAATGACCAATACACCAAAAGAGTTTTCTGCGTTGTGAAATGTTTTTAATGTCCCTTTCCACCACATTTAAACAGCGATAAAGGTAAAGAAGAGTAAACCCTGGCCATTAGCACATCAACTATAAATTGTCTGGTTGCTTGAATGGCCAAACCTTCAACCCCTCATTGTCCATCAGGCCATCTGAGTAGCATGTTAGTGATGGAGATGGAGTAGTTGCCATCACTAACATCCTTAAAACTCCTCCCAACTGTAAAGAAGTTGGGAGGAACTTCAGTGAGATGAAGTGGGTATTCTGTCCACAATGTAACTGAGTACTCTCTCCCTCAAACTCTAAATCAGCCTCTGAATTATTTCAGAACTCTTGCATGAACAACAAGCAAGTGCATTTAGGATATGTTAAATTAAGTTGCTTACATAGCTCCTGGTATATTCATGTATCTGATCACAGTTCGGTAAAGTGAAATATAATTCATATTGAAGATTCCGATGCTACATGGAAAACAATCTTAATTTTATCAGTCTTTGAGGTGAAGATTGTGCTGGTACTTGATATTTTATCTTTGAACAGATATACCTTTTGATTTGTGGACAAAGGACTATAGGTGACATCGACACTTTTGGAGAAAGTGGGTATGGTTTCTTTGGATGTGCTTTAAACATCAAATTCAATTTATCAATATGATAACATTGAATTAAAGTGAATTAGAGTGCCACAGTTCGTCAATCTCAGAAGCTTGTTTAGTTAAAATCTCACTTTCTTAACCAAGCACGGTAGATCACTGAAAGACTAAGAGGTAGAGCAATCATGCTTAGATCTGCAATATGCAAGGGAAAGGGAGTTTTAATAGCACTGCCTGTAATAACGAATTATCCCGCGATTAAGAAATGGATAAGAATGCATAGCCTAAAAATTATATTTTTCTAATTTTAAATGTCCATCAGCCACCTCTGCCACTAAGAGTCACTAAATAATAGTTGTTCCACAGACTGAACCACAGCGAGACATCCTGGTAAAGAAACTTTTAAACCAATAGTCAGGGCTCTTAATTCCTCTATTGCTGTGTCAAACTATGTATAGTCAGCTTCTGATAATAAAGGATGACATTGCTGAGTCTCCTTTAAAATATATTTTGTTGTTATGTTATGTTTTTGTTGTTATTTTGCCAACTTTTGGTGTTATGATTATACTCTCCCTGATTTTCCAAAATATTTCTTTATTATTATGAAGTCTAAAGAGAAACTCAAAATTGATAAAGAACAAGAAGCTGGAAAAATGTGAAAGCCAAGCAAAAATAGATAGACTAGCAGCCTGGTTCTTAAGACAGGCTCTGTAAGTGGTGTGATATTTCCAAGTATGTTTTTTTCTGATTTGTTTCCACTGACTGAGTATTCAATAATTATATCTCAATCATTATAAGAGTTAAGTTCTGTTTTGCCATCCATTTTTGCTTATTAGCCAAGTCACTTTTAATGTCTGATTATACACTGAGGACACCATCCAGCACAAAAACCATCCATTGAGGCATTTTCCTCTTTTTATGTGTACTTTAATAATGAATACCCAAAAAGTTTAAATTTAGTATGAGGTGAAGTATTTATTTTACATGTGAGAAATCTACACATGTAACCTCACCTTTGTGAAAAGGACCCTTAGACTCTCAGGGCCTGATTTACAAGGCTTGTGGCTCAGCAAGTGCCTTGCCTCCCCACCCTGCGCCACCAGGAAAGGGCAGAAATGCACCATATCTACAAGATACTGTGCATTTCTGTCCTGGTCCCCTGTGCTAGTGCACAAATTGCTACCTAGCGCCAATGCAGGAACCCTTGCACCCTGTTGCAAGGGTGCTTCCATTGTGGGGATGATTGTTTTTGTGTAGGGATTGGTGTGTTCTGTGCCAGCGTGGTGTTCCACCATAAGGTCCATTCCCTGTAGGGAGATTGACCACTTTAACAGTTTTGGGTTCTCCCCCCTCATCTGCATTAACCATCTGAGGGGTCTGTGATCCTTCTGAACTAGAAAGTGGGTCCCAAACAAGTAGGGCCTCAGCTTCTTCAGAGCCCAGACCACAGCAAAAGGTTCTGGCTCACTTGCACTCCTCCTCTGTTCCCGGGGAAGTAACCTCACACTAATGAAGGCTACAGGTTGGTCTAGGGCCTCTTCATTTAGCTGTCCAAGAACTGATCCCACAATCATGCTCTAAAGTGTTTGTCTGCACAACTAATTCCTTGGAGAGGTCAGGTGCCTTCAGCATGGGTGTCGTGCACATGGCTGCTTTCAGGGCATCAAAAGTAGTCTGGTAAGCCTCAGTCCAGATTTTGGGTTGTTTCTTAGAAGTCAACTCAGTCGAGGGGGAAACATAGTGCCATACCCTTTGACAAACCTCCTGTAGTGTCATGTGAGACCTAGAAAGATTCTCACCTTCGTCTGGGTCTTGGAAGGCTTACAAGCTAGAATGGTATCAATCTTTGGTTGCAGGCCTGCCACCTGGCCACTCCCCACCTGATATCCTAGGTAAAGCACAGATCCCTGCTCTATTTGGCACTTACTATTGTTAATAGAGCGGTCTGCCTTCTGCAGAACCCTCAATACTTCACAGAGGTGCTGAAGGTGTTCTTCCCAACTGGAGCTGAATATTGCAATGTCATCCAGCTAGGCTGCACTGAAATTCTCCAACCTAGCCAAAACCCTGTTGACCAACCTCTGAAAAGTGGCAGGGGCATTTTGCATTCCAAAGGGCATAGCCCTTAATTGGTAGTGTCCATCTGGAGTGAAAAATGCTGACCTTTCCTTTGCCCCATCAGTTAGGGCAATCTGCCAGTACCCAGACGTTAAATCAAACTTGACTGCTCCCAACCAATCAGTGAACTCATCAGCTTTGGGGATGGGGTTCGCGTCAGTCTTCATGATGGCGTTGTGTCCACAGTAGTCCACATAGAACCTGAGTTCTGGGGTGGCACCGGGGCAGCAGCCTTTCGGACTAAGACCACTGGGCTAGCCAAAGACGGCTGCAGAACTCAATAACCTCCAACGCTAACATCTTGGAAACCTCATCCTTGATGCTAGCCCTGACCACACCAGTCACACTGTATATCTTGTATTTGACAGGTTGACCGCCCCCAGTGTCCCCATCATGTATACACATATGAGTGACCCCTGGGGTTAAGGAAAACAAGTAGGCAAATTGTCCCAACAACTGGTGACAGTCGCTCTGTTGCTCTGGGGTCAGTGTGGGGGAGAGGTTCACCCCCTCCACAGACCCATATTTTTTCCTGGGCAGACAGGAGGTCACTCTCCTCCTCCACCCAATCATCTGTCGCCAACAGCATTGTTATCTCAGACCTCTCAAAGTGAGGTTAGAGGAGGTTAAAGGGTTCCTAGGAGTCTGCAAGTTCACCAGATAGGTGACATAATTGTTGCGCTCCACCATCTCAAGAGGACCAGCCCACTTATCCTATAGAACACAAGGCAGTACTGGGGCCATGATCCACACTTTCTGACCAGGCTGAAACTCAACCAGAGTGGTTTTCTCGTAATACCAGTGTTTCATGTCTTCCTGGCTTGTTTCCAGGTTCGCCTGAGCGAGTTTCCTGAAGCAGGCTGTCTGGTTTCTAAAGGCCAGCATGTGGCTAAGCAGATCCTGGGGGGTTTACTGGATGCCTTCTCCAAGCCCTCCTTTACCAGGCGCAGAGGTCACTTCAGAGGGTGGCCATACAACAGTTCAAAAGGACTAAAACCAAGTGCCTTCTCTGGGACCTTACTGGAAGCAAACAGAAGGCATGGCAAGAGGACGTCCCACTCATACCTCATGGGTTCTGACAGACCCATAATTATGCCCTTCAGGGTTCGGTTGAATGTCTCAACCAAACTATTTCCTTAGGGGTGGTAAACTTGTAGGTCAGCCCACACTCCTTCCACAGAAGTTGGTACTCATTGTCAAATACCACCTCCTTGGGGAACTCCATGCAGGTAAAGATCCCCATCAATGCCCAGCCCACCAGAGAGGTTGTGATTGTTCTTAGAGGGATAGCTTCTAGGTACCAGGTGGCATGGTTCACCAAGACCAGGTTAACCTGTTGTCCATGACTGTCTTGGAATCCAGAAGCCTCACAATGTCAATGCTCACCCTCTTAAAGGGTGTGATGACCACTGGAAAAGGTTGGAGAGGGGCTTACATTTCCCCCCACTCTTGTCACTTGCTTGACAAGTTTGGCAAGACCTGCAATATGTGTTAGAGTGTCTGCGCATTTGGGGACAGTAAAAGTGGGTGACAAACCTTTCTAAAGTCTTGTTCTGCCCCAAATGTCCTGCTAAAGGCACATCATGAGCCACACCCAGTGGGAAGGCACAGGGTCAGCAATCTTAGGCTCACTATACAAGAGGCCATCCTCCCTATAGATCCAGTATGATCCAGACTTCTTGCCAGATGCCTGGTCTGCAGCCTGCTGCTGCAGACCCTCAAGAGAAGGGCATGACTTGTGTCCCTCACAGAACTCATCCCAGGTGGGACCCTTTTGCTGCTGCCAATGGGTCAGCTCAGGCATCTCCCCCGGTTCAGCCACTTGTTCCCTTGTTGAGTCTGGGGTGTCCTCCTCAGGTTCAGGCTCCTCCCAGGCCATGGGAATTTCTGGGGTGGGTTTCCAGCGCCCCCTGCACCCTTCATCTTTGTGGCAGACACCTGGGCCACTCAAAGGGAACCTGCACCATCTCGCAGAAGCACTCTGAGTTGTCCACTGCAACTAGTTGGTGAAGTACATGGGGAACTACATGCCTCACAGTAGTCACACTGGCTCCTGTGTCTCTCAGAGCCTCCACTCTCTGTCCATTGATGGTCACCCACTGCCTGTACTTCTTTAGTCTTCTCAGACACAAGGGTCCTATGGACCATCTTACTGTCCCCTAGTGAGACAAGGGTCATCTCAGCTGGCTCTCACCCTTCTCCTGGAACCAACTTCTCCCCAAGCGCTATACTGGCCAAACCCTGTGACTGAGCATCAGTGGGTGCCAGTGTCCACCTGGGACATTTGTAGTCCCCGCTCATGTGACCCACCTGATCACACGCATAACATTTATGGGAACACTTCTCTGAAGGTTACCCTGTAGAGACCCATGGTTTCTTTTCAACTGGGGGCTGGAAATCCTTACCCTGGGAATTAGGTTGGGGCCCTTTAGAGAACTTCCCCTGTTTGCCCTTACCCCCTCACTTCTTCTGATGATGACCCAGCCCACCCTTGGTGGAGTCTCCCCCATACCTCTTTTGGACCCTGGTGCTCTCCCACTGATCCGCATCCTGAGGAAGCTTCCTAGGGTCAGTCAGCTCGCTGTCAATTAGGTGCTGGCGCAGCTCTGGAAAACACAGGCTGAACAAGCGCAATCAAATACAGTCCCTCATAAGCTGTCACCGTACTGCCCTTCACACAACCATCCACTGACCTGCAGAAAGAATCTATACATTCCAACCTTTTTCTTATATTACCTATATTTTTCTTTTTACTGCTCAGGAGTGACACCATATCTTGTGAATAGGGTGTCCTTCATGATAGAATAAATGAGTCCCCGAAGACCCCCTAAGGATGTCAGGGTGTCCCTCCCCTCTACCTCAAAGTGCTTCCACAGACCCACCCCCATTGTGCTTCAGGGACCATGTTCATGTGGCGAGCTGACTCATACCCCTTAAACCACAGATAGATGTCATCCTCCCCCTTGTAATCCTTTACTAAGTTCTATGGAATGTGTAGCCTTCTCTCAGGCTGCACTGAAGTACTGCTGCCACAATCTCTGCTGGACTGGCTCCTTTGGTCCAGCTCCCTCAAACTTAATTCATGAGCCAAATGCATCTTTTTCTCTCTAATGGCTAATCTTCTCTCTTCCATCTCCATTTTAAGTTTCTCTAATTCCAATAGGTGCACCCACTCTGCTTGCCTGTCCTGCAACTCCTCAGGGGTCGGACCTTTCAAAGAAACATTATTGCCTGCCCTGGAGACCCTGCCTTCAGGCAGAACAAGGTCATCCAAAACAACATCATGTATGCTCTGAAGCTCCTCACCCCCATCCTGCTACTCTGTTTGCACCCCAGCCTCCTGATGTGTCAACTAGGCCCTCATTCCTAGCAGAGCTTTTGATTGGGCAGAAAAGGTGTTAGACCTGGCCGTTGTGGCAGGTTCATCCCCTGACTTTTTGCCTCCTTCCTCCTATTTGTTCTGACCTCTCACTGTTGGCTCTAGGACTCTGAGCATGTTATCACTGTTGATCAGTGCTAAAGTGCAGGTGCTCTCCCATCTAAAGTTGGTATGAATGGCTTATAACTAATTGGCATATTTCATTTACCTATAAGTCCCTTGTACAGTGGTATCTCCATACCTAGTGCGTGTAAATTAAGTGCTACCAGTGGGCCTGCAGCACTGCTTGCGCCACCCACTGAAGTAGCCTTTCCAACTTGTCTCAGGCCTGCTAGCCTGTGTGCACAGTTTTCCGCCACAGGGACCTGCCATCTAAATTTACTTGCCAGGCCCAGAACTCCCCTTCTACTACATGTAGCTCACCCCTAGGGTAGGCCCTAGCTAGCCCTATGGGCAGGGTGCCTTTTATGTAGAAGACAGGACATGTGCCAGGTTGCATGGCCTGTCCTGGTAGTGACAAACAACCTAACTTGGTGTCTCACTGCTGTGAGTGCTGCCTTCTCATAGGATTGCATTAGAAATGCCCTGCCTTATATGTAGGGGGTATTGTCTGATTTATGAGGGGTAGCGTAGGTATGTTTGGTATGGTTGTAATGTAAGTGGGTTTTTTATTACTATTACAGAAATGCCACTTCTAGAAAGTGAGCATTTCTCTGTGCTTATGACTCTGGTGTCTTCCAGCTTGACTCCAATCCACGTCTGGGCAGAGGGACAGTTGGACTTTTTGCATAATTTTCAAACAGCCTGTACACAGGGAGATTGGAGGTGTCACAGAGGTGCATCTGCATACTGAATAGTCATCCTGGGCTGAGAGAAGGGAGAGGCGGGGCACACCTGCATTTGAAAAGGCTGTGCCTTGGCCTCACACAATAGGGTTGTTTACCCACAACTGATGTTTGTAGCCTGTGCTGGAGGAGAGAGGGGCACTCCCAGAAGCAGTTGTAACTGGTTGGAACCTCCTCTCCCCCTCCTTTGTGGGCACAGTGTAAAACTAAGTATAAGTACAGGGGAGTTTTCCCCACAATTTGGGAACTCTTAGAACTTACCTGGAACTGGACACAGACTGCTGGAGGGACTCCCCAGGAACCGCCATGGACTGCTGCTGCTGTGCTGACCTGTGGCGTGCAGGGTCGCTAGGAAAGACTGCCATCTGCCTGCATCCCCCTTGCACTGGTACTGCTCCTGGACACTACTCCCTGTGCTCCTTTTTCTCTGACTGTTGCCCCCCAGGGGCAGGGTGCCATGGCCCCTGACCTCTGCAACTGCCGAAACACATGAGGAGTGCTTCTCCTCCATCACGTATTGGCTGGAGAGAGCTTGATTTTTGGGTCACAAGGCACCCCGAGAGTGCCTTGTGTTGTGGAGCAATAGCTCCTCAAGGAGCGCTGTCTATTGACATTTTGGCACTTGAGAGCACCTTGTCGCAATGGGAGAATCACCGACACGACCCGGGCATTGTAAAATTCCACAGGGCGAGGGATGTGCTGCTTCTAGGACCGATGGGGCACCCGTGATTGTAAAGAGGAGCTAGCGCGCTCCTACCATGCCCCCGGGGCGAAGGGCGCTCTGCGGAGCACCCGTAGGGCACAAGCAGGCACCTACTTTGGTGCCTGTACACCACTGCGGCCTGGACGGACCTTTTTGACACAGGAGACGTCGGGCGGGGAAGGAAGCCTCATCAGAGGTTCCTCGCCCCACCGGAGCCCCATTTCGATTGGTGGACGGGCGGGGGGGACGAAGCCTCATCGGAGGCTCCCCTGCCCCAATGAAGCCCCGAGTGATCTGCTGAGACCGTGGGTGGGGTGGAAGCCTCGCCGGAGGCCCCCTACACTGCCAGACTCCCTGTGTGGTACCACTTGTCATTTTGGGGCACTGTTTTGTCCCCCACCCCCTTTGAAGGGTCAGTGGAGTCCCAGGGGGACCCCCAGAGATCGTGGGCCCCAGGATGGGCCAGTTATAAATCGAAGGGGGTGCGTGTCACCTTCATCCCCCCAAGAGATTGCGAGGCCCCCATTTTCACGCAGTGGAGTGCCGGGGCCCCCTTTATCCCCTTCTGGGCACTGGAAGTTCCGCTCAACATAAACACAGGTACTTTCCAAAAGGCATCCCTGTTTCTTAGGTTCCTATAATGGACTTTATGGAATTATATGTCAACCTGTTTTATGATGTGCTATATATATATGTTTTGCTAATGTTCCTTTGATGGACATGCTCTGCTAATATGTTTTCTTCACTTGCCAAATGTTTTATAATGTTCCTAATATGGGCGTTTATGATATTTCTGTGACAAGTGCATTTTTGTAGTAATGTGATTCCTGACTAGTGCTATTGTTGCAGAATAATAAGTAACCTCTTTGTTATATGTGACTAGTGCTGGTTCCACAGAGTAACTAATGTGTAACGTTCTGACAACTGCTAAGGTAGCAGGATATTACTGACATGTTGTGTTTGGTCTAATAATTGTGTTGTGTACAATACAGCATATTTTCATATAACTTGGTGTTGTGTTTGCTTTGTGGTGGGGATAGTGCTTCACTTGTGTTGTGTGTGTTGTGCAAATGCTTTTCACATTGCTTCTGGGATAGGTCTGAATTCTCATGCCAAGCTACCAAGGGGATGAGCAGGGGTTATCTTGGACATGTAACTCCCTTGCCCTGACTAGAGTGAGTGGGTTCTGCCTGGCTTAGGTGCATACCCTAGCCAGCCAGAAACCCAATTTCTAACAAAAGGCCTTTGCAAAACTGTTTAAGTTGAGCCACTGTATATTCCTCCAGTTTCTCCAACTCAAACACAACCTTTGTAGCAACAGCTAGTGCATCCCTAGATTGAGACATGCTTGTGGGTGAGGTTCAATAAAGATGCAAGAAAAGGGAAGAGAGATCACAAGGGAAAAAAGAACCAAAAAGAAAGCAGAAAAAATCCAAAGAGAGAAAAATAATTAGCGTGTGGTCACGTAATGGTCTGCACTGAAAACAGTAGTGTACACCAATCACTGTATACCAAGTACAAATACAAGTTCTATCTCACCACTGCCACCAATGTTAGGAATGGGATCTCTGGTTGGCAGTCAGTTTGCAGTCCATCTAAGTAGGGATCCTCACTCTAGGCAAGATAAGGGAGATATACACCTTGGATAACCCCTGCTCAAACCCTTGGTAGCTTGGCACAAGCATTCAGGCTTATCTCAGGGGCAATGTGTAAAGTATTTGTACCAACACACACAGTATCACAGTGAAAACACTACAAAATGGACACAACACCAGTTTAGAAAAATAGCCAATATTTATCTAAATCACACAAGTCCAAAATGACAAAAATCCAACATACACAAGCAAAGTTATGAATTTTTAAAGTAAAAAGAGTCTTAATCCATAGAAATAGATTGATGTGTTGTTTTCAAGCAAAGTACCAGCTGTGCGTCAAAAATAAAGCTGCGCGGGTTACCGTGCATCGAAAAATTCATTGATGCATCAATTCTTTACTCACAAGCAAGGCCGTACATCGTTTCTTTTCTGGTTGGGTAGGCAATGCTTTGTTTTCTCTCCCGCAAGACAGCGATGTGTCGATTTCTGGATGGGCAACCTTGGGTCTGCACAGGTTCATGGTGCTTTTGGCGTCCAGCGACGATGCGTGTGAAATTCCGGTGCATAGTGGTGAAGAGCTATGCTGCATGGGTGATGCATCAATTTTGGAAGCCACACATGGGTGTTGAGCAATTTCTCAGCTGAGATGCAGGTGATGCATCGATCTTTCAGCCGCAAAGCAGTTGCTGTGTCAATTGTTCTCCTGCACAGCTCCTGTGTGTGAATTTCAGTCTTGGTTCCACCAGCTTGTCCTTTCAAGGGCCCAGGAACTGGATTTGGCACCCCTTGCCAGGGTAGGAGTCTCAGCAAGAGGGTCCAGGTGCAGGCAGAGGAAGTCTTTGATGACCTTGAGACTTTAGAACAGGGGGCAAGCTCAGTCCAAGACCTTGGAGACACTTCACAATCAGGAAAACACAGCAAAGTCCAGGCTTTGCCTCCTCTCAAAGGCAGAAGCAGCAACTGCAGGCCAACCCATCAAAACATACTCACAGGCAAAGGGGAAGTACTCCTCCTCCGGGTCTTCAGTTCTTCTCCTTGGCAGATGCTCCTCTTGATCCAGGACTAATAAAAAAATCTACGGTTTTGGGTCTACTACTCATACCCCTTTCTGCCTTTGAAGTAGGCAAACTTCAAGGGAAAGTCTCTGTTGTTCACAGATCCTGCCTTGCCCACGAATGGCCCTGACACACACCAGGGAATTGGAGACTGCATTGTGTGAGGACAGGCACAGCCCTTTCAGTTTTAAGTGTCAGCTCCTCCGTCCCCACTCTAGCTTAAGAGACTCATCAGCATATGCAGGCTACACTGAAGCTCCCTTTGTGTCACTGTCAGTCTGATCCAGACATGGATTCCACAGGCAGAGGCACAGAATGGTTAAGCAAGAAAATGCCCACTTTGTAAAAGGGGCATGTTCAAACTGACAATCTAAAAAACAACTTTACCAAAAGATGTATTTTTAAATTGAGAGTTTAGAGACTCCCAAACTCCAAATCTCTGTCTGCTCCCAATGGGAAACAGCACTTAAAAGATATTTGAAGGTATTCCCCAGGTTAACCTATGAGAGAGATAGGCTTTCCAACAGTGAAAAACAAACTTGGCATTATTTCACCGTCAGGATATGTGAAAACACATCAGTACATGTCCTACCTTTAACTTACACTGCGCCCTGCCCATGAGGCTACTTGGGCCTACCTTAAGGGTGCTTTACATGTACAAAAAGGGTATGGTTTGGGCCTGGCAAATGGGTACACTTGCCAGGTTGAGGTGGCAGGTTAGAACTGCACACACAGTTTTGAGTTTAAGTTTATAACTCGACCCCTTTTGTCTTTTTATAGTTTTAAACATCATTTTGGGACTTATGAACATATGGATGACTAAGGTACTTGCCTTTAGGATTAGTGAGTCTGATCACCTCGGTGATGACCTGACACATGGGGCTCACTCTATTTTTTAGGAATTAATAGGACTCTTTTGAATCCACAGTTCTTGCATGGTTGTTTTACCTAAAGGATACTTATACTTCTATCACTTGAACACTTGATCATACTTTATGGTTAATAAATAGCCACTAATTATTTTATAACAACTATTATACTTGATATCTGGTGTTGGTTCTCCTTTCACAATTCTTTATTATTACTACACACCTTTGAAGACTTGATGTGTCTTTATATCCATCTATATTGTGCAGTTACCATTGTATTTTTATATTAAATAATTTTAATCAGTAATATAATGTTCTGTATTATAATTTATCAGCCTTGAAGAAGTCCAATTTTGGACGAAACACGTGTCGGTTGATGCTACATGTTGTCTCAACACACAACTTCTGGGCCCACATACTTCAGAATCTGATCATCTCAATAAGAATATATAACGTTCTCTGTGATAGTTGCTATTCAGTGCATCTTCATTGTATTAGGTTATGTGTTATGATTTGTCTTTTATGATACATGTTGTCTCTAATAAAAATGTTGTATGTATAAAGGAATTGGTATGTATATTATATTAAGAGAACCTACACCATTGCTGTGAATGTAAAAGTATCACTTTAAGAATAATCAGGAACCCATATCATCTTCCTCAAGCCACAATTGGCCTTCAATATTTGCATATCAAATACAAATTGTGTGCTCCGCTATATTTTTTCTTCTTTTCTATGTTACTGGTCTTCTGTGTCAGAATTCCGGGAAACACATCATGGCAACAATGTGCATTAGTGTATGAGCACCTTTAGTTCTCATCACATATAGAGAACTATGGGAATGTGCATTGATTGTCCTTTTAGTGTTGCCAAAATGTTTTGTTTCAGTTAGCTACCTTAAGGGTGCCTTACGTGTACAAAAAGGGAAGGTTTGGGCCTGGCAAATGTTTAGAACTGCACACACTGACACTGCAGTGGCAGGTCTGAGCCATGCTTACAGTGCTACTCATGGGTGGAACAATCAGTGCTACAGGCCCACTGGTAGCATTTGATTTACTGGCCCAGTAAATCAAATATACCAATCATGGAAAAGCCAATTACATATACAGTTTAAACAGAGAGCACTTGTACCTTAGCACTGGTCAGCAGTGATAACGTGCTCAGAGTATCAAACACGAGTAGATTAAAAGTCCAGCACACAGTTAGATTCATGTATAAAAACACTGGTACAGCATTTCCATACTCTTCTGCATGGACAAATTCCTGTCTCTCTATCTTTAATGCATTAAAGCTATTCCTATAACACAACTGCCTCACACCCTTTGTCTGACAGTTGTTAACCTTGAAATGTAAGAATTCTGTACAGGCAAGTAAGAATAGCTTTTACCTGACCATTTCTATGCCAGTTAAATGTTTAGTTGAATGTAAAATGCTTTAGGAAAATATTTCCAGTTAAAACCAACGACGATGTGATAGTAATGATTTTCTCATTTTAAATAATTACAAAATCGCTGCAATTTTATTGCAAAGCTACCCTATACAGAGCAATAAAAACATCATGAATTTGACAGTACATACCGAAATCATTAACTGACTCCTGTAGAGAGATAGTTAAGGAGGTCATTTTCTGGTTTTCATGTCTTCTACTAAATATGGCATCAGATTTCACCTCTTCAACAAGAAGAAAGCTGCAATTTTTTTCAGATCCCCTACGCTCTTACAGTTTAATTGGGAAGACCTTTCTTAAACTGTCTTTTTTTATCCGAGGAATGAGAGTTGAGAAGATTATGAATGTCAGGCCATTACTCCTTTCGCAGAATAATAACATTTGCTTCTTGGTTGATACATTCATAAGACACATCTACCTCAAGTAAAATCAAAGTTTGAATGAGCGCAGAAGGTAAAAAATGATAATTGCAATGAAAGCCATGTCCAATGCAGTGACATTTTTTCCAGACTATAGAGAAAATAATATATAATATAGGCACCCAAAGATAAAGGGACTCGACTCACAAAGATTTTGCTGCGACTTGCTCTTGTAGGACCACTGAATAACCTACGTAAGCCAGGAATAAGTCAGGAGTACTCCTGGGGCTGTATTACACAAAGTGCCCCATGGGAACAATCGGCGTTTGGTACTACAAAAGGGGACGCAGACACTTGTGCAGCCCCTTCTTTAATACAGACTGCGCTGGCATGTATATAGTGCCAGAACTATTTTTAGACCTGACAGCCTTAAGGTGGTTTTCCCATAACTTTTTGCATGCCTCCCTCCATTTTTCTGTCCCTGTTTTAGCCAGTTTTAGGACTCAGTGCATGTGCTCTCTCCCCTAAACATGGTAACATTTGTTGCTACCCAATCGGCATATTTATTTTATCTGTAAGTCTCTAGTAAAGTGCACTACATGTGCCCAGGGCCTGTAAATTAAATGATACTAGTGGGTCTGCAGCACTGATTGTGCCACCCTCGTAAGTAATCCTTAACAATGTCTTAGGCCTGCCATTGCAAGGCTTGTGGGAGCAGTTTCACTGCTACTTTGACTTGGCATTTAAACCTACGTGCCAAACTGTAAACTCCCCTTTTTTCTAGATATGTCACTACTAAGGTAGGTCCTAGGTAACCAATATGTCAGGGTGCTATGTAAGGAAACGGCAGGACGTGTACTTATGTGTTTTACATGTCCTGGTAGTGAAAACTCACACATTTGTTTTCAACTACTGTGAGGCCTGCTCGTCTCATAGACTAGCATAAGAAATGCCCTCATACACTTTTAAGTGTAGGTTCTGATCTGGAAGGAGTAGCCCTGTCATGTTTAGTAAGGCCAGAAAAGTAACAGAAAACCCTGCTTACTGGTGAAGTTGGATTTAATATTAATATTTTAGAAATGCCACTTTTAGAAAGTGGGACTTTTTCTGCACTTGCTGCCACCGGTGCCTTACAGCCTGTCTCCAAGCTATGTCTAGTTTGTGCTGTTTGACAGCTCCACTTTTGCATTTCACCCAGACAGCCATAAATGCAGAACACTAAGTCTTATTTGCATTCATCTGCATGCTGAATGAGTCTCCCTGGGCAGGAAGGGTGGAGGGGATCTCTTGTACATTTCAAAGGCTAGTGGCCTGCCCTCACACAAAGTACTGATAACCCACCACAGGGATCCTGACAGACAGGGCTGGGTAAAAAGGGAACTTGAGCTCTTCAAAACCACTCTTTGAAATTTCCCCCACTTCAAAGGCATTTCGGGTATATAAACTGGGTTTCTGACCTCACAGAATCAGACATTCCTGGAACTATACCTGAAACCTGCCAGAGGTACAGTTGGCTGCCTAAAAGACTCCTCTAGCCTGCTTTGCTGAGAAGGACTGCTGCCCTGCTGCCTGCTGGCCTCTGACTTTGCTGGGAGGACTCTGCCTTCCCCAATAGGGCTCTCCTAGGGCTTGGAATGGGTGCCTCCTGTTCTGAAGTCTCAGGGCCAACAAAGTCTCCACCTACTAGCTTCCAGCTAGTTCAACAACTTCAGGGACTCCAGCACCGACTTCAGCGACTCCATCACTGACACGACTGCCTGATGCTGCACTGCTACCTGTTCCAGCTCCATGGTCCTCGCTGCATGCAATGATCATGACCCGCAATGCAAGGCTGACCGCTGCAAAGCCACTGATGTCACGCAGTGTGATAGCAACACTGCAAAGTCGACTCATCACGTTTTTACTGACTGGATTCATTGACCCTGCCGGGTCACAAGGAACCAATGCCTCGCCACCAACCCTACACCAGCTCTCCCTGCAACTGGACAGAACCAACGCAACACCTCTCCAGACGCTGTAAGAGACTGACGCCGCACCAGCCCCAGTGACGCATCATCTCCACTACTCCATGCAATATCTTTGTTTCTTTGTTTTCAAAGTTACTTTGTCTGGGGGCTCATGTGACTCCATGACCGGCACCTGTGGTGCCGGGCTATAGGAAACAACTCTGTTCATGACACTGTGATAGCCCATTTGGAACTATTGAGTTTCTAAGCACGTTAGTGGGATTTAATCTCTAAAAATTCATAACTTTGCTTGTGTACATTGGATTTTCATTTTTTGATCTTATTTTATTCAGATAACTATTATCTATTTTTCTGAACCTCTATGTTGTTTTGTTGTGATGTTTTGCCTGGGTTACTGTATGAGTTATTGCACAAATTCTTTACAGATTGTCTTCTAAGTTAAGCGTAACTGCTCTGTTCTGAGCTACCAGAGGGTGAGCACAGGTTAATTTGGGTTTGTGTTGTGACTTACCCTGACTAGGATTAAGGTCCCTACTTGGACAGGGGTGTATACCTCTGCCAACTAGAGACCTATTTTCTAACATTGGTAATCATCAGTGACAACAAGACTTATTTTTGTGCAGTACCATACAATAGGTACTTGTACACTACCTTCCCACAGTTAAAGGTCAATTTGATTTGTTTTCTTCTTCTGCAAGCTTTCCTTGCTTTACATTTTTAACCATGTCTCTGACTGGGTCCATAAGTGGAGCGGGGGAGTCTGACCTGGCCAAACTGGAGGAGTATACAGTTCCCCAGCTTATGGGCTTTTGCAAGGATATGGGAGTACCTGCCGATGGAGCTTCCAAGAAGGGCAGAGTCCAGCATCCAAGAGAATGATGAGTTGGGGGAACCTGAGAAGGGTTCTTTCTATGATCTGCCAATAGCAGAACAGGATGAAACCCTAGATTTGTTCCTCCTGCGAGCCCAGGAAGCAGTGTTCCCAGTCCTGGCCTGGCCACAGAGCAAAGGAGAGAGGAGAGAGAATTCAGGCTTCAGTTGGCAAAATTAATCATGAAGGCATAGGAGAGGAAAGCTGAGGGAGCCTTGGCAGAAAGGAAATGAATTCTGGCTCATGAACTGAGTCTAAAAGAGCTGAACCTCAAGGCTAGGAAGTCTGAGTCCATTAGTGTTGGTGGCAGCATATGTACAGTACCTGATGGAGATAAAAAGGTTTGTATACCCAAAGATTTGGTGCCCAGTCATGTGGGAGGCGATAAAATTGACAAGTGGTTTTCTGGTCATGAAGTTGCACTAAGGGCACATGAGGTTCCTGAAGAGCACTGGGGGGGGGTCGGTCTGTGGAAACACATGCCTACACTTGGGAGGGACACACTTCTCACTTTAGAGGTTGGAACCAAAACAAGTACACTCCCATGAAAGCCTTTTTAATTGCCAAAATTAGACTGACCCCTGAGAAGTATCGCCAAAGAATCATTGACAGTAACAAGCTCCACAACCAATCCTGGGTAGACCTCATTGATTACTCCAGTAAGACACTGAATGGCTGAGTGCAGGGCAGCAAAGTCAGTGATTATTTTGGGTTGTACAATTTAATCCTGAGAGAGCACATGCTCAGTATTTGTTTCATAGAGTTGACCCAGCACCTAGTTGACAGTAAGCTGACTAAGCGCAGGAAGCTTGCTGAGGAGGCGGACCTCTAGGTTAGCACCAAAGTGTCTAAAAAGGTGTCTGGGGGTGACACCCACAAAAGTAGTCAGGGTCCCCAACATAAGAAAAGGGGGAGAAAACTGTAAAATTATGGAGTTCTCTAAAGGTCCCTAAAATAATTCCCAAGAGAATAGTGGTAACCAGTCCCAGTCTGATTCTAGGAAGAAAGGGTTCTATGATCCCAAGACAGGGAGGTGGGTTCCCCAATGTGCAGAGTGCTCTCAGTATGGTCACTCTAAGGGCAACTTCAAATGTCCAAAGAAGGCACAGCCCCCCCCCCCCCGGAGGGCAGGCAGCTGGGATGGCTAGTGTAATGCTCAGGAGGAAGTAGTCCCAGGTAGCTTTGGGGAACAGACAGAGGTAACCCTAGTGTCCCTGGAGGGTGCAAATATTTTGCCAAAAGTCCACATACCTGCCAATACGTCCAAGTATAGGCAGTAGGGCACCATAAAGGAGCCAGCATGACTACTGTCAAGGGTCAGCTCGTATCAGCAGATCAGGTCCTACCGAACACATTCTACCAAGTCATAGTTACTGATAATCATGAGAGCAATCTACCAGTGTCTCTGGTTCCTTCAAACTGGAGGGGTCTCTAGTAGCTGTGAGTCCTGCCATGCCTGTAGATTGTCTGTTAGGCAATGACCTTAAGCACACTACCTTGAGGAGGTAGAGCTCAGGTCTCACTTTGAGATGATGGGGTTGCCTGAGTGGGCCTGTATGACCACACGGTCCATGGCTGCCTGGGAGGGGGGTTAAGGGTGTCTGCAGCCTGGAAGAATGGCCCAGACAGCTGCCAAGAAGAGGGTAATGGGACGTGGGATGTCGGTCCCAGAAGTTCCCGCGGTGGAGATTGACAGGGTCCCTGAGGAGGACGCCCCTGGGCTAACCGGGGTGGACATTGCCACCCTAGGTGACCTACCTGAGCTTGCTGGCTGGCACAAGTTTAGTGTGGGCCGACCAGGGAGGAATTCTGCAAAGCGCAGGAAGAGTGTCTTACTCTTGAGGGCTTGAGGTGACAGGCCTAGCTAATGCTGCAGGTGAAGCTTCTGGGAATCACCTGATTTACTGGGAGACTAATCTCCTACATAGTGAGCACGGTACTGGTGCAGCACATGTGCTGGTGGTACCCCAGTGTTACTGGGCCTTCCTACTGGGTTTGGCACATGACATTACTGTGGCAGGTCATTTTAGGTAAAAGGCAAAACCTTTGCCAGGCTTGTCACCCACTTTTATTAGCCCAAATGAAGACAGCTTCAGGTGCATTCCCTAGATCCCATCCCACTTACCAGGCCAGTGGGAAGTCATGGAAAATGCTGATGCCTCCCCTGATCCCAATTCCTATTGTGGGCACCCACTTTGAAAGGGTGGACATCAACATCATTGATCCATTGGACCCCAAGACAGCCGTTGGCAACAGGTTCATCCTGGTCTTGGTGGACCATGCCACATGCTACCCAGAGGCAGTCCCTCTGAGGATGGTGACTGCACCTGTGGTGACCAGAACTTTGATGGGGATATTTACCTGTGTGGGGTTCCCCAATGACACCTAGGTGAGATGCATGTGGTGTAACCTACAAGTTCACCACACCCTTTCATCCTCAATCCAATTGTGTAGTTGAGAGGTTCAACAAGACCTTGGAGGGCATGATTGCAGGCATACCTGAGGCCATGAGACATAAGTGGTTGCTTTCAGAGAAGTGCCCCCAAAAGGGGAATGGATCAGTCCATTTCTCCATGGCTACCCTGTTAAGGAGCCTCTAATCATTGTCAAGGAGGGGTGGGAGAAAACTCCCAGGAAACATGTTGGCTCTCTGCAATCAGATACACAGCTTCTGAAAAAGGCCAAAAGCAACCTTAAGGCCAGGCAAGAGGTAATAAAGCACTGGTATGACCAGAAAACCACTCTGGTGGAGTTTCAACCTGGTGACAAAGGATGGGTCATGGAATCAGTAGAGCCAGTAGAATCAGTAGAGCCCAGAGCTCTCTAGGATCGCTGGACTGGCCCATATGAAATAAGGGACCATAAGGGGGAGGCCTCTTACTTAGTGGACTATAGCCTCACTTTGAGAGGTCTGAAGTTAGCATACTCCTAGTAACATATAAGAGTGTGGAGGAGGAGAGTGAACCTCTCCTTGAATTTCTCCGTGCACAGGAAAGTGATGGGTTAGTGGAGGGTGTCAACCTTTCTGACTCTCTGACCCTGGAGCAGAGGGGTGACTGCTTCCAGTTACTGGGGCAGTTTGCCTCACTGTTCTCTCTCACCCCAGGACTCACACATCTGTGTGTCTATTACATTGACACAGGAGACAGCCCCTTGTGAAGAACAACATTTACAGGTTGTCATATAGGGTCAAAGCCAGTATCAAGGAGGAATTTGTCAGGATGCTAGCTCTAGGGATAATTGAAACCTCTAAAAGTCCCTGTTCCACTCCTAAGGTATTGGTACCAAAGGCTATCCCACTGGGTGCCAAACCAGAACTTCGATTCTCTGTGGACTACCGAGGTCTCAATTACATCACCAGTACTAATGCACACCCCATCCCCATAGCTTATGAGCTCATTGACAGGCTAGGTGCTGCCAAATTCCTCAGTACCTTTGATTTGACATAAGGGTATTGGCAGATCACCATTACTGAGGAGGCAAAAGGGAGGTCAGCATTCTCAATCCCTGAGGGGCATTACTAATTCCAGGTGATACCCTTTGGCTTGAAGAATGTCCCTGCTACCTTCCAGCGGTTGGTTAACAGGATTCTGGCTGTTTAAGAGGCGTTCTGTGCTGCCTACTTAGACGACATTGCTGTCTACAGTGCCAGCTGGGAGGAACACCAACTTCACCTCCAAGAGGTGCTCCAGGCCCTGCAACAGGCAGGATTGACAATGAAGGCCAGTAAGTGCCAGATTGAGCAGGGTTCCGTGGTGTATTTGTGACACCTGGTAGGTGGTGGCAAGGTGCAGCCCCTCCAGGCCAAGATTGAAACAATCATAGCTTGGCAACTACCTTAAAACCCATACTGAAGTGAGAGCCTTCCTAGGCCTCACTGGTTATTACCGAAGATTTGTTAATGGATTTGGCACCATTGTTGTCCCTTAACTAAGCTGACATCTAAGAAGCAGTCCAGGTTTGTGATCTGGAAAGAGGCTTGTCAGAAAGCCTTTGATTCTGTCAAGAAAGCCATGTGCATAGCACCTGTGCTCAGGGCCCCTGATTGCTCCAAGGAATTCATAGTGCAAATGAACGCTTCAGGGTATGGCATAAGGGTAGTCTTAGCACAGCTGAATGAAGAGGGCCTAAACCAACCAGTAGCCTTCATTAGTAGGAGGTTACTTCTGCAGGTACAGAAGTGGAGTGCCATTGAAAGAGATTTGGTCACTGAAGAAGCTGAGACCATACATGTTTGGGACTCACTTCTGAGTATAGACAAACCACAGGTCTCTCAGATGGCTCATGCAGATGAGGGATGAAAATCTTAAACTCTTGAGGTGGTCCATCTCCCTACAGGGTTTGGACTATGTGGTGGAGCATCGCCCAGGGACTGACCACGCCAATGGTGATGGTCTCTCCAGATTCTTCCTCCTTAGTTATGAGAGCTCCCAAGAAGTTGGGTAGCTGTCCCTACTTTCAGCTCGGGGCACATGTTAGACCTGACAGCTTTAGGGTGGTCATCCCCTAACGTTTTGCCTGCCTCCCTCCATTTTTCTGACCTTGTTTTTGCTGGTTTTAGGAATCTGTGTACCTCACTACTGCTGACAAGTGTTAAAGTGCATGTGCTCTCTTCGATAAACATGGTAACATTGCTTCTTACCTAATTGGCATATTTATTTTACCTGTAAGTCCCTAGTAAAGTGCACTACATGTGCCCAGGGCCTGTAAAGTGAATGCTACTAGTGGGCCTGCAGCACTGATTGTGCCACCCACATAAGTAGCACTTAACCAGCCATTGCAAGACCTGTGGTTGCAGTTTCATAGCCAATTCAACTTGGCATTTAAAACTATTCAGCAAACGATAAACTCTCCCTTTTCTACATATAAGTCAGCCCTAGGTCGGCCCTAGGTAACTCATAGGGCAGGGTGCTATGTAAGTAAAAGGCAGGGCATCTACTTACGTGCTTTACATATCCTGGTGGTGAAAAAACATTAGCATTAAAACTGCCTTCATACACTTTTAAGTGGTAGATTCTAATCTGGAATGAGTAGCCCTGTCATGTTTAGTATAGCCAGAATGGTAATAGAAAATCCTGCTTACCTGTGAAGTTGCATTTAATATTACTAATTTAGAAATGCCACTTTTAGAACGTGTAAAGCAAATGATGTTCATGGAGGAATCATTTGCATACAAATATTTCAGCGATATTAAATAGTATCAATGTTGTAATTAACCATAGGTCAAATTCCATAAGTGAATAAATCTTCAAACAGCGTGTAATCCATTTGTGAAAAATTACAGAATGTTATATATTCACTAATAATATATTAATAAATATAGCAAAGCAACAAAGAGAATGTTTAGTGTTTTTATACAAATCACTGGTGACCCCTCTAGTAAACAATCCCTTTACATCTAAGGGAAAGAATGAGAGCACCAACCCTCCTGACTCTCCAACCACAAAAGGTTTGAGCCTTATATGGAGTCTTTCAAACAATCAGAAATCACTCCTAAATGACTCCAGCAGCTCATGAGAAGAATTGCGTCATGAAGAGTATAAAGTTTACTTTTTGGTCTGCCAGTGCTCAAACCATTGATGGGACCATCCTCAGGACAATGGGCCAGATGTACCAAAGGTTGTTACCCATTCTGTGTCTATGGGAAAAAGTGTTCGTACATATGGCCCAATGTGTCAAAGTGGATTAAATCACAATAATTGTTGCTCTACAACACAATAAATAACACACATTAAATAAATGCTAAACAACACTGAAAGGCAGCAGAAAACCAAACCACACTGTACATGCAAGTGAATCGCCCACTTTTAAGACACCCCAAAAAACAGCTTAAATAAACCTCAGTGTAAAACGTGTATTTTTCACATCGTCATAACGATGCAACAC
The DNA here is from genome assembly GCF_031143425.1 of Pleurodeles waltl. Taxonomy (NCBI): domain Eukaryota; kingdom Metazoa; phylum Chordata; class Amphibia; order Caudata; family Salamandridae; genus Pleurodeles; species Pleurodeles waltl. Next base: position 925,960,919 of record NC_090447.1, read on the forward strand.
CAAATTTACACCAAAAAGTGTATATACATATATATTCACTTAAAACACCAAAGGTTACAGGGACGCTATAGTTAGATTCTTAATTTACTAGTACAAAACCACAGAATTTCAGCAATTATAGTTGGAGTTATTTCAAGTACTCTAACTTGCGGTCTACGATAACTATAAGTTGCACTCTCACCATTCACTACTAATCACCCCAGATATTAGAGCACTCATGACACCTATTAAAACGTCAATGAAAATGTCAATGAAAAATGTAAAGTCAAATTATTGAAGAAAAAAACGTGCATGGTGGGAGCGCCAGTTACAGTTATCTTAAGCAGCGGGTAATAGTTACTTGAAAATCTATAACTATGGCTGCTGAATTTCTGTGGTTTTGTACGAGTGCATTCAGAACCAACTATAACGTCCCTATAACCTTTGGTTTTTTAACTGTGTATATATATATATATGTATTAATTGAAAAAACAAAGGTTACATGGAGTTCATAGTTAAGGTCTGAATTTACTAATACAAAACTATAGAAATTCAGCAGTTATAGGTACCTTGGCTAACTATTACTGGTGCTCCCGTAATGCACTGCTTATGACCTCACATATTACATCACTCATGACATGGTCAGTGACATCACTGATAACATCACTGATTACATCATCAAGTGAGTGTAAGTGGTTGTATCTATGTGTGAGTGGGTGTGCGAGTGTGTCTATGGGTAAATGAGTGGTTGAATCTTTTGCTGTATGGGAGACTAAATGGATGTGTAGGTTGCTGTATAGGTGAGCAAGTGACTGTGTGAGCAGCTGCATTTCATTTAGTGATTGGGCCTGTGGGTGGCTGCTTGTGGGAGTGAGTGGGTGTCAGACTGTTGTCTCGGTAAGTGAATGGGTGTCACTGTATTGGTGAGTGACTTGGTGAGTCACTTACTGTATGGCTGTAAGTATAACTGAGTCACTGTGTCATTGACTGTATGTGAGAGTCAGTGGGTGTATGAGTAGCTGTATCGTACACTGAGTATGTGAGTAAGATTTTATGTAGGATAGTGAGTGGATATGTGAGAACTTGTGTTGGTCAGTGATTGGCTGTGTGAATGGCTGTATGGGTGACTGAGTTGTTATGTAAGTGCCTGTTCATGTGAGTGATTTGATGTGTTAATAGTTGTATTGTTGAGTTATTGCATGTGTAAGCAAGTGTAAAAATGAATCAGTGACTGTATGGGTGAGTGTGTGGGTGTGTCAGTGTTTCTACAGCTGAGTAACTGGATGTGTCACTAGAATAGTGATCAATCAATGGGCTGCATGAGTATAAGTGGGTGTATCAGTGGGTGTATCAGTGGGTACGTAAGTAACTGTATGAGTCTGTGAATACCTCAGTTAGAAGCGTATGGGTAAGTGAGTGGTAGTGTCAGTGGCTGTTTGACTAAATGAATATCTGTATATCACTACTCTTATGCACCTAATATGTGAGTAGATCTGTGTGTGGGGGTATACCAGAGTTTGTATCAGCAAATGACTGGGTGTATGACTGTTTGGGTAGATGATGCTATCAGTGATGTCATGAGTGATGTCATATGAAATGTCCTTAGTGATATCACTGACAATGTCATGAGTGATGTAATATGTGAGGTCATAAGCAGTGCATTATAGGAGCGCCAGTTATAATTAACTGAGGTACCTATAACTGTTGAATTTCTACAGTTTTGTATAAGTAAATTCAGAACCTCACTATAACATCCATGTAACCTTTGTTTTTTCAGTGAATTTCAAAGTTAAAAAACAAATTATATTTCCTAACTATAATGCCCCTGTAACCTTTGTTTGTTTCAGTGAATGTCTATGGTTTTTTTAATGAATAGTAAGTTATTTTAACCAACCGCCTATAAGCACCCAACCATGCATGTCCTTCATCGATGTGCAGAGGAGGTTGCCCTGCAAGACCTGGCCTGCAGCCACACCCTGTGGCCCACACTCCCCAACCACCCAAACCCATGCTGTGCACAGCCCTTTCGCAGAGTGCAGCAGGAGTTAGCCACAGTTTCTCTGGGTGTGAGAATAGATGTGGGAGGGTGTATCTGGGGGTGGGAGTGGTTGTCAGATAGTCTGTCTTGATGTGAGAGTACATGCATCAGTGTTTTAGTGGGTGCACCAGTCTGTGCACGGGTCTCTGAGTGGCTGCATGAGGGTGTCAGTTAGTCTGTGATTGGGTGTGTGAGTGTTTGAGTGGATCTGTGAGTGGGTGCATAAGTGTCTAAGTGGGTGGTTTTTTCGGCTTTAATATCTCATACACTTAGAATGAGATTTTTGTGTTAGATTTAACAAAAAAATGTATTTGCTTGGGCTCCCTATGGGTGGCAAATTATATGCTGCAGCCCATAGGGATCCCAAAGAACTTAAATGCCCTGGGTACCTAGGTACCATATACTAGGGACTTATAATGGGTCACCAGTGTCCCGATTGTGGATGAAATACAGAGTTTTGGGAGAGAGCACAATCACTGGGGTTCTAGTTAGCAGGATCACAGTGAACACAGTCAAACTCACTGACATCAGGCAGAAAAAGTGGGTAACCATGCCAAGAAAGAGGGTACTTTCGTACACAACCCCCCCCAAATGAGGGACAAGAAGGCTAACCTTGCCCAGATGAGTCTTCCTTGTCTAAGTGGAAATATATGAAGAGTCCATCTGCACTGGAGTGGTTACTCCCAGGTCTATGTTCCACTGTAAAGACCATTCTCTGTAGGAAAATTGTTAGACTTGACATCCTTGGCGTGGTCTCCCTTAACATTTTCCCTCTGTTTCCAGGGTTTTTGATGTGTGCTGGACTCTGTTTTTGCTGTTTTTGTTACTCTGGGCACTTTACCACTGCTATCCAGTGCTAAAGTGCAAGTGCTCCTATGTCAAATGTACATGTAATTGGCTTTCCATTATTGGCATATTTGATTTACTGGTAAGTCCCTAGTACAGTGCACTAGAGGTACCTAGGGCCTGTAAATCAAATGCTACTAGTGGTCCTGCAGCACTGATTGTGCCACCCACATTAGTAGCTCTGTAAACATGGCTCAGACCTGCCACTGCAGTGTCTGTGAGTGACGTTTGAACTGCAAATTCACCTTGGCAAGTGTACACACTTGTCAGGCCTAAACCTTCCATTTTCTTACATGTAAGACATCCCTAAAGTAGGCCCTAGGTAGCCCCATGGGCAGGGTGAAGTGTATGTTTAAGGTAGGGCATATACTAATGTGATGTATATGTCCTGACAGTGAAATACTGCCAAATCTAACATTGGGACTGCCCTTAAATAAGATTAAAGCGTAGAATCCCTTTGGGAGCAGATAGACATATGGAGCTTGGGGTCTCTGAACTCAAAATTTAAAAATACAATTTTAGTAAAGTTGGGTTGGAGATTGTGTGTTTGGAAATGCCATTATTAGAAAGTAGGCATTTTCTTGCTTAAACCATTCTGTGACTCTGCCTGTTTGTGGATTCCCTGTCTGAGTTAGTTTGACAGTTGAACTGTTTGCCTCTCTATCTAGACAGCGACTCAAAGGGATCTGGGGTGTAGCCTGCATATCCTGATGAGCCATCTGTGCTAGGAGGGAGGGGAGGAGTGGTCACTTACACCTGAAAGGGCTGTGCCTGCCCTCACACAATGCAGTCTCCAACCCCCTGGTGTGTGTCTGGGGCCTGGCCTGGGCATGGCAGGATCTCACCAACAAGGGATTCCTTCCTTTGAAGTAGATCTATTTGAAAGGCAGAAAAGGGTATAAGAAGAACACCTAAAACCCCTGAAAATGAGATCACTTCTGGAATCAAGAGGAACCTCTGCCAAGGAGAAGAGCTGAAGAGCTGAGGAGAAGTGCTGCCCTGCCTGTGACTGTACTTTGTGGAGCTATCCTGCAGATGCTGCCTCTGCCTGTGTAAGGGGACAAAGACTGGACTTTGTTGTGCATGCCTGCTTGTGAAGAATCTCCAAGACTTGAACTGAGCTTGCCTACTGTTGTTGAAATCTTAGGCCATCAAAGACTTCCCCTTTTAGCACCTGGACTCTCTGTTAAGACTCCTGCCCTGCCAAGTGGTGCCCTATCCAGTTCCTGGGCCCTTGAAAGTTGAAGCTGGCAGACAAAGACTGAAAGTCCACGCACAGACCGCTGTGCGGGGGAACTTTCTACGCACCTTCCGTGATGTGGCTGAAAAATGACACGCCACCAGCTTCGCAAATGAAATCAACACTCCACCTGCATTGCAGCTGGAAGATCAACTCAACCTGTCTAGAGAAACGATGAGCAACATCCATTAACAGATGCTGATAACTACGCAAACCCCAATGCATCGCGGTTTTGTGATACCATGCAACCGTATTTTCAACGCAACATCGCTGGGCACGGAAAAAACAATGCAAAGCCTACCCGGACCCGAGGTGCCTGTCCGGATCAACGCATTGCTCTCTCGCAGGAGAGGAGAAACGACAAATGGTGTTTCTTGCGAGTGAGAAATTGACGCATCGCTGGCCATTTCCGACACACATTTGCCCATGCGGTGTTAATTTGACGCTACCCAGGTACTTTTGTACGCTAACAATGTTCTCACTGTTTGTTAAGGGGGTTTAGGACTCTTGTTATTTGATAATTCATAACTTGACTTATTTATGTCGGATATTTGGCATTTTGGTCTTGTTTTCTTTAGATAAATATTACCTATTTTTCTAAACCTGTGTTGTGTCATTTTGTAGTGTTTTCACTGAGTTATTGTGTGTGTCGGTACAAATACTTTACACATTGCTTATGGAGTTAAGCCTGCCTGCTCATGCCAAGCTGCCAAGAGGGTGAGCAGGGGTTAACTGCGGGTGATTCTCCTTTACCATGACTAGAGTGATGGTCCTTGCATGTACAAGGGGCAACCTGACTGCCAACCAAAGACCCCATTTCTAACAGAAATGGACCACCTCAACTATTTAGGGTTTTCTCCTTTCATCTGTTTAAGCAACAAGAGACGTTTGTGGTCTGTCTGAACAATGAAGTGAGTACCAAAAAGGTATGGCCCCAGCTTCTTCAAGGCCCAGACCACAGCAAAGGCCTCCCTCCCTATGGTTGACCAACGCTTTTCTCTGGGGATCAACCTTCTGCTGATGAAAGCTACTGGTTGATCCTGGCCCTCTGTATCAACTTGTGAGAGAACTGCCCCAAACGCCTACCTCTGAAGCATCAGTCTGAACTATGAGCTTCTTGGAGTAGTTAGGGCTCTTCAGAACAGGTGCAGAGCACATGGCCTGTTTGAGTTCCTCAAAAGATTTTTGACAGCTGGCTGTCCATAATACCTTTTCAGGCATTTATTTGGAGGTGAGGTCATTAAGAGTGACAACAATGGAGCCATAGTTCTTAATGAACCTCCTGTAATATCAAATGAGGCCTAAGAAGGCTCTGACCTGGGTTTGTGTAGTAGGGGGGAGTCCAGGCCAAAATGGTTTGGATCTTCCCCTGTAGTGGCGGAATCTGTTCTCCACCTACTAGGTGACCCAGATAAACCACCTTCCCCAGCACTATCTGGGACTTTGAAGCCTTGATAGTGAGGCCTGTCTTCTGCAGAGCCTCCAAACCATTCCAGTGGAGGACCAGGTGATCATCCCAGGTGGAGCTAAAGGCAGCTATTTTGTCTAGATATGCTGCACTGTAGGCTTCAAAACCTTGGAGGACTCTGTTCACCAGCCTCTGAAAAGTGGCAGGTGCATTCTTCAAGCCAAAGGGCATTACTGTAAATTGGTAGTACCCTCCAATGTTAGAGAATGCAGTTTTTGGTTTAGCATCTTCTGACAACCTAATCTGCCGATAGCCAGCAGTAAAGTCAAAAGTCCTAAGTTATTTGGCAGATGTCAGTGTCTCTATGAGCTCATCTGCCCTTGGGATAGGATGAGCATCGGTGTTGGTTACAGTAGGGAGCCCTCTATAGTCAACACAAAACCTCATCTCTCTTTGCCTCTTCTTAGAGTGCGGCTTTGTGACCAGAACCACTGGGCTAGCCCAGGGGCTGTCAGAGTTCTCAATGACTCCTAGGTCTAGCATATTTTGCACCTCTGCTTTGATGCAGTCCCTTACATGGTCAGGCTGCCTGTAGATTTTACTTTTAACAGGTAGACTGTCCCCTCAATCAATGGTGTGTTCACACCATGTGGTTTGTCTAGGTGTAAGGGAAAACCGTTCTGAGAACTCCTCAATACATTTCTACAGTCTTCTTTCTGGGACTCAAAAAGGCAATCTGCTAAGACTGCCCCCTCAGCTGAGCCATCAGCTGCAGAACTGGAGAAGAGAGCAAGGTGATGGTCACTCTCTTCTTTCTGTCTCTCATCAGTGGCCATGAGCAGGGTTAAGTCAGCTCTGTCATAGTAGGGCTTTATGCGGTTCACATGAAGTACCCTGAGGGGACTTCTTAGAATGCCAAGGTCTACTAAATAAGTGACCTCACCCTTTTTCTCCACTATGATGTGTGGTCCACTCCACTTGTCATGGAGTGCTCTGGGTGCCACAGGCTTCAGGACCCACACTTTCTGTCCTGGTTGGTACACAGTCAGGACAGCCTTCTGGTCATGCCATTGCTTTTTCAATTCTTGGCTTGCCTGAAGGTTCTTATTTGCCTTCTTCATATACTCAGCCATCCTTGATCTGAGGCCAAGTACATAATCCACTGTATGTTGATTAGGGGTCTTCAGGGGTTGTTCCTAACCCTCCTTCACAAGAGCCAGTGCACCACTAACAGGGTGACCAAAGAGGAGTTCAAAGGGGCTGTAGACCACTCCTTTTTGGGGTACCTCCCTGCAGGCAAAGAGAAGGCATGGTAACAGGACATCCCATCTCCTCCTGAGTTTTTCAGAGAGTCCCATAATTATGCCTTTGAGTGTTTTATTAAAACGCTAAACCAACCCATTTGTTTGGGGATGGTAAGGTGTGGTGAATTATTAGGTTACACCAGACACTTTCCACATAGCTTTCAAGTATGCAGACATGAAGTTGCTACCTCTGACTGATACAACCTCTTTTGGGAAACTTACCCTGGAAAAGATTCCCAGGAGGGCCTTGGCCACTGCAGGAGCTGTAGTGGTCCAAGGAGATATGGTTTCTGGATACCTGGTGACATGGTCTACCACCACCAGAATAAACCTGTTTCCAGAAGCTGCAGGAGTGTCTGGGGGGGCAAAAATGTCAACTTCTACCCTTTCAAAGGGTACCCCAACTACTGGAAGCCAAATTAAGGGGGCCTTTATGGGGCCACTTGTCTTGACACTGGCTTGACAGGTGACACAGGAGTGACAAAACTCCTTTGTGTCTTCTCACATATGGGGCCAGTGAAAGTGAGGGACCAGTGTGTCTCAAGTTTTGCTTTGCTCCAGGTGACCAGCAAGGGGAATGTCATGGGCTAAGGTCAACAACAACTTTGTATTGCAGAGGGATTACCAGTCTTCTGGTGGCACCAGGTTTGGGTTCCCTTGGTTCTGAATACAGGAGGTTGTTTTCCCAGTACACGCTGTGGGTGCCACTGACATCCCCTGCTTCTTGTTTGACAGCTTGCTGTCTCAAACCCTCAAGTATGTGACAAGTCTGTTGAGCCACACTTAACTGCTCCCTGGCAGGCTCCTCTGCACCTAGGAGTTCAGCTGTGTCAGCTTGAAGTTCTTCAGGTGTAGGTTCTGCCCAAGGAGTAGATTCCTCCTCCTCAAACAGGGATCGTCAGTGGAGGGAGGGATAGGGGATAAGTTCTGACATTTTCTACCCCTGCTTTTGGGAAGCTCTTGCTCCATAGTTCCAGGATCCAAACTTCCCTGTTCCCTTTGCGTATTGGCCTGAGCCTTAGCCAAAGCAAAAATATGCCCAGGAATGGACACATGGCTGCCTGTGCCTCCAACTCTACTTCAGCCCAAGCTGAAGTCTTCAACTCTTTCCCTAATAGTAACTCTACAGCTTGGTGTGTGGACACTACACCTTTTTTAGGATCAGAACCCCCCCCCAGCTGAGATCAGAAACTGCCTTGGGGTGGCTACCAGTATTGTTGTGAGCGTCAGTCACTAGGTACTGATGACCAAGTAGGTGTTGCTCAGGGGACACCAGTTTTTTAGTCACCATGATGACACTGGCACCTGTATCCCTATTGGCCTCAACCTGAACACCATTTGATAGGGGTTGTTTTTTTACTTATCCATATTAAGGAGACAAGCAACAAGGGTGGCAAGGTCAATGCTACCATCAGAGACTAAAACAGCCTCAGTGGTTTCCCTAACTAAACCAGCCCCCACTATACTCCCCAGAGTGAGTCCTGCTACACCCTTGGATTGACTATTGGTAGGATTAGTCATCCCACAACCACTGCTATTGCTAGGGGCACTAGTTGTAGGAGTAGGGGTAGTAGTGGTGGGAGTTCTGGTGCTTTTCTAAGGACAGGAGCTATCTCCTGCCCTGTGGCATTTGTTTTTACAAATATAGCAGGCTTTTTGTTCTGATTGTTTTTGGAAGAGGATTTAGACCCACCCCTGGAAGAATTTTGTTTACTTGATTAAGACTCTTTCTTATCTTTGTCCCAACCTTTGTCATATGACTTACCACTTTTCTTCTTCTTGTTTTTGTCAGCACCTGTATGAGCTTTTCTGCTTTGACCCATTTGTTTGCCTTCTTTCCTAATTCTTGGGGAGAGGTCAGATCTGAGTCTAACAAGCATTGATGCAACAAATCAGACATACAATTATTCAAAATATGCTCTCTCAGTTACAGATTATACAAGCCCTCATAGTCAGACACTTTGCTGCCACGTAACCAGCCTTCTAAAGCTTTGAAAGAACAGTCCACAAAATCAACCCAATCTTGTGAGGCCCCTTTTCTGGTCGCCCTGAACTTCATTCTGTATTCTTCAGCGATGAGACCAAAACCATCTAAGAGTATAGATTTTAGAATTGTGTAGTTGTCTGCATCCTCTTCTCTGACAGCGAGAAGTCTATCCCTTCCCTTCGCAGAGAAGGAAAACCACAGAATAGCAGCCTACTGCCTTTGAGGGACCCTCTGAACCATACAGACCCTCTCACGTGCAGCAAACCACTTGTAAATATCATCACCCACCTTGTATGGGGGAAAGATTTTGTGCAGGTTTCTAGAATCTAAGGAGTCCTTCCTGACTCTGTAATCCCTGAAACCTGAGTTCCTGCTTCCACCATGGGATGCCAACCCCAACCCCTGTCTCTGTCTCTCCACTGCCAAGACCACCCTAGCTTGGGCTAGCTGTTGCAGCTGCAGCCTCAGCCTGGCCTCCTCCAGTCACAGTTTCCTGAGCTTTCTATCTATAGAGTCATCCCCTGGAGTTGTGCAGTGGGATCCTTCAGGCACTGAAGTGATGTAAGAGTGAGCATAGGTGGATCTATTCCCAGTTTTTTTTACCCTTTTCTACTTGCCCTCTGGGTGTGAAATGAGCCCTACCAGTGTGATGTACCTTCCCACTACCAGCTATGCTAGTTGGTCTACTAGGAATGTTGTGATCCTTTGAGGAACCCTCCCCCAGACTTAGAATGTCATGTTCTACCTCAGTGAGGTTAGGGTCTTCTCCTTCCTCCTCCTCCTCCTGGCTACCAGCTTGATCTTGGTCATCCTGAAGGAGGAAGCCCAACAGCAGACCCTTCTTAGGGTTCACTCCCATGTCTAACTTCCTCTCTGCATACAGCCCCTTCAATTCCTCGAAGGTCAGGTTCTCATAGGGTGCATCCATGACCTCAGAGCTATGTCCAGCTGCAGACATGGTATGTGTTAGGATAGTGTAGGGTGTACCTAACCTACCTAACTCCTAGTCTCTCAGAAAGAAGGTTAGAGCAAGAGCTATGCCTATACCCTAGCTTACCTAAACTTTAGAGACTAGTTTCCTGCAATAGGTACTATGTATACCTCTAGGTAAGGAGTAGTCTTTCCTGTGGAAAGCACCAGGTGACAGGATGATAAGGCAATTGCAAGTAGTTATTCCAGCACTGCCCCACCAATGTAGGAGGCTGGCCTGGTGTGTGGTGGTTACCTGTGTTACTTAAACCTTATACCAGGTCCAGGTATCCCTTATTGGTGTAGTGTAGTCAGTGTCTAGAAGCCAGGGTCTCTAGACGTAGCTGTGGATGAGCAGCCAAGACTTATCAAGGAGACATGCAAACCTCATGCAATACCAATGTAGTCACACTTTTGACCAGATTTAATGAAAAGTGGCGCCTCACAGCTCTGTGCCAAATTTGGCAGCGCCGGGCTGCATCACTTTAGAAATGCAGGGATGCACCGTATTCAAGGGAATACGGTGCACCCTGTGTCTCCCCCTGCGCTGGCGCTAAATTTACATGCCAGTGTCAACACAGGCATCCTTGCACCATCGTGCAAGGATGTCTGTATTGAAGGGTGTGATTGTTTATGTGCGGGAAGGTGTCCCTTCCGGCACATAAACAATTACTAATGGCGCTTTGGCACTTCTGTGTATGCTACACAATGCCAAGAAGTGCCAACGCGTCATTTTCAAATGATATTTCATGTGCAGGAAGGGGCACCTTCCTGCACATAAACAACAATTTGTGTCATTTTGCTTTTTCTATGTGTGCGGCAGAATGCAGCACGCATAGAAAAATAAAAAAATGAGAAGAAATAAAAGTATTCCTCCTCGTTGCGCCATACTAACATCGCCCCTGGGGGTGGCGTTAGATTTTGGCACTGCCTCAGGTTTACAAGATTCATAAATCTGAGGCAGCATCAAAATGCAATGGGTGTTACTTTGGCATACCCACAGCAACACCCATTGCACGCCCCTTCCACGCACAGTGCTGTGTGAGAATGGGCCGTATTAACAAGCTGAAATTAGAAATCATATGACCAAGCCAAAAAACTGCGGTCCATCTTGGAACAGAATATCTATCAACTAACCTATTGAATTCCTGATCAGTCCTAACATTGCATACAAAAAATGGGCAACAGTATGATGCATTCAAAGATCAAAGTCAATCCAAATCTTATTAAACACAGGTATAAAGTTATAACTATCTCAGTGGTCAAATAGTCCCTCTTAACCAAACACTTGGAAGGCCTTACCTCTAAAAAAATAACACGACCAGTCCACAAAATTGTGGGGCACATCTTGGAACTGAGTATCTTTCATCAGATTTAATCAGGATAGACCATCTAACAAATTCCTAATTGGTGCAAAACAATCCATACAATAAATGGCCAACAACATGGTAGACAATTCAAACCTGCATCAGTCAGAGGCCTCTAAAGTATCAAAGTAAATGTGGATCCTGTTACAAACAGCTATGCAGTCATACCTACCTCAGGGGTCAACTAGTCCAAGTCCTAATACTGAGACCTTTGTATGGGCCCCCAAAAAGGATCTCATGACCAGAGCACATAAATACTGGATGTCACTCAAGAAAGCAAACTACCAGTAAGTAAAGCCAGAGTCACCACACTAAACCTATGCAACTCTCATAACCCCGCAGCCAAAAGGTATCCAACCAAGGAGGAAGAAGAATTGCTGCACATCCCTACAACCATATATCATCAAGATGGCAGTCAAACACTACAAAGTTGCCAACATCTGCCATTCCACCTGTTGATTTAATCCTTCATTCACAGTATTGGTCATCCACATCCATTTATTTTTGCGCTCTGTAAGCAGGTGATCCACTTTATGTCTGTGCTTAGGGTATTTCACACCCTCTAACACAAACCATTTTATTGCATTCGGTGTATGAGACATCTTCAAATAGTGTTCAACAAGGGGAGCATTCTGTACTTTGCATTGAATGCGCGACTGATGTTATGTAATACATTCCCTTACCTCTGGGTAGCATTTCCAATGTAAAATAATGTACATAGACATTCAATACAATACACCGCATTTTTAGAACCACACTTAGAATGATGTTCGATAGTCCATTTAACATCATTATTCTTATATGTTTTCACTATTTCAGTTGTGTCACATGCATTGCAGTTACCACATGGGTAATGCCCAATAACAGTGAAACTAGTTCAGGGTTACTGTAGGGTGGGACCAGTTGATCCCTTAAATTCTTGCCTCTTTTGAAAGGAACTCAGGGTCTGTCCTCTGGGAATCTGGTTAATGGATTGGTGTTTATTTTGCCTTCATGTACATTACACTGTCCTTTCTTTATACTGGAGTAACTCACTAGCGTTAAGCATGGTCCTCTGGGGGTCCTGCTACTGTAGATCGGATGTTAGAACTTTACTCTTGACTTGGTATGTTTTTTGTTTTAGTTGGATGTGCCAGACAAAAAGGATTAAGCAGTTCTGTTCTAGGAAGTTGATGTTGAAGCAAGTATGTATGTGCTGTTTGGAATTGGTTCTGTGTATTAGTTGGTTCACTTTGCTTGGGGGTATTTAATTTTTGTCAGTTGCTTGAGGAGCATTGGTGGGTGATTTTATTTTATTTTATGTATTTGTATATGTATGTGTGTAAGTACATGTGTATGTATAGATATATGTATATGTGTGTTTGTGTATATATATATATATATATATATATATATATATATGATACCTTTTGGTGTAAATTTGGTGTTGCATGTTATGACAATGTGAAAAATGCACGTTTTACACTGAGGTTTATGCAGGCTGTTTTTTGGGGTGTCTTGTAAGTGGGCGATTCACTTACATGTACAGTGCATGCAAATGAGAGAATCTCTTTGCCTCTTCAACTGCGCCGTATTATAAACACGGACGCAAAGGGAAAGAATCTCTCAGGAGGTGCAATGACAGCATGCCACAAAAAGGTGGCACACTGTCAGTGTGCTCACTGATGGCAGCCCTCTGCAAGGGGTTCCCAGACATCCCCTAGCAGGCTGGTGCACACGCTGGCAAGAGATCTCTCACCCCTCTTAAAAGTGTAGGCGTGTTGCCACCCACACTTTGAAACACAGAGCAGCTGCTTCAAAGCGATCCGTATTTCATTTGAATGCACTGCCCTGGAGGCAGTGTACGTTTGTGACTGCTCTGAGGGCAGTGCATTTATGGTAACATGGAGCTCTCTCCTTGTTTGTGTAGAGCACACGTTCTGAAAGATGCACCGGGCATAAACAAGGAAAATGTGCCATATATCTAATACAGTCCTTGGTGCTCGCCTGAAATTCACAAGTAAGTAAGTCAAGTGTAGTTTAAACAATAAGGGCCAGATGTAGCAAAGTCCCAAATTGTGAGTTGCAATTTGCGAGTCCCAGCGACTCGCAAATTGCAACTCGCAATTTGGGATGCAGAAAGGTGTCTCAGACTCCTTCTGCGAGTCGCTATGGGGTCCCAAAGACCCACCTCATTAATATTAATGAGGTGGGTCGCAATTTGCGACCCCATAGCGATTGAGGGCACTCACGGGGATGGTGGCCTGCTGGGAACAGCAGACCACCATGTCCGTGACTGCTTTTAAATAAAGCAGTTTTTTTTTTTCTAAGTGCAACCCGTTTTCCTTAAAGGAAAACGAGCTGCACTTTGAAAAAAAAAACGAAACCTTTTGTTTCGGTATTTTTCAGGGCAGGTAGTGGTCCATGGGACCACTGCCTGCTCTGAAAAATTATTTTTAATGCCAGACACAAAGGGGAAGGGGTCCCATGGGGACCCCTTCCTGTTTGTGACTGGGTTACCATCCACTTCAAGTGGATGGTAACTGCGAGTCCATTTGCGACCGCATTGGCGGTCGCAAATGGAATTACATCGCATTGCGAGTCGCAAATAGGAAGGGAACACCCCTTCCTATTTGCGAGTCGGAAATGCATTTTGCGAGTCGGTTCCAACTCGCAAAATGCATTTCTACATCTCAAAGTGGCTTTAGCGACTCGCAAATGGCGATTTTCGCCATTTGCGAGTCGCTAAAGCTTTCCTATATCTGGCCCTTAGTCACAAAACTCAGGCACCAAACGTGTGATGTATTCAGTTTTTCTGACCTTGCAAAGCCTGTGCTGACCAAAAATCGTGGGATTTTCATAGAAACTAAAATCAAAATGAATCAAAATAGTATTGAGGGTTGCAAATGCCCTCAAAACTCACAATGTCAGCATTGTGATTGATTGCAATTTGAAGGCAAGAGGGGGCAGCCGGGAGAGTTCCCATTTTAACTGTAGATTTCAAAGAAAATGTATCAGCAATTTACAAATGTTCCAGCACTTTCAAAGCAATTACATTTTACAGTCTGTCCTTGAGAAAACATTTTAAAAGTGCAAGCTGAGTGTTCAAGTGGCAGCTATTTGCATCAGGCGGAGCAGATAGAGGTTGCATGGACCCCTGTCATAGCTAGCATCATTTTATATGTTCGCTATACTAATACCATATAATGCACCGCTATCCAATTCACAAATATCTTTGTAAATTGGGACATGCAGAAAACATGCTTTTGTATGTTCATTTTTGCATGTGTTTGGCTAATCCAAAATTATTTTTGAGGCAACGGAAGGATCTTCCGTCACACGGATACAATAACAAGAAATACAAATTGAAAACATTTCAAACACTATTTGACAAATTCATAGCAACACAAGCATTAAAAGAACCAAAAATATTTTGAGATACTCATTTGTAATATACTTTTTCCCCAAAGCAAAACATTTTGGGGCATATTTATACATTTTGCCGCAAAACTAAGCAAACATAGTTTTGCCGAAAAAAGTATAGTGCTGGCTAGCACCATTCCACAATGCCAGCCGGGCGATATACTAAAGGAATGGCAGAACCCAGCACTAAACTTGGGCTAGCGTCTTAAAAGAAGACACTAGCCGGGTGGGGGTGGCGTTAGGGAAGGAGGGAGTTGGGATGAAAAAAATAACACTAGCCCGGTTAGAGACAAAAAAATGCCTCTATCAAGACTAGCACCATTTCCTGGCGCACAACCACTAGAAACATGACTCCTGTCTTAGGAAAAACAGGAGTCATGCCCACCACCCCAATGGCCAGCACAGGGGACAAATGTCTCCTTGGCATGACCATTTGCACCCTGTGCCATGCAGGGGGGCCCAAGTTAGGACCCCTGAAGGCACTTTAAAAAAAAATACTTACCTATACTTACCCTACTCACCTGGGATGGGGTTCCCTATTCTCTGGTGTCCCTCTGGTGTGGGTGGGGGAGTTCCTGGGGCTTGGGGAGGGCACCTGTGGACCCATTCCATGGTGCTTAACCATGGAATTGGGTCCACAGGTCCCCTAACGCCTGGTCTGACCCAGTCCTTAAATAATGGTGCAAAGCAAGCTTTGCACCAGTATTTGGCCCCTTCTCCCACCCGTGTGTCATTTTAGCATGGGGATAAATTTGGAGCTATAGGGATACTGCCATTTTTTAGATGGGAACACCTACCTTGCATCTCATTGACACAAGGTAGGTGCACGCATCCAAAAAATGATGCAAACTCCTACATTTTGACACTAGACGTGTCTAACGTCAAAATATAAATATGGAATTAGGTTTGTGCCGAATTTACATAAAAAAATTCAGTGCAAGCAGATTATAAATATGCCCCTTAGTATGAATATGGACACCATGCCCTCTACTCACCAGCTGTGTCATTTTTACTGTGACCCTGCACTATACAGCAATGTCCTATTCACCCTTTAGGCTTCTCATTACAATACACCTGGTCACTTTTGAGAGAGCATAACATGGTTGTGCCATTATTTCTGGTAACAGTGACATTAAAATGAAATCAACAATATGTATAACATGGCCTCTAATTTCTTTGTGCTGACAAGGTGAATCAAAAATCATATTAATCAGGGTGCACTTATAACTAGAAATGTAGAAAGGTTATATGCATGCTTTTGAATCAATATTTATTGACTGAAAAACAATACCTATAGGTATCCATAATAATGTATTGGGATTATAACATTATATTCAAATGTTTTTACCTACAGGTATTCATCATTTATTGTACTTTTAAGGCAAAATGCACACATAGCCATGTTTTCAAATGTGCATTGAATTCTGTGTTAACTTGACTTGAGCTAGGCCTGCAATGTTTTTCTATTCTTAACCTTCAGCGTAGAGTTTCACTCATTTTGCATTCTCTTTATTAACAGATGCATGTATACAAGACTCCAGTTAATGAAAGGCATGTTTTATATTTGTGATAAGGGGGGGATGGGAGGATGTGTTTGCACAGGATTGGAACATTAAACAAATCAATAAATAAGAGAACTCTTTTGTAAGGTGCTGGACAAGGGATGTACCCGAGGTCAATCCAATGTTTTGTTTGTGGGATGAAAGACTGATGGGAGTTGCAAATTCCAAACTGTGCACTTAAGATGGAAAACTAATGGTGGACTCCCGAATGTTCTACAATGTTTAAAGTGGTGTTTACTTAGTTAGGCGAGGCAGATTCTTTTTACCCTTTGCCTAGAGCAGACCCCTGGAGGCTTAGGGCCTCATTTACAAGAACTGATGCATGGCTGCGTTCCAGCAGTGATGCATGAACATTTCTTGCACTGCATCAGTACAGGTTATGATGTCATGGATTTACAATATGAGGCGTCATGGGATAAGGACCCAAGGATGCATCAAACATTTTGACACATCAGTCATAAGGATGCCTCACTGCATCAGCCTCAAAAGTGGTGCATCACTGAAGCTGGCCATACAACAAACGCAACTTCAGCAATTCATCAAAAATCAGAGGTGATGCGTGAATGCTAACTAATACAAGTAGCCTATTGTGTGAGGACCAATGTAAAAGACTGTAAAACGGTGGTATAGCACATTTTACACTATTTCATTGTAGTAGCGTAGTGTATGCAGTATTGCTATGTGTCATATGTCAGTGGGCATAGTCTACCTATGTGTATGTAGGGACCTGAGTATGTGTGACATAGTGAGTGACAGTTTAATGTGAGTGAATGCAGGTATATATTGTAACAATAAGTGGATATAAATATATTACCTACCTTATGTGTGTACTTACCTGTTGTCCTTTGGAATATGCTGGTGTGGACTGGGGACCCAATTCTCTATGGAGAACTGACAAGCCTAGTCTTTCCCTTATAGGGAGTACACAAAGTCACATAGCCTTGCTTCAATGGATGATGATATCATAAGTGCCATGGTCCCGGATTGGTTAACAGGTCCTACAACATGATTGTCACATGTGTAGACCCACTACTAGTAGAGGGGATGTAAAATACAGACATATTCTCGTAAGTAAAGTGAATTCTAATGGTCAGATTCATGTCGCAAAGCCACTGTGTCAGTTCCTATGCCTGGGCTATGGAGGTGTAGGAATTCTGATGCATTTTAATCAGTTGTAAGTGAGTTTTTCTGACAGAACGCCCACTCTGCATACATTATAAACTGTGCGACTCAGTCGGATCCAGTGCAGGTTTTTTCACTTTCTCAGCCTCTTTTACCTTTCACACTCCTCTGTTTTGACCTTCCTCCTGCTTCAACTTCTTATCTCCTTTCACCTCCTTCTCTTTCCTTTCCTTCCTTCCTTCGGATGCTTCTCCCACATACCTGCATCTCACCCCTGCCGCCCTCATGCCAGCTCTTCTAAGCCACTTTCCTAAGCCTGTTGTCCCCATCAGGAATGTCTCTTACCCATCTTCTTTCTCACCATTCACTTCTCATCACTTAGCTTTTTTTAAATTTCTCCTATGGCCTACTTCTATTTAGACTCTTTCCCACAAAAGTGATTAAAGATATTTGGTCAGTTTAGTTGAAGGGGCAGGAGTGCCATGTTTGCCAATTGTAGGGACAATATCATACCACCCAGTAGTGAAAACTTACATTTCCTTATGAGGCCCTACCTAAAGACCTTACTCTGTGTTCTTGGAGTCAACCTCATGCACCATTCTCTCTTTTTTCAAAAATGTTCTCTTTTAAGCCGTTCCTTATCACTCATCCCTGTCTCCTTTATCTCTTTCTTTTATGTTTCACACCTTCTTCTCTCATCCATCAATCATACAACCTTACCTAACTGTAACTATCCTTTTCATGACATGTTGTTCTCTCTCATTTCATCTCTCCCTCTCACTCTCCATAAGCTTACTTGACACCTTAATTTCTCCTCTCATCATCCGTTTTTATATTGTCTTCTCTCTTTTCATACATTCCTCATTCTAACATGTGCAGTCTCTCAACAGCCTCTTACCTGCCTCTCTATCACAAGTACACCCTCTCATTAGTTTCACTTTTAGAAGACTCTCCCCACCCAGTCACCTGTTCTCATGCTCATATTACTCTCCATAGTACTGCCTTTAACATCACTGTGAAGACTGGTCTGATCCCCTTAGAATGTGCACACACACACACACACACATGCATAAACACACTCACACAAACAAACACACTAGAAATAAAATAATGCAATCTATACTACACACTCAGAATATATTTTGCATGAAATTTAATACATGATACCTTATCTAACCAAAGAAAAGTGTGAGAGATGCTTCAAGGATGCATTTGTCAGCCTTGCCAGCTTAAATGAAGAGAAATATGAAGAGTATTCCAGGAAAGCACAAGAAAGATCAATGTCATTGTGATATTGGCAGCAAGTGATAAAACGAGCATTGGAACAAGCTGTTAAGAAAGTGAAAAGTGAATTACTGACCACAAACAAATGTGAAACTGGAAGAAAGTGGGAAGTTGGAACAAGCATATGAAACTGGATTGATAACCACATTCAATTTGTAATCCAGTAATATCAATAGAATCCTCCAAAGGAATTGATGTATGATAATGTACTTCTGATCCTAGTTTACAAGTTGTTTTGGTACTAAATTAATTGGTCACATACAAAGAAGTTTGAACAAAGGTCACATTCAGTGACTTTAGGAGAAGTCAAATAAAGTGCTGGATGAAAGGATTAATAATATAATTTTCCACTTGTAGCCATGGTAATGCTTCTAAACAAAGAGAATGCCTAGAACATGTATGGTAAGCATGGAAAACAAAATAATATAAAATAATAACTTTAAAAACACATTTTCAGTTTATATTTTTGAAAGCTCCAGTGATCTACAGTTCTTTGTAATCAATTCATTTTATTTTGAGATGTTTCAATCCTTTAGATATTTTGGAACTGATATAGTTGAAAAAAAGGAGAATTTCCTTGTGAAGAATAAATTCTGCTATATGTTAGCATTTGATACCTATTCCCGAAGGGTACACAATCAGGATGAAGAGCTTGTCGTTAGTTTGCACTGAGATGTGATACTGCAATGATTTGTGTTTAGGTAGATGGAGTTATTCAAATGACTGTGTATGCTTTCCCACTACAGAGAAAGATTAGAACAAAATAAATGAAAAACAGGAAAAAATGCTATTACAACAACTGAAACAGTACTCCTATTAGGTAATACGAGAGGAAAATGTAGGAGCAAAAATGGAACAATCACACTGGTCAGTTAAATAATACAAATACCACAATGCGTCAGAGAACTACAAAAGCAGAACTGACAGTAGGACTGAGGAAACATTATAATAAATATAGATAGAAATAAAGGACTGTAATCTGGCCCATGGACACTGTAAATGCATAGGCTTTATGGTGGCTAATCTATACTTGCATGCAAGAATAAAGATATAACTAATACTACGGATGCCTTGGATGCTACCTTCTTCAAATTAAAGATATATTTATGACTCCATAGTTATGGTTTGCTTAGATTTTCCACTGAGAGGATGTTTTTCAGGAGAGATGAAACTGAACACATGTAGGGTTATCTAAAGCTCTGGGACTACAATTTTTACATTAGCGGAGAGGACTCTGGCCCTCATTTCGACCTCAATGGTCTATTTTAAAGACCGCCGAGGTACCGCCGCGCTGAAGACCGCCAGTGCAGGCGGTTTTCCATGCAGCGTATTATGACTGCTGGCAGCCCTCCGTCCTTTTTTGGACGGAGAGCCACCAGCACCCATACTGGCGGTCGGCGGGGAAGTAGAGGCTGCTCCACCTCCATCGCCCCGTCATCAGAACACCGCCCACCGAATCACGTTCCATGATTCGGCGTGGCGGTGCTCTGGTGACGGGGTTCTGGTGGCGGAGCAGCCCCCATGGATCCCGTCCCCTCCCGGAGGATCAACGGACAAGGTAAGCTGATCGTCCGTTAGGGAAGGGGGGGAGGGTGTTGTGTGCGTGCATTGGGGTGTGCGTTTGATTATGTAGAGGAGGTGTGTGAGTGCATGGATGCATGTGGGGTGTGTGTTGTGTGTATGAGAAATGTGTGCCGGTCGGTATGTGTGCATGTCTGTTTGTAGGTGTGCGGGTATGTGTTGTTGTGGTGTATGTGTGCATGTAGGGGGTGTGTGTATGTGCATGTTGGGGGTGGGGAGGGGGTGTGTGTATGTGCATGTTGGGGGCGGGGTGGAGAGGGGTTCCTGCCACCTTTGGGGGGTGGCAGGTGGGCAGGGGTGTGGGGGGAGGACTCAGGGTGGGGGAGGGGAGTGGGGGAGACCCCTATCAGTGCCAGGAAGGAATTCCCTGGCACTGATAGTGCCTACCGTCATGGATTTCGTGGCAGTTCCAAACCACCCGAGATCCATGGCGGTATGCAGGGTCCTGATACCGCCGGCGGTCTGGTGACGGACGCCGGGCTGCAGACCGAAGTCTCCAGCCCAGCGGTCATCACCGCCCTGGCGGTCGGAGTGTAGAAGTGGCGGATGACCATGGCAGTAACCGCCATGGTCATAATTCCATTTTTTTTTCTGCCGGCCTGTTGGCGGTATTACTGCCACTTCTCCCCCGCCCGCCAGGGTCGTAATGAGGCCCTCTGTTCCTTTGGCACTTGTACCATGATACAAGAACTTAAGTCAAAGAATGAGAGGGGTTATTTGAGGATCCAGGGGAAAAAGCAACACCCAAAGCAGGAGATGTGTAAACACCATGAAGTATTCCTGTATGGATATTGCAGCAAGCAGAGGAGGAAAATAATATTTTTTATTCATCTTGATGTTTTATTGTATAGAAGTCAAGACCATGGTATAGTGTAGATTGTAGAACCCCAGTAAGGTTAATGAAAAGACAGACCTTACTAAAAATCACATCAGTCAAACTAAATACATTTCAAAGTTGAAAAGTGTCTGTTTACCATGCAAATAGCATAATAATTTATGAAAAACATAAACATGACAAACTCCAGAAGATGCATAACTGCAAAATAAAAAAAAATGATTTTTTTTTTTTGGGGCAACACTAAAAATCCCAGTAAATGTGTTGTCTCCATTCATTCCTAGGCCCCGAATCGCCATGTTGACCAGATGCAGTGGGTTGAGTAGATCCTCAGTAAGGTTGCTACAGGTTGAAAGAAAGTCACCAGAAACCTCAGTAGTTCGCTGAAAAAACACCCAGCTAAAGTGAAGTCATGGTTAATATTGGTTATACGACCTAAGAGTATGTTTAGAAGTACCCCTGCAATTTACTTTAGCATTGGTAATGTACGTTAAGATCATGAATTAAAACCTACAAACCAATAAATAATAGTACAGAAGTAGTCATCTCATTGATTGTTTTATTATGAAATGTACACCAACCTTTAACATTGTCTTTGTCATTTTTAAAACCACAAACCCTTGAAATTCCCCAGTTATTGTTAGCTCACTGAAATATAGCTCACCCACGTAACATGTGAACTACCACGTGCAGTACTCAGTGCTCATGGTTATGTGCGACTTACATTACGTAAATGGTCTGACTGCCAACATGACATATTACCGTACCATTAAAATCATGAATGATATAACTAAGGAGACAGCATGATCTCTTTCTTCATGTGTTGAAATGTTTATTTGTGGCAGGAAGTCTTCTTATTTTTTGTTATAAATATTTTAGACATAAGAATTACATTTAGTGTGTGTATCTACATTTTTCAAGTTACATGCAATTCCATCAGCTCAACTTTCATGCAAATTGATTGAATACTGGAAAGTTAATTAGAAAATCAAAACCTTCTCCTTTAACAGGACCATCTCTACTCTTCAGTCCTGTGTGAAATCCTGGCTTATTATATTGCATTTAATTTGTCATACTAGCATCAAACAAAGCGTGTAAGTTCCTGATGAACTGTCTGTAAATTTGCAAAGCTTGCCAAAGTTATTAGCAAATTAATAGTTTTTGCCTACTTTTAACTATGTCCAACTTTATAACCTACATGAAATTTCACATATCAGAAGTAAATAAAACATGCTAAGTGTCTGCTAAATTTTGAACAGAACGGTACAATTTAACTTTCCCTACCCCAACTGTATCCCACTGAAGTTAGAAATCTATGCACTGGGATTACCTTGCTAACCACCTGCAATATTTCATGTAGAGCCTTTGAACAGCACCTAGTTTATTTCAGCAAATAAACACTTCTTTGCCCCTCCTTTAACTGTGACTCTACTTCACAAATTTACATGAAAATGAAACTCAGAATATCAGACGAAAGCTCAAGGTTTCAAATATGCTTGCCATGTATTGTGCAGATCTGTAAAATTGTGCCGAAAGTTACTAGCAAATCGATGAACTTGTGTCATTCGTCCCTTAAATGTTGCCCCTTTTGTTGGATCTTCTTGAAACCTGTGAAATTTGTCATGAGCTTAACTTGCTAAAAACCACTTCACTAGAGAGCACCAAAGTTATTAGTACATTAATACATTTCCTTCCCAATTGAACCTTGCTACCCTAAAATCGATCTCCACCAAACTTGCATAACAACAAATGATTAGACAAGTGTTTACCAGGTTTCATGTGAATTTCTCAAATTAAGCCACAATTATTAGCAAATGAACACCTTTACACCCCGCCTTTTAAATGTACAGCCCCTTTGATGGATCTGCCCACATTTAACACTACTAAAAGTAAGGTAGGTGTGCTGTTTGCCAAATGTTGGCAACTTTGTTAAACATCACAAAAGTTATATGCAAATTAGAAACACATTTTCAACTCTCGAGATATTTCTTTAATTTAATCAGTTGAAGCCCAATCAACACCTTTTTGAAATACAAAACTCTTAAAAACTAATTAACTACTTTGTATAAAATAATGTGTATGCTCGCCTCTGACTAAAGTTCAATTTTATTGCCAAGTTTGTCATAATTCTCTTTAGTGATGTTTGCTGCATCAGAGCCAAAATTCCTAAAAGAGTTAAAAAGGAAAACGGTATTTTTTTCACCCGTGCATTATTTTTTATGGATCTGAAGGGATTGGCATCAAATGTGACTTAACAATCTAACCCAGATATATTTTTTATGTAAAATTTCGTACAGATTTTTTAAATAGTGCCAAAGATATAAGCAAACCAAACATTGGCCCTCATTACTACCCTGGCGGTCGGTGTTAAAGCGGCGGTAATAACGCCAACAAGCCGGAGGTCAAAAAATGGGATCATGACCATGGCGGAAACTGCCAACACAGACAGCCACTTTAACACTCTGACCGCCACGGCGGTAGCAACCAACACCGTGGCGGTCACCGCCAACAGATGGGCAAAAGATAATGTACTGCCCACCACATTACAACCCGCCAATCCACCACCTTTTCTGGGGCGGCACCAAGGCCATCTAAACACGGCGGAAACAGGACTTGGAAGGGAAACCACTCACCTCTCGACATTCAATTAAGAACCAGGGCGAACTGCAGGTCCTGCCGATGCTGGTCTACCTCCTCATACACGAGGAATATCAAAGGCGGCTGCGACCACCACGATGAGTTCTGCACCTAGCACACACGGAAGGGGGGAGGAAAAAGAGAGTGACACACACACGCAACACCCCCACCACCACCCTCACCCCAACACCATACACACAAACACATGCAACAACAGTACATTTACACACCGGTACCCCCCTGGAAGAACGCAAGCACAAAAGGAATTGAGTGAATCAAGTGATACTTTTGAAATATGCAGATATACGTAACTAACAGAATAACAGTCTATACAAATATTTACTATATGTACAGAAGGCCGTACATTGTTCTTTGCAAATGTCCGTGGCCCACTGGGCCAAAAATCATTGGCCAAGCCCACACTAGACTCCTGCCTCAATACGGAGACAACACTGCAGGGGCATCAGGTCAAAAACACACAGGCACCTCAGGGGAAGGGGGGCACCTCAGCCGCAAGATGGTAATACGCCACTGCTCCTCGAGGGGTCTCCATGCCCACTGCTTGGTCCTGGGGACTGCAAGGCCACAGTCTCTCTAGTGGGTGGTTTGCCCACTGCTAGGTCCTGGGGAGTGCAAAGCCACAGTCTCTCAAGTCTCTCAAGTGGGTGGGTTGCCCACTGGTTGGTCCTGGGGAGTGCAAAGCCACAGTCTCTCAAGTCTCCAAAGTGGGTAGGTTGCCCACTGCTAGGTCCTGGGGAGTGCAAAGCCACAGTCTCTCAAGTCTCTCAAGTGGATGGCTTCTCCACTGGTTCTGGAGGGGGCGTTGTGCCCAGTGTGCTTCATCCTGCCAAGGATAGGGTGAGTGGATGCATATCTCCACTGGTTCTGGAGGGGTCCTTGTGCCCAGTCTGATTCATCCTGCCAAGGAAAGGGTGAATGGATGCATTTCTCCACTAGTTCTGGAGGGAGCCTCGTGCTCAGTCTGCTTCATCCTGGCAAGGAGGGGCTGAGTGGATGCCTTCTTCCACTGGCCATGTGCCCAGTGATGCAGCACTTGGGGTGTTCCAGTTCACATTCCCTCACCTGGGTGTCTGAGGCACGAGATTTGCAGGGAACAGGTAGCATGATAATACATGGAGGCAGGGCCACACTCCATTCTGTGGCGCCTAAGGCTGCAAACTGATGGTAGTGCTGCTGCTGGTGGGGGTGCTTCCAGTGGTGGTGGGAGGCTCCAGGCCGCCTCCTGCACCCTCGGACGGACGCACACTGGGGCTGCTGCTGCTGGTAGTGGTCCTACTGTCAGCGGTGTAGGTGGTGGTGCTTGCGGCGATGCTTGCGGCGGTGATGCTGGCCATGGTACAGGTGCTGGTGCTGCTAGTGGTGGAGGGATGCACCAGCCTGTCTCCTGCAGCCTCAGATGGCTGCCCACTGGGGATGCTGCTGCTGACAGTAGCAGTGGCAGCGGCGGGGCAGGTGGCGGTGCAGGTTTCGGTGCTGGCTGCGGTAAAGGTAGCAGGACTGTCGGTTCTGATGGTGGGCACCAGGCCCTCACCTGGAGCCTCTGAGGCCTGAAGTGCCTTGCCTTGTCTTTTCTGCCCCTTCCTCACCTTGGCAGATGCTGCTGGGACCATGGCACTGTCAGCTGGAGTTTCGGAGGAGGCCTTGCTGGGTTTGTCGTGCTCCTTGGCTGTGCTGCCTGCTGGCCCCTTCACCTTGGCAGGTAGTGGAATGGTTTGGTCCTTTGCTGGGGTCAGTAGCACACTGCCTGGCCTGACGGGTGCCCCCTTTAATCCTCTGGGAGTTGGAGGTACCACAGCGTCCGCTGACTTGGTGGCTGAGGTGCTGGCCTGGGATCTGGACACCCTGGCCCAAGGGGAAGGACGGGGGGTAGGCATAGGGAACAGGTCAATGTTTGCCAGGAAAATATTTTTAGACATGTTGGGATGGGAAGATGGAGAGGGTTTAGGAGTGGAGAAAGAGGGAGTGGTTGTAGGAGGTGTCTGTCTGCTGAGTTTGGGTGAAGAGGCATGGGCTGGATGCTGTTGTGAGTTGGATGGCCGTTGGGTGGGTGGGTGCTTGCGTTTGTGTACTTTGGGAGGAGGGGTCACAGACACACTGGGAGAGGACACAGTGGACGTATGCATGGTTGTGGTGGTGGTGACAGCTCATGAGGGGTGTATTGTGATGGGCGTGCTGGTGATGAATGTAGTGGATGAAGATGTAGTGCATGCAGGTGTGAGTGGAGATGCTAATGGGAGTGAAGTGGACGAGGAGGAGGAGGGAGACACAGTGGAGGCAGTGGATGTTTGCATGGGCATGGTGCTTGTGTGAGTGCCTGTGAGATGAAGTGTGGTGCTTATGTTTGTCTGAGCCACTTTTGTGTGGTGATTTGGGTGAATGCTGGTCTGAAGGTGTGCTTTGGATAGGCTAGGGTTAAGGGGATTGGGTCTGCGTAGAGGAAGTTGGAGGGGGGAGGCTAGAGACAGGTACAAGGGCTGCCATTAGTGCTGAGGCTAGAGCCTGAAATGCTCTCTGTTGGGCCGCCACACCAGAGTGAATGCCCTCTAGGTATGCATTTGTTTGTGGCAAATGCCCTGCTACACCCTGGATGGCATTCGGTATGGTTGACTGACCAACAGAGAGGGATCTCAGAAGGTCAATAGCCTCCTCACTGAGGGCAGCAGGGCTGACTGGGGCAGGGCCTAAGGTGTCTGGGGCAAAGGAGATGCCCACCCTCCTGGGTGAACGGGCATGGGAGACACACTGAGGGGCTTCTGGGAAGGCGGTGCTGGTAGGGGAGTGGCAGCTGTACCTGTTGTTGGGGTGGGCACAGAGGTGTCCACCACCGCCAGGTGCTTCCATCGGAGGAGGAGTTGCTGTCTGTGGTCTCCTCTCCTGTCCCCGTCATGGTGCTCCCCTCACCCTTCGTCCCACTGGAGCCTTCACCCTGGGTGGATTTGGCCTCCAGGCCCATGTGGGATACAGCTCCCTCCATCGCTGGTGCCTCTGTTCCTCCGTCAGATGATGCTAATGCACAAAAGGACAGGGGTACAAAACAAAAAGGGGGGGGAGAGACATAGGATACACTTGGTCAATGCCATCAACAACACTACCGTTGGCGTACACAACACACAGGGAGCAGCCCTATGCACTAGGCCATGCCCAACCATTTACTGAGACAGTCACCAGCCCATGGGGTACAATGCCTAACGCCATTTGCTGCATACCAGAAACCCACAGGACCCTGCCCAGTAGTAGATGGCCACTTACACTATTGGGGTAGGAGTGCTCCAGAGCCTGCCCAACAATAGACCTACCCTGCCATGATCACCCTGACGTAGGGGCACCCACAGGCCACATCCCCCACCCAGGTACCTCCTAACCCACGCAATGTCAGCTTTCAGAATCTGTACTCACCCCCTTGTGGCTGCTGTGATGCCCTCAAGCGCTGATCCAACTCTGGATAGGTCACTGCCATGATGCAGAACATCAGGGGGGTCAGGGTGCGACGGGCACCCCTTCCTTGTTGGGAGGCCAGCCCCAGCTGGGCCTCCGCCGTCTTCTTTGACCATCGGCGCAGGTCCTCCCATCTCTTGTGGCTTTGGGTGCTCTGTCTGTAAAAGACCCCCAGGGTCCATACCTCCTTTGCAATAGCATGCCAAATATCCTTTTTCTGGTGGGCGCTGACCTGGAGGGAAAAGACAGCAGATAAGGGAATTACTTACTCGTCATGACTCATTGCCCACTAGTTCCCACCTATGTACTGACGCACATACACCGACCACCTTACATGCTGCACTCTTGCAAGGATGCCTCAGCACCCCCAACATGTGGCCAACATCCATAGCATTCCATACATTCATGGCCCACGCATCATGCTCACAGTGTACTCACCTGTTTGTCTGGAGGACCGTAGAGTAATGTGTTCTGTTCAGTAATGTTCTGACAGTAATCCACCAGTTTCTCCAACTCCTCCATAGTGGAGGCAGGGGTCCTTTCCCCAGACACATGAGCCATTGTCGCTTCCAGACAGGTCTCAGCAGCACTTGCAGTGTAGGTCCTCTCCTGTTGAAGGTCAGGTAGCAAGTGAGTGAATAGTTAGAAAATGGCGGTCACGTCCACGGCGGTGTGTACCGTCAATGCCGGCGGACATCACCATTGACTCCTGGAACCTATAGGGCCCAATAATAACCAATGCAAAGTTGCGCCACAGTCATTGTCTGCCTACCGCGACGCCACACAATGCCAGCGCAATTACCACATTTCCACTTGTCCCTCCTCACAGGTCAGGCATCCGCCATTTCAGGGGGGCACAGGGCATGGCACCTAACTGCGTCACAGCAGACTTTGGCACATCAACTGACTCTCAAGTTCACATACTGTTTCTGTAAAGTAAATAAATCAACATTAGTGCAATAGATGTGTGAATATGACCCTCTGCTCACCATTCTCTTCCATAGGCTTCAACCGTGGAGGCAGAATATGAGATGGAGGCATCCTCTGATGTAAAGACCCCTGGTGGACCTTGCGACTATGGAGGACAGACACATTATCATAACATACAGACTTGATTGTGCCACAATCCAAGAACTGTGTGCCCAATTGGAGCCAGAACTGATGTCAGCTATCCGCCAGCCCACAGGAATCCCCCCTCTAGTGCAGGTTCTGTCAGTGCTTCATTTCCTGGTTCCTTCCAAACAACAGTTGCCATGGCATCAGAGATGTCTCAGCCAACGTTCTCTAACGTGTTGACCAGAGTGTTGTCAGCCCTGCTGAAACACATGCGCCGCTCCATCGTGTTCCCCCAGGTGGAGGATTTGGCCACAGTGAAGGCTGACTTTTATGCCCTGGGACATATCCCCAACATCATTGGTGCCACTGATGGTACACATGTGGCATTTGTCCCCTCCCCTGGAGAAATGAACAGGTTTACAGGAATAGAAAAAGCTATCAGTCTCTGAATGTGCTGATGGTGTGTTTTGAGGACCAATACATCTCCCATGTGAATACCAAATATCCTGGCTCTGTGCATGACACCTTCATATTGAGGAATAGCAGCATCCCATCTGTGATGGGCCAACTCCAGAGGCTCCGGGTGTGGCTAATAGGTGAGCCAAAGGTCACCACTCAGTATATGTTGGTGTCTGGGTATGGGATTGTCCCTAAGGGTTAGTGGGTGTCTAACAGTTGTCCCTCCATATTTACAGGTGACTCTGGTAACCCCAACCTCTCATGGCTACTGACCCCAGTGAGGAATGCCAGGACAAGGGCAGAGGGACGTTACAATGAGGCACATGGGCGTACAAGGAGGATCATTGAAAGGACCTTCGGCCTCCTAAAGGCCAGGTACCGGTGCCTCCATCTGACAGGTGGATACCTGTACTACTCACCCAAGAAGGTGTTCCAGATCATCGTTGCATGTTGCCTGTTGCTCAACCTGGCCTTGAGATTCCAGGTGCTTTTTTCTGCAGGAGGATGTTCCTGGAGGTGGTCTTGTGGCAGCGGTAGAGCCTGTGGACAGTGAGGAAGAGGAGGCAGAGGAAGAAGATGTGGACAACAGAACAAACATAATACAGCAGTACTTCCAGTGATACACAGGTAAGACACTGTAACCCCACTTTACATTTCGGTTATCTGTTGGACATTGTAAAAGGCAGCCTCTTTCCCTATGTCTATGGTCACTGACTGTTCCCTTTGGAATCTCTATTTTCAGATCTCTGTGCCCCATCTGGCTCCTGCTATATGTACTGCTGCCCACCAAAGTTCATCCTGTGGTATATTTCGCTGTGCATTTGCGTTGCAATGCTTTGATAATGTTGTACTAATACTTTGTGAATCATTAGACTGACTCCAGATTGGTATTTGTTTCAAAGGTGTTTATTTAGGTGCTCGTAAGTATGGGGGTATGTGCAAGGGGCTGGAGTAATGGTGGAGGAAAGTCCATTGTAGAGTCCAGTCTCTTGGTATCACAGGTGCAGGGGGCATAGGAAGTGGAGCAATGGCAGTTCAAGGTAGACAGGTTAACAGAGTGGGACAGAAGCGCGACTATCAGGAGAGTCCTTTTCCTGGCGGGGGTCTTGGAACTGTTCTCTTGCTTCTGCCTGGATCTCAGGGACCGTTTGTGGCGTGGTTCTCCTTCTGCAGGGGGTGGGGTGCTGGTGGCCTGTTGTTCCTGTGGCAGTGCCTCCTGTCCACTAGCGCTGTCAGAGGTGGAAGGCTGTTCCTCGGTTTGGCTAGTGTAAGGCGCCCCTTGTTGTGCCACTGCCTCCCTCATGGTCTTGCCCATGTCAACCAGCACCCCTGCAATGGTGACCAGGATGGTGTATATTTTTGTTAGGTCATCCCTGATCCCCAGGTACTGTCCCTCCTGCAGCCGCTGGGTCTCCTGCAACTTGGTCAGTATCTGGCCCATCGTCTCCTGGGAATGGTGGTATGCTCCCAGGATGTTGGAGAGTGCCTCGTGGAGAGTGGGTTCCCTGGGCCTGTCCTCCCCCTGTCGCACAGCAGTCCTCCCAACTTCCCTGTTGTCCTGTGCCGCTGCCCCCTGAACCGTGTGCCCACTGCCACTGACCCCAGGTCCCAGATCGTCCTGGTTTTTTGGGGTTGCCTGGTGTCCCTGTAGTGGTGGACACACTGCTGATTGACTTGTCCTGGGGACAGTGGCATGGGCCCACTGGGTGGGTACTGCGCTGGTGTTTCCTGAGGTTGAAGGCTCTGTGGTGGGTTGGGACTGTGGCTGGGTACCCGACTGTCCAGAGGTCCCTGATAGGCCAGGTTGGTCATCATGATCCAGGTGTGCAGAGCTGCTGTCATCACTGTGGGCCTCTTCATGGGGGGGAACTGGATGTAGCTGGCACCTCCTTTCCAGTGACATTGAGTAAGGGTCCTGTTGGGACGCAAATGCTTTGTTTATATATCTGCGTGGTCCATATTGTGAATGGGTGTGTTTCCCTCTATGATTGTGATTTCCCTGTCGGCTTGGCCTTGTGTGAATGGTGATTTAGTGGGCTGGGTGAGTCAATCAATCAATAATCAATCAATGATTTATAAAGCGCGCTATGTACCCTTTAGGGTTTCGAGGCGCTAGGGGGGGGTGCTGCTATCGTTCGAAGAGCCATGTCTTGAGGAGTCTCCTGAAGGTGAGGAGGTCCTGGGTCTGGCGTAGTGAGGTTGGGAGTGCGTTCCAGGTCTTGGCGGCGAGGTAGGAGATGGATCTGCCGCCAGAGGTCTTGCGCTGGATTCGGGGGATGATGGCGAGGGCAAGGTTGGCAGAGCGTAGTTGACGTGAGGGAACGTAGAAGTTGAGTCTGGTGTTCAGGTAGGTGGGTCCGGTGTCATGTAGAGCCTTGTGTGCGTGGGTGAGGAGTTTAAAGGTGATCCTCTTGTCCACGGGGAGCCAGTGGAGGTCCCTCAGGTGAGGGGAGATGTGACATCGGCGGGGAATGTTGAGGATCAGGCGGGCGGATGCGTTCTGGATGCGTTGGAGTCGTTTGATGTCTTTTGTTGGGATGCCTGTGTAGAGTGCGTTGCCGTAGTCGAGTCTGCTACTGACGAGGGCTTGGGTTACCGTCTTTCTGGTTCCTGTTGGAATCCACTTGAAGATCCTGCGGAGCATACGGAGGGTGTTAAAACAGGAGGATGAGACTGCGTTGACCTGTTTGGACATGGTGAGGGCGGAGTCGAGGATGAAGCCGAGATTTTGTGCGTGGTTGGCTGGGGTGGGTGGAGGGACCAGGGCGGTGGGCCACCAGGAGTCGTTCCAGGCCGAGGGGGTGCGCCCGAGGATGTGGTTTTCGGAGTTAAGTTTTAGGCGGCTGTTGCTCATCCATTCGGCAATGGATTTCAGCCCCTCGTGAAGGTTGGTTTTGGTGGTGTGAGGATCTTTGGTCAGGCAGAGGACGAGCTGGGTGTCGTCGGCGTAGGAGAGGATGCTGAGGTTGTGTTGGTGGGCCAGTTGTGCGAGGGGGGCCATGTAAACGTTGAATAGCGTTGGGCTTAGTGAGGAGCCTTGGGGGACGCCGCAGATTAGGTTGGTGGCTTTGGAGTAGAAAGGTGAGAGTCGGACCCTCTGGGTTCTGCCGGAGAGAAAGGAGGAGATCCAGTTGAGGGCTTTGTCTTGGATGCCGGCTTCGTGTAGACGGGTTAGTAGGGTGCGGTGGCAGACTGTATCGAAGGCGGCTGATAGGTCTAAGAGGATCAGGGCTGAGGTTTCGCCGTTGTCCATTTGTAGTCTGATGTCATCTGTGGCGGCGAGGAGAGCAGTCCCTGTGCTGTGGTTTCGTCTGAAACCGGATTGGGAGGGGTCTAGGATTGAGTTGTCTTCAAGGTAGTGGGCGAGCTGTGTGTTGACGATCTTCTCGATGACTTTCTCTGGGAAAGGGAGGAGGGAGATTGGTCGGAAGTTTTTGAGATCGTTGAGGTCAGCCTTAGGTTTCTTGAGGAGAGGTTGGATTTCTGCGTGCTTCCAGCTGTCCGGGAAGGTAGCGGTGTTGAAGGAAAGGTTGATGATCTTGCGGAGTATGGGTGCGATGGCGACGTCGGCTTTGTTGAAAACGTGATGTGGGCAGGGGTCAGAGGGAGATCCTGAGTGGATGGAGTTCATGGTTTTTAGGGTTTTGGCGTCGTCTACTTGGGTCCAGGTGGTGATGTGGTAGGCTTGGGAGGAGTTGTTGGGGGTGGGGTCTGGCGGAGGTGAGGTGTTGAAGCTGTCGTGGATGGCTGCGATTTTCTGGTAGAAGAAGGTGGAGAGATCGTCGCAGAGTTTCTGGGATGGAGGGATGTCGTTGACGTTGGCGTTGGGGTTGGAGAGTTCCTTCACGATGCTGAAGAGTTCCTTGCAGTCATGAGCGTTGTTGTTAAGGCGTTCTGTGAAGTGGGAGCGCTTGGCGAGTCGGATCAGTTGGTGGTGTTTACGGTTGGCTTCCTTGAGGGTAGCAAGGTTCTCGGGTGTGCGCTCGAGGATCCATTTTTTCTTGAGTTTCTGGCAGGTGCGTTTGGAGGTGGTTAGTTCGTCTGTGAACCAGGCTGTTTTTTTTCTTTTCTTGGTTGGCGGTGGGTCTCTTGAGTGGGGCTAGGATGTTGGCGCAGTTGAGGATCCATTGTTGGAGGTTGATGGCGGCGGAGTCCAGGTCGGTGGGGTCTGGTGGTGGGTTTTTGGCGAGGGTGTTGGTGAGTTGGTCTTTGGTGACTTTTCCCTAGCGGCGGTGAGGCGGCAGAGGGGTGCGGTGGTGTTCGGTGTTTTTCTTGAAGGAGAAATGGACGCAGTGATGGTCAGTCCAGGTCTAGAGCTCGCCCCCCACGTCCGCAGCACCAACCTGCTGTCTCCTGCCTCTGACCCCCGCCCACGCTGCTGCTAGCGTGTTCGAGGCCCTCCTCCACCCGCAGGCACCCTCCTGCGCCTCATCCCTGGTGTCTAGTGGGCTCTAGTAAGCTTCACTTGACCCGTGTGCCGCTTTCCGCCGTCCTGTAAGTGTTTTCTATATTTTCAGCGCCTTGCCTCCTTGCGCTTCTGCCCCCGTCGTGCCCCTTCTGATTGTGCCACTTTTCGCCGTCCTGTAAGTGCTTTTCTATTGTTTTTTCAAGCGCCTTGTCTCCTGCGCATTTGCCCCCGTTGTGCCCCTCTGATTGCTGTACCCCGATTGTATTTTGTGCCATTAGTGTATTTTTGTGACTGTTTTTCAAATTGTGCCTGACTTTTTGGTGCCTTGTTTTTCTTGTTTTCGCCCCTTGGGTGCTCCCCCTTGCAGTTCTCTCCCTGCTGCTGCCTCCCTGCGGCCCGCCCCCCTCGCGCCCCCATTTGCCGCTCCCTCCCGCCTCCCACCTCCCAGCTGCTCCTCCCTCCCCCCTCCCTTCTTAATGGCTGGTGCTGCGCGTCGCGAGTGAGCGACCTCTGACCTGCCTTAGCCCAGAAAAAGTAACACAACTAGGATGTGACACTTTTTGCATTACCCCAGTCAGAAAACCTTGGAAATCAGGGAATGAAACTAAACATATGTGTGCTGCATCTGAAAACCAACCACAATGTCCATGCTATGCCCCCACATATGCAGAGTAAGGCAATGCAGCGACTTGTGCTGCCTTGTCTCATTCTACATCTCCAATCCCAGGAAAAGCCATCACAAGTGGCCTCGAGTGGCCTTATGTTACTAGGGGCCAGATGTACCAAAGGATTTTACCCATTCTGTGTCTATTGGAGTTTGCACCCCTGTTGTGTTACAAAAAAGTGGTGTAGTGGTGGTGGAAGCTGTATCACCATATGCCCCATGGACTGGAATTACACATCATGCATGGACACCTGGCCCCTATATAACCTGACATTAACAATGAATACTACCTTTCACTATGAAGCCACTGTGTCTTGCTTAGGCATATAACCATCAATATCCACTGTTACAGAAATCAAAGGCACATGCTTGTCAAAGGAGAATCAGTTTACCTAAGGCGGCGTCAGGGCTAGAGTATGTGAAGTATAAACAGGTAGGAACATAGGAAAACCCTTATGTTTATTAACTGGAATGATAATACATAGCACACAGCTGCCCTGATGTGCATGTTGAAACCACACAGATGTCAGCTGCCATGGTAGGGACCACTCAAGCTCATACCACATACTAAATCTGACTGGGTCAAGGCAAATGCAAGTGATGCACATCAGAAGACCATGTGTGCTGAAACCGAAGATAGTCTGTGGCCCCGGTAGCACCATGGTTATGTAGTGCATTGTAAGTGATGGCTTAGTGGTTGGAACTGCCACTGTGCCTGAATGGTGAGATATTGCTTAGCAAGGAGGCCAGGATAGATATACTTTCTACAGGGTAACATAACCAATATACATGCTCTGCTGTGTCTGACAGTGGCACACTTGTGTTGCAGGTGGGAAGGGATAACAGAGAAGAGACCATTGGGGTACAACATCCTACTTCTCACCTGGTCCCGGGTAAAGGTGTAGCATCTGGCAGGAGGGAGTCTGAAGGGAAATTAAATCACCTTGCCACATATGTCTTGGTTGGAGGATGTGGAATAGGGACCTGTCAAGGGACATGATAAACTATTCTTCCAACACAAAGGGCAAGACTCAGTGATGGTTAGAGATTATGGTGGATATGCCCAGTCATGTTGGGAAAACCTGGTAGATCCATGTGAGCAATTCTAGCACCACTACCATGTGGGGTACAGCTTCACCCATAGCCCATAATAACAGCCAGGCATGCCAGTACATTGGACATGGTCACACATAATGCTAGTTTTGGTGGCACTTGCTAGTCAATGTACAACCTGAGTAACATCACTGTATGGTAGTAAGTTACGTCCCTGGGCCTAAATGAGGAGTGTCAGAGGAAGCTTGTACACATACAGGTGAGTGTCCCTGTGTCAAA
Organism: Pleurodeles waltl; assembly: GCF_031143425.1. Lineage (NCBI taxonomy): Eukaryota > Metazoa > Chordata > Amphibia > Caudata > Salamandridae > Pleurodeles > Pleurodeles waltl. Next base: position 925,995,855 of record NC_090447.1, read on the forward strand.
GAATGTGTAACCCTATGCAGATATTCAAATCTGGCAAGTGTCAACTGGGGCGAGTGGCAGCTCTGGCAAAATACTACTGTGACATTGACAATAGCCTCTTATTTGGTACATAGTGCTCACTGTCCACAATGATGGACCCAAAATGTTATTAAATAATTACAAATGAGGAGACTGAAATAGGAGCAACATGGGAAGTACATGCTCTCACACATTCCTGTAGCCTTTCAATTTTGTTTCTGTGTGTAGAGTTGTCCAGGATAAGTATAACAAAGTCAACCCTTGATCACATGAATGCACAATGTGCAAGGTAGAAGGCACAACAATGTTGAGTGCCATAGTGTACAGTGTGAAACCCAGATGGCAGGATCATAACAAAATCATGAGCAGAGCCATATCACATGCAAAGGAGCATTGGGCAGAACACTGGCACAGGGAACGCAGCCACCATGGGGATTATTTGCAATCCGAACAATACTGGGGTCAACATGTTAAAACACAAAAACTATAGGCATCATCACAACCAATGCAAATCACCTTGACAGATGTGGACACAATCTCTTTTCATACGTTTAGGAATGGTATGCCCAGGGACCTGTGTAGCAGTCTTGCAATATGAGCCATGAGTCCAAAGGTCTGTCTGGTCACAAAGTGGTTATAGTAATAATGCAGCGATACTGCCATATGAAAGGAAATTACACTGCAACGTGGACTCAAAGACTCAGTGTAACAGACATTCTATGCATCGATGTTGTATTGAAGACAAACATTAGCAAGTTAGATTTTCAAACAGTTTACCCATGTCAACATCTCACAAAGGACAACCTTAACATTGCTCTCTCTCTTTGCAGAGGATGCACCTACTCCTCCTGATATGCTGTCTATCAGAGATGATGATCTGGCTGAGGATATGCAGCCTGCCAAGCCTTGATCAATACCCCCTCCAAGAAATCCTGGACTCCTTTGGTTGTGAAAAGGGCAAACAATGTTGCAGTGTCTCCGGCGATCCACCCAGCAAACAACAAACACCACCTGCCATACCACCCCCACGCCTAGACTCTGAGGAGCCCCAAGTAGAATTCCAAAATCAGATGGTAGGAGTCCAGCGAGAGATGCTAGATGTTGTGTGGGTGAGGGTGGAGACCATGGCAGGCACCTTAGAGGCAGTTCATAGGTGCCTCAGTCGAAATAATGACACTTCTTCTGCTAAACATAGTACTTACGCTCTACTCTGTGAACGGCCCGTGCTGATATCACTGGTGTCATGAGGCAGAGGCATGAACAACTGCCCTGCCAAAGTGGAACCAGGGAGGTTGCCACACAGCTGGGGGCAATACGCAAGATCCTGGAGTCCATGGAGAAGAAGTAGGACACATACATTGCCACAATGACGGCCTACCACCGTGACCTTGGTGTTGTGCTGGAAAACCAGCAGGCTATTCTCAGTGCAGTGCTGCTTCACTTTTATCACAGAGAAATGATTCTGAGAACTGGGGATCCACATTTTCAGCCCCTGATGTGTGTGAACCTCCTTTGCCATCACCTCCAGCACCTACAACACCCCCTCGTGTGAAGCATCACACACATTAAAGGTGGAAGATGTAGACTTTACCTCTTTTTAGCTTAAAATTGCCCAGTTTACCTGTGCCAAAATGCCAGTTCCCTCTCTGCCCATTGCTGATGACTATGCCAGTAAACGCCACAACTGGTAATGTCCTCAATTTTCTGTCCTACCTGATGACCTCAACAATTTGTGTAATGTCCATGTGGCCTATCTTCCCTATTGCTATTTTGTTTCCTCCCCTCTGCACTGAAATACTCCTCTCTTCCCCATGTCACATGCAGCGGATCACCCATGGACTCTGGACATACAATGGCAAATAAAGTGCTGGGTTGTTGAAGCAAGAACTGTGTCTGTGATCCAATACATTTTACACATGTAAATAAATACACTAAGTTAAATCTGTGTGTTGTATGTCTGGAGGCGTATGGAATAAAAAGAACCTGGTGGATTCTGTGAGACGAAAACAAAAAATACTCCTGAAAGGACACGTGCCATGGACAAAGCTCCACAGGCTGAGAGAAATAGATCAAGTAAACCTTAGGTGTATGTAATTAGCAAAAAGTCACTCAAGGTCCTAAGCACAAAGTGCAACGTGAAGCATGCAGTCAATGTTGAAATTGAGTTAAGTCACAGCACTGCTGGGGAGTCTGCCCTGGATGCTAGCCAGACAACTATACTTCTGTGACAAGCAAATGATGGAAGGCTCAATGTGTACAGGCCTGCCAATCAGTATGTGACCACAGAGTTCCTGGATTAATGACAATGGTTGTACATCACCACACCTCCAATGCAGGTGGCATGTCACACAGAGAGAGAGCAATACAATGGGATTACCTAGTTTGACCTGTCTCCCCTTTTACATTAAGAGTACCACTTACAGAGCACAACTATGTTTGTCAATCTTAATGTCATTCCATGCCCAGATTGACAGATTCCTCTCCATAAGCCTTTTACCGAGTCACACGTCTACCACACATGTCTAAAAACACACTGCTACCAAAGACAAATACATGTAGCTAACATTACATAGCCACATATATCAACACCTACACAGTAAACATGAGGTAGATTCTTATGTAGAAAAATATTTGGTGGCTAGGGGTGTTTGGTTTTTTTTGTGGGTGGGGGTTGATGTGTTGTCTATGTGTTTTATAAAAAAAATACAAAGAAATATATTTGTTTAGAAATATCTGTGTAGGTAGTTATTGTATAGATGTAGTGCCTGTTGTTTCTATATAAACATTTGTATTAAGGGAGATGGGGGTTGATCTTTAACCTGTAGTGTTATATGTTTAGAGTACCCTCAGCTTTGAATGGTCCCTGGTGGGTGGTGCACCATTTCCCTGCTGCCCTCTCCCTCTAAAAATTGCATTTCGATTGCCTTGTATGCCTTGCCAACTAGCCAGATGTGGTGGTACCATCCTGTGTGGATGAGGTGGGCCCTCTTCTGCTCTGGGGTAATGTTGTCAGTTTAAGCAGAATGAAAATCTGTCAGGCAAAGGGCAACGAGGAACTGGTTCAATCATCATGATGCCTAATTTAAGTTTCAAACATCACATTTGACATTGCAAAAAGCCAGAAATTATCTGTAAGGTTAAAGTGAGCATCCATCTACCTAATATTTCTCATCTCCAAAAGTAGGTATGACCATATCAGTATACAGTATGCTTAGGAACAATGCTGTTGTGTATTCATGGTATGGTACACATTTCATTATTAGTGATCATTAGTGTCCCTTCTGCATCTTGCAATGGGCTTGAGTCCTTTGGCATTAGTGAAAGTAAGATGAGCAAGTCTGCAAAGTACATGGACTGAGTCACAACATTGGGTACCTATGGCAAGGCTACATATCTGGACACATTGCTACATAGACGGAACATGTCCCAGGTATTAGAATTAAAAATGGAGGGTGGATAGCTAACTCACATCAAACAGAGATGCATGAAACATCTCCTATACTGTATATACAGATGCAATTCTAGTCGTGGGCGGAGCTGTCAGAGTACCATTCAATGGAACTCCATGGAGTTACTGAAAAACTCCACCAAATTCTGTAAAGTTCTGTGAGCAGCCAGAGGTACTGGCTACTCATGATCTGGAGGAACATCAAGCACGCGTAAAATTTAGTGTTTCTGTATTCACTCCTTCAGCAGATAAAAGACCCTTCTGACTTCAGGGATTCCTTTACACATTTACCTTTCTGAATAAACTAAACTCGCTTCTTACATCAGGACCAAGAAATCATCTCTCTCCCCTAAAGAATTTGCTGTGGCTCAGAGCGTTGAGGTCAGATTACTTCAGCATCCTCATCTGCCCCGGCAGGGACCAGTAAACTGATGTAACAAAACCTCAATCGGTTTTTATTATTACTAGTAGCAGAAAAAAGGTTGGGGGCAACTAGGGGAGCTGGAGACCCAGAGAGGGGCTACCTCTGCTTCACAAAAGCACTAAAGTAATCAACCATTAAATGCATCAAAAGAGTGGTACAGAAAGTTATGGAATAAATGAGTTCTAGGTGTATGTTTACAGCATCCATTGGTACAAATAACGTACAAGCACTTTAAACAATTACGCATTGCATGTCAGTATAATGCCCATGGCTGGTACAAGATTGGGAATGAATGCTGAAAACAGTACCTAGAAAGTTTATTGACAAGCCGGTCCCTCTTCATCACCCCGTTCATCTCCCCAGATGCAGGACACTTCGCAGGTAGTTGTCAAAATGACATGATAACAAACAGCTACTTTGGAAATGGTACGGACGTTACCCAACTTTAGAGAAAACACCTTTAGCAACATTGGTAAAATAGACCCCGCTGCAATAATGGGCAACTGGAAAGGGGTTGAAGCCATCATTACAAAGCCAAGGTAATTTCCAAAAGAATTGAATGGTTATCTTAAATGGGACTAATTGCTGTTCATTTCAGTTGATTTTGTAGGCCTTTAAGAACATTTAAGAATACATATATTTGCCAGATAATTACAGAATCGCTCAGCAACATTTGTCTACAAATGTGAATTTTATAGATGTTGGGCTTTTGCAGCAAATTAATTTAAATATCTGATAATACAAGTTTCGGTCTGTTCTGTGCGAGCCATTCACCTGAATTCCAGGCGTTTCGATGGGGCTATGGAAATTCCCCAATCCCGGTGAGGACTATCATGCCCACAGCAAAGAATACATTGCCCTCACACAAGTTCTTAAGGGAAGGTGGGTTTTGGGAAGAGAAAAAGAGAAAATACAAGCTTCTGCCTTGTGGACTGCAGAATCCGACTGTTGGACCCTGGAACGCGTATCTGTTTTGCTTCACTAATGACCGCGCTGAAACACTCATGCACTGACAAAAATCTCTGGAATGTTCTTCTTAGTCTAAAGAAAACATTTAATATTTCACTTCGCAAGGTTCATAAAGGAAGGTCAGCATGCTGAAAGCACATGTTTAAAAATGGTCACAGCAATTAAATGAAAACATGTACAAATGATGTGCTCCCCTTTTCCCTTCCTTGTTGTATGATCAGAAGAACATTATTAGGGCCTTTGGCTATAATTTCTGCAGGTTCTAGAGGGTCATTTGGGGTTCCACCCAAACCTAAGCACCAGGGTTTTTGTTAGTTGAACTTGAACCTTCTTTTCCTTGTACTGTCAGAATGGCTGGGGCAGTCCCCTTCCTAACCAATCCTCCATACACAGGACTTATGACAAGTTGAGCAATTTTGTAAGTATGTAGGTCAAGACCTGTAGATTCTGGTGTGGCTCTGTAAGGAGCTGAAGCTCCAGGTTTTACCTCCCAGTACACAATGGTGTTGCTGGCCACATGTGGTTATATCAGGAGAGTTTCAACATTTTGTAATGGTCTATTATTCAGAATCTGGAGGGCTTCAGTTAAATGCTCTCTACAGTATTTCAGAGTCACATCAGATCATCATTTAGTCCAGAACCCCAGGGACACTCCTATTCTTCTCTGCTTTTGCCATCTGCACCAATCTTCATTTTGTCCCTGGATAGTTACATGAAACACAATGTACTGTCCTGCACTGTCCACAAGTCTCAAGCCTGTTGAATTATTTCTTTTGCCAAATCAAAGGTACACTGCTGCTCTTCACCCCATTCAAACTCATGTTTTTTTCTTGTCACTTTGTACCAAAGGGTTAAAATTTTACTCAGATGAGGGCAAGCTATTTCCGACAATCAAACAATCCCATGAATCGTGGTGTCTCTTGCTTAGTGCGAGGAGTAGCAAACTCCAAAATCTTTTATTTTACCTGTAGCAGCATCTCTCTATGTCCTGGCCACATTTTACTCTGCAAAAGCTCTGTGAATATATCTTTAACATCCTTAACTTCTTGCTGGGTGTAATCTTTTAAAGAATGCATTTCAACTCCTGCCAAAATCTGTGGGATACTCTGTATTTTTTGTCTAAATGTTGGCTGAGCATGAACTACGTTCTGCTCATATAGCTTACACTGGCCCCCAACTTTTTTTAACTTCCTCATTACTGGAATGTGAAAAATCAGCTTTCCCTATGACGGCTTGGTAGAAATCAGCCTTATCTTGTAATAACTTATTCTGATGAGACAGCATAGTTACAGTATTTATTGTGTCAATAAATTGTTCCTGTAATTTCTTATTTTCATATTCTAACTGCTTACATCTCTCACACATTTTTCTGTGAGCAGACAAAAGTATCCAAACCCTCCTGTCAAGAACAAAAGGGTCATCATTCCATTCAAAAAGCAACTTTTTTAAACATATAAGTACAGTTATTAATTCTGTTTTATACAAGCACCCATCTCAAAATGTTGAAAGTCCTGATAAACAAGAAAACACATTCGCCAAGACATCATAAGGCATTTGAATTTCACATGAATTTTCAGACATGCGTTGGAAAATGGGTTATTGGTAAGGGCAGGTAAGCACCTATACTTGGCATTAGGCCTCTAACCTCCACTTAGGTCCAGTTGGGGCTCAATAAATTAAACCCAGCTCAACTCTTGGTAGCCTGGCAACGAGCGACAAGGCTTAACTTAGGAGACATATCAGTAAAGCATTTAAAAACTCAAAAAACTGTAAATAAGTAAAGCACAAAACACAATAAAAATCCAACACCAATTTATAAAAATAGACTATATTCTTATCTTTAAAATGAGACCAAAACAATTAAAAACAGATAAGGGGAATCGGAGATATGAATTTTTAAAGAATTAAAGGTTTTTAGCGCTTAGAAATGAATAGTGCCAATTTGGTCATCTGGGCGCACCTCAACCGGGGCAAAGTCAAAGGCTGACCGCGATGGAGCCCTGCTCGGCTATAGCTCGCAGAAGACCTCGGTCAAAAGCCTTCGGACATAGTCGTTTTATTGAAAATTTTCTTCAGTGGGACCAAGTCGACAGTCCAATCCGTCCTCCTGGAACTCTTCCTTGGATATGCCTCGCGGTAGCCCTCGTGGAGATTTGTTTGCGGTAATTCCTTTAACTCTCTGAATAAAAACAAATTTTAACTTTTAAATCGTACACTTTCAACTTCGAACCTCCCTTTAGACTGTCTGACTACGGCAAAAGGTTTTGCTTCACAAATGACCGAGCTGAAACCCTCTTGCACTGACAAAAATCTCTGGAATGCGCTTCTTAGTCTAAACAAAACACTTATTATTTCACTTCGCATGGTTTGTAAAGGAGGGCACACGTTTAAAAATGGTCACAGCAATGAAAGGAAAACATCTACAAATGATTCTCCACTGCAATATACACAGCAAACATATGTATCTATATTATGATGCAAAGCAAATAATGAATTAAAAAATACGCATCACTGTGAGGCAAGGCCACATCTACTTCATCTCCCTCCTATCAGCATCATATCAGCAGATCGCAGAATCGATCGAGGAGAGAGAGAGATCAATTATCCACGTGGGAAGGATGACACACCCCAGCATCCTGAGCATGTCTAATATCGAAATCACTCTCAGTCCCCAGGCCATCTGATCTCAGGCTCTTATACTTTCAACAAACAAGAGAGGAAAATTCTAGAACCTCGTTTTCACTGCAGAAGTTTATTATTAAAAAAATTCTGATTACTTTAGGCCAGCTTTGAAAAGAACATGTCAGGACTAGGCCACAATTGCCAGGTGCCCCTTCAAAACAAGACCTTTCTCTGCCGTCTTAGTACATTCTTGTCAGCCTACGCCCTTGGTGGGAAAGAACATAAAAAATGAAAACATGAGCACATTGTACAACGTGGAAAATTACTTACAGCTTTTAATGTGGCGGTGGCTAATGCTAAAATAAAGTCAATAGGCAAAATGAAACATGTGGTCACTAATGTGACTGTGTGCTGCTAGGCTAAGTGCAACGTGGAGACAGTTGTCAAAACACACATATCAGTACAGCGTCGTGTTGGGTGTCAGGACTTCTGACTTCTCAAAATATGGGTTTCTTGGTTTTTAGGATTCTGGGCTGCAAAATAATTACTTTGTTAATACACTGAAGCATAAACTACTGTACATTGCATAATGTCAGTTCTTGTTGACAGCTTGTGCATACCTTTCTATAAGGCTGAACAAGTCTCTTCCTCTTTTTACAATATTTTTAGAGTCTCTGAAGCAATGTCCAAACTCAAAAACAATCAACTTGACTAAAGGGCTTCTATGTGTTCTGATGTAATCTCTTGTCAGTAATAGTTTTGATAAACTTGCTCTATTTCCAATTGCCTAAATCTCAGGGGAGCACTTGTTACAGGAAATACTTCTTTTACTTAATATCTGTTTAGCAGTATCTTGGATTCCCACTTGTTAGAAATGAGGTGTTTGGTTGGCAGTCAGGTTACTGTCTGTCCAAGCAAGGAGCCTCACTGTAGTCAGGGTAAAGGAGAATCACACTCAGTTAACCCCGGCTCACCCACTTGGTAGCTTGCCACAAACAGGCAGGCTTAACTTCAGATATCTAGGTGTAAGGTATTTGTACCAACACACACATTAACTCAGTGAAAACACTACAAGATGACACAACACAGGTTTAGAAAAATTAGAAAATATTAATCTAAACAAAAGAAGTACAAAATGACAAAAATCCAACATACACAAGTCACGTTATTAACTAAAAAGCTAAAAGATTTTTAAATCCTTTTGTAAACAGTAAAACACGGTTAGTATTGAAAAGTACCTGGGTAGCGTCAAAATAAAATGCACAGGAGAGTGTGTCAAAAAAGGTAAGCAGTGCGTTAATTTCTCACCCGCGAGATCGGGCGTCGTTTCTCCTTCTCCGGTCAGGTCGGAGTGCGCCATTTTTCCTCTCCACAGGAGAGCGATGCGCTGATCCGGGCAAGCACTCAGGTCCGGGCAGGAGTTGCGTTGTTTTTCCGCTCCCAGCAAGGTTTGCGTAAAAATTCCTGCTGCATGGAATCAGCAAAACCGCACAATGTGGTTGTGACTATATCAGCCTCTGTCAGCGGGTGTTGCGTGTCATTCTTCCAGCTACGTGCATCGAATTTCCAAACGTGATGCCGGTGGACCATCGATTTCTGCCATGAAGCCAGCGGCGTGTTGTTTTTCAGCCGCGTCTGTGCATGGATTTTCAATCTTTATCTGCCAGCTTCACCTCCCAAGGCCCCAGAAACTGGATAGGGCACCACGTGGCAGGGCAGGAGTCTAAGCAGAGAGTCCAGGTGCTGGCAGGAGAAGTCTTTGATGGCCCTGAGGTTTCAACAACAGGAGGCAAGCTCAGGACACGACCTTGGAGATTTCTTCACAAGCAGGAATGCACAACAAAGTCCAGTCTTTGTCCCCTTGCACAGGCAGAAGCAGCAACTGCAGGGTAGCTCTACAAAAAACAGTCACAGGCAGGGCAGCACTTTTCCTCAGCTCGTCAGCACTTCTCCAGGAAGAGGTTCATATTGATTGGTTTTGGGTGCCCTTCTCATACCCATTTTGGCCTTTGAAGTAGGCTTACTTCAAAGGAAAGTCTCTCTTATTTGTGAAATCCTGCCTTGCCCAGGCCAGGACCCAGACACAGACCAGGGAGTTGGAGACTGCATTGTGTGAGGGCAGGCATAGCCCTTTCAGGTGTGTGTGTGACCACTCATCCCCTCCCTCCTAGAAACAGATGGATCATCAGGATCTGCAGGCTACACCCCAGCTCCCTTTGTCTCACTGTCTAGTGAGAGGTGCAAACAGCCCAACTGTCAAACTGGCCCAGACAGAAAATCCACAAACAGGCAGAATGGTTTAAGCAAGACACACAGGGGGTCATTACAACCCTGGCGGTCCAAGACCGCCAGGGCTGTTTTGTCGGAAGCACCGCCAACAGGCTGGCGGTGCTTCCAGGGGTATTACGACCGCGGTGAAAGTGCAGCGTCGCACCGCCGGGACCACCCCGGCGGGAGTAATCCTCCAGGGCAGCGCTGCTTGTCCCCGACCGCCAGCCTTTTCCTGGCATGGGCAGTGCAGGGGCCCCCTGACAGGGCCCCGTGCAGCTTTTCACTGTCTGCTATGCAGACAGTGAAAAGCGCGATGGGTGCAACTGCACCCGTCGCACGGCCGCAACACCGCCGGCTCCATTTGGAGCCGGCTTCCATGTTGCGGCCGAGATCCCCGCTGGGCCGGCGGGCGGAAACTAGGGGATCTCTAAATGGCCGCGGTGGGGGTGCCCGGCGGTGAAGCCGCCCGCCAAGGTCGTAATGAGGGCCACAATCTTAAAACCAACTTTACTAAAAGATGTATTTTAAAATTGTGAGTTCAGAGCCCACAAACTTCACATGTCTATCTGCTCCCACAGGGAATCTACGCTTCAATCATTTGTAAAGGCAGCCCCCATGTTAACCTATGAGAGAGCTAGGCATTGCAACAGTGAAAACTGAATTAGGCAGTATTTCACCGTCAGAACATATAAAACACATTAGTATTTGTCCTACCTTAAACATACACTCCACCCTGCCCATGGGGCTACCTACAGCCTACCGTAGGGGTGTCTTACATGTAAGAAAAGGAACATTTTAGGCCTGGCAAGTGGGTATACTTTCCAAGTCAAATGATCAGTTTAAAACTGCACCCACAGACACTGCAGTGGAAGGTCTGAGCCATGTTTACAGAGCTACTAATGTGGGTGGCACAACCAGTGCTGCAGGCCGACTAGTAGCATTTGACTTACAGGCCCTGGGCCCCTCTAGTGCACTGTACTAGGCTCTTACAAGTAAATTAAATATGGCAATCATGGAAAGCCAATTACATACACATTTTTTACAGGAGCACTTGCACTTTAGCACTGGATAGCAGTGGTAAAGTGCCCAGCGTAACAAAAACAGCAAAAACAGAGTTCAGCACATATCAACAACCTGGGAAAATAGAGGCAAAAAGTTAGGGGAAATCACGCCAAGGATGAAAAGTCTAACACACGTGTCTCCCCAAGAGAGTGGGAAGCAAATACCCAACCTCATTTGAGTTCTCATCACTAAGGCGGAATAATCTGGACAGACCATCAGCATTGGTGTGTTCTATGCCAAGGTGATGTTCCACTGTAAAGTCCATCCTCTGTAGGGAAATTGACCACCTCAACAAATTTGGATTCTTACCCCTCATCTGCATTAACCATCTGAGGGCCCTGTGGTCAGTCTGAACCCAGTAGTGAGTCCCAAACAAGTAGAATCTTAGCTTCTTCAGTGCCCAGACCACAGCAAAAGCTTCACGTTCTATGGCATTCCACCTATGTTCCCTGGGAAGTAACCTCCTGCTAATGAAGGCTCCAGATTTATCTAGGTCCTCTTCATTAAGCTGTGAGAGTACTGCTCCAATACCATGCTCTGATGTGTTTGTTTGCACAACAAACTTCTTGGAGTAGTCAGGTGCTTTCAGCACGGGTACTGCACACATGGCAGCCTTCAGGGCATCAAAAGCCGTCTGGCAAAACTCAGTCCAGATCACCTTTCTGGGCTGCTTTTTGGATGTCAACTCAGTCAAGGGAGCAACAATTGTGCCCTCCCCGTTGACAAACCTCATATAATATCCTATGAGACCCTAAAAGGCTCTCACCTTAGTGTGGGTCTTGGGAGGCTCCCAAGCCATAATGGTATCAATCTTTGGCTGTAGGGGTGCCACCTGGCCACTCCCCACCTGGTGTCCAAAGTACACCACAGAACCCTGGCCTATTTGGCAGGGTTCTTGCTTGCCTTAATAGTGAGTCCTGCCTTTTGCAGGACCTCCAACACTTTACAGAGGTGTTGCAAGAGTTCCTCCCAATTGGAACTGATAACAGCAATGTCATCTCAGTAGGCGCCACTAAACTCATCCAGCCCAGCCGACACCTGGTTGACCAACCTCTGAAAGGTAGCAGGGGCATTTTTCATCGCAAATGGCATCACCTTAAACTAAAAGTGCCCATCTGGGGTAGAAAATGCAGACCTCTCCTTGCCCCCCTCATTCAAGGCAATCTCCAATACCCAGATGTTAAATCAAATGATCTGAGGTATTTGGCAGCTCCCAATCGATTTATAAGCTCATCAGCTCGGGGGATGGGGTGCGTGTCAGTTTTAATGACCGCAGTGAGACCACAGTAGTCCACACAAAACAGGAGTTCTGTGGTGGCACCAGGAACAGCAGCCTTTGGGCCCAAACCACAGGGCTGGCCCAAGGACTGCTGGAATGCTCAATAACCCCTAGGGTTAACGTCTTGGATACCTCATATTTGATGCTAACCCTGACCTTGTCAGTTACCCTATAAACCTTTTGTTTAATGGTTGTAGTGTCCCCAGTGTCCACATCTTGTGTGCACAAGTGTGTGACCCCAGGGATCAAGGAAAACAGTGAGGCGAACTGTCCCAAAACCTAGCGACAGTCCCTCTACAAGGTGTGGTTGAATCTCTAAACCAGACCATTACTTTGGGGATGGTAAGGTGTGGTGAACTTATACGTTACCCCACACACCTTCCACAGATACTTCATATAGGTAGACATGAAGTTGGTACCCCTATCAGATACCACTTCCTTGGGGAACCCCATGCAGGTAGAAACTCCCATCAAGGCACGGCTCACCACAGGGGCAGTGATTGACCTTAAAGGAATGGCTTCTGGGTACCAGGTGGCATGGTCCGCCAAGACCAGGATAAACATGTTGCCCATGACTGTCTTTGGATCCAGAGGCCCCACAATGTCAATGTCAACCCTTTAAAAGGGGGTACTGACAACAGGAAAATGATGGAGGGGAGCCTTACATTTCCCCCCACTCTTGTCATTTGCCTGACAAGTTGGGCAAGACCTGCAATGAGCATCAGAGTGCCTGCACATTTGGGGCCAATAGAAGTGGGTGACAGGCCGATCAAAGGACTTGTCCTGCCCCAAATGCCCAGCTAAAGGCACATCATGAGCCAGACCCAGTAGTAAGGCTCTGAAGCACTGGGGTGCCACCAGCACACGGTCTGACCCAGGCTCAGGAACCTTAGGCTCGCTATATAGGAGGCCATCCTCCTAGTAAATTAAGTGTGATCCAGGCTCCCTGCCAGACTTCTGGTCTGCAGCCTGCTTCCGCAAACCCTCCAGAGTAGGGCATGACTTCTGTGCCTCACAGAATGCTTCCCTGGTGGGTCCCACTTCCTGCTGCCACTTTGACAACTCAGGGACCTCACCCAGTTCAGCCACCTGTTTCCCTGTAGGCTCCAGGACCTCCCCCTCCGGTTCAGCTTCCTCCTGGACCGTGGGAACTTCTGGGGCTGGATTCCCACACCCATTGCCCTTCCTCCTTCTGGCAGACACCTAGGCCACTCTTTCAGGCTCCAGGGTCTCCTGATCACCCAGACAGGGTGCCATAGAACTGGTGGATATATACACCCACCCAGGCAGACCCAAGATCTCCAAGTGTGACCTGTGTTCCACCTCCTTCCAAGGGGAATCCTCCAGCTCATTGCCAAGCAATCAATCTACAGGCATGGTTGGGCTCACAGCCACCTTCAAGGAATCTGAGATCCCTCCATTCAAAAGGAACCTGCGCCATTCTGCACAGGCGCTCTCAGTTGTCTATCACAACTACTTGGTGAAGTACCCGGGGATCTAACTGCTCTTCGGACACCAGGTGACTCCTGACTGTAGTCACACTGGCTCCTGTGCCTCTCAGAGCCTCCACCCTCTGTCCATTGATGGTTACCCACTGCCTGTACCTCTTAGTGTTCTCAGGCACTAGGGGTCTCTGGACCATCTCACTGTCCCCTAGTGAGACAAGGGTCATCTCAGCTGGTTCCCACCCACCTGGAACCAACTCCTCCCCAAGCGCTACACTAGCCAAACCCTGGGACTGCGCACCAGTGAGTGCTGGTGTACTCTTGGGGCATTTGGGGTCCCCCCTCACATGACCCACCTCGTCACATGCATAGCACTTACGTGATGGTTCCCCTGCCACAGGTTTCCCTTTGGAGAACCATGGCTTCTTCTCACTGGGGGGCTGGGAATCCTTACCCTGGGAATCAGATTGAGGCCCTTTAGAGAACTCCACCTGTTTACCCTTACCCCCCTTTCTTCTGAGAGGGACCCTGCCCACCATTGGCGTGGTCTCCCCCACACCTCTTTTGGAGCCTGGTGCTCTCCCAGCGGTCCACATCCTGTACAAGCTTCTGGGGTCAGTCGGCTTACTGTTAATCAGGTGCTGGAGCAGCACTGGAAAACGTCAACTGGAAAAGTCCTCCCAAGCAATCAGATTGTAAAGCCCCTCATATGTTGTCACCTTACTGCCCTTCACCCAACCATCCAGTGACCTGCAGAATGAATCAATACCTTCCAACCATGTTTGGGATTCCTTCTTCTTATAGGATCTAAGCTTGTCCTTATACTGAGCAGGGTTGAGACCATACCTAGTGATCAGAGCGCCCTTCATGATAGGGTGAGTGAACCCCTGGGGATCACCCAAGGATGTCAGAGTATCTCTTCCCTCTACCTCAAAGTGCTTCCACAGTCCCGCCCCACAATGAGCTTCAGGGACCAGATTCAAATGAGAGCAGACTCATACCGCTTAAACCACAGAAGTATGTCATCCTCCCTCTTGTAATCCATCACAAGGTCCTTAGGAATGTGCCAATCATGGAAAGCCAATTACATACACACTTTATACAGAAACACTTGCAATTTAGCACTGGATAGCAGTGGTAAAGTGCCCAGATTAACAAAAACAGCAAAAACAGAGTCCAGCACACATCAACAACCTGGGAAACAGAGGAAAAAAGTTAGGGGAACCACGCCAAAGATAAAAAGTCTAACACCACTCAAATGATAAATCATGCTAGTTTTTATTGTCATTAATTATTTGAAAGACAGAGCTCTGTTTTGTTTAATTTAAATGAATAATCTTTATTTACCTTGAAATAAAATTACTTGCTTGAAAATTTCAGAAAGAAAACAAACTGTGTTTTTCACCTTTCTTAGTTTCTCTCTATTACAGGAAATATGGGTTTGTCGGCAGAAGATGGAAGAGGAGAGCCAGGACTCTTCATGAAGCCGACCTGAGGGCGAGGATCACCGGAACTTGACTGAAGGCTGTCCGGAGGATGAGAAATGCTGGAACTCGACTGGAAGCCGATCAGAGAACGAAGAACACTGGAACTCAACTGGAGGCAGGGTGGAGAACATGGAACTTGACTTGCACTGGAACTCTACTGGAGGCAGGCTGGATGACACAGAACTTTACTGGAAACAGGTGTGCAGAGCAATAGGTACAAAACCAAGCAAGGCCTCTGACTCACAGTCATCCTTAAATAGTCAAATGGGCACATGTGCCTTTTGCCAGTTGATTGCTTGTTAAGGAAAAGCACAATTTTCCTCCTGATTGTGGCACATGTTGAATATAGATCACATTGTGAAGAGCACATGTTTTTGCAGTTACAGTTGGAGCAGGTGGAAAGTCAGTTGGTTGCTAGTTAAGGAAATGAGCAATTATCCACCCAATTGTGGCATATGTTCAATACTTATCACTATTTAAAGACCACATGTTTTAGCAGGTACAGTTGGAGCAGGTGGAATACAATGTGCATAATCATCAACAATTGGTTATAATAAATGAGACATTTAAAAAGCATTGGTTATTGCAAACTAGGTATTCAATGATGTAATGAATATACCCAAATAAGTCTGAATGTTGCAAGCAGCAGCATTGTACTGTAATTGAGCTCTCGCAGGTGAGAGTGTACCCACAACACTGTCTGCCCAAACTATGGGGGGGAGTCAGTAAACTCTGCAATGCAGTGGTTGGTGGAGTTTTTGTCAAACTCCATATTCCAAACGTAGTATGGAGTGGCAAAACTCTGCGAGTTCCTCTTACGGAGTAGAGATTGCCACCCACCCGTATGTAATTCCATGGTGGACAATTCCGTAGCTCATTACATGCAGCCAATGTAATAGCATTTGTTTCTCTACACAGCACAGTTTCTGTCCCTATGTATCAGCTATTAAGGTCACCTTGCTGCACAGTAGCACTCAGCACATCCATGTGCTGGGTGTTTGCATGTCTGCTCTCCATTTCATCTGCCCAGGTATCTTGTGATGTAATTATCAATTGTTGTCCAAACTGTGAAACTGGTTCGGCTATATCTGGAAGACTATCATGGGCAACACAACCATAAATTGGGCAATGGCATATTGGTTGACTATGCTGTGAAGACAAGCATCTGATCAAACAAACCTTTGCATTTCTGTTAAGAAGACAGGGAAAAGTTATGTTTATGTATCCACTATAGTGTATGGGGCATTAGGCAACATGTGTGAGGCCTTCAAATGCATTAGCATGTGTGGAATCATGCCATCTGGGCCGGCTACATTTAGGGGCTTATTTACAAGCCCCTCTGCACCGCTGGATCATCACTTTTAGTGGTGGTCCAGTGGTGCACCTTGCAGGGCCATATTTACAAGGCCACATAAAGCCACCCTACGTGGCTTTTCATGGCCTGGTAAATATGGACTGGGTCAACATAGCACAAGTTGCGGTGTTGCTTCACCCTGTGACAGGGAGGCATGCCATGGACATTACAGTAGGTGTTCCTTTGTAACACCCATGGCATTTGACACATTCCAATATAAATGAGATTTGTTCTACCTGGCAATGCGTCAAAAGCCTACACATCCCCAGGAAGGCACAAAGAAGAGAAATACCCTAATTTCTCCCCGTTTTTCCTTTTTCCATTTGGGCTGCATTCTGCAGCACACATAGAAAGGGGAAAATACCTCTTGTGATTGTTTTTGTGCAAGAAGGGGTCCCTTTCTGCACAAAACAATCATCAATGCAATTGGACACCCTTGCACAATAGTGCAATGGTGCCTGCTTTGGTGCATGACAGCCTTTTGTACACCAGTGCAGCGGAAAAGAACAGGAATGTGCCACATCTTATATATATGGCACATTCCTGCCCTTTTCTTCTGAACCAGGGCAGTGCAGCAAGAAGGCTTGTAACACTACCCTGGGCAAAATATTTAAATTATGCTCCTTACTCTTTCTGTCTTTACTGTGGCGTGAATCCTCACTTCCATGGCTCCTCTATCAGCCCATCTATCATGTGGTCTGGCAGAGATTAACAATATATATTTCTTTTGACATTAGTCAGGTGCTGCTGCACGTGAAAAAGAAGTATCCTTTCTGTGACATATGATTCTTTGGGTTAGGGATGCACATTGAACATGGCATTGAAAATATCATTTTTCATCACACACAATCCTGGCACTACACAATAAGCATTCAGGATGACACTCACTGGTAATATCCTATCTTTGAAGCTCTCCACCTCACCCGTTGTGTATAGGTCAGGTCCGCCTACAAGACAAAACATGATACATTGCACTGTGAATGTGGAACACATTCACTGTGGGCAAGAGAAGCACAGTACATATGAACAGCAATTGGCTATGTAAGTCTTCAGGTTGTAATGAATCAAATGGCACAGTCAGCATGCTTTTATAGTACAAATAGGCAAGGCAGGGTGAAGTGTACAGACGTATGATGAATCAAATCATGTATCTGGTCACCACTACAAAATGTCACATGGGTCCCTGACTTTCATGGCTCTGTGCACCTAAACAATTCACATACCACACTTTGCAAGGCATTGCAATACCTGTGCCTTTCTCGTACCTTTAAATATCCAGCACAATGTTGGGTACATCATACAATAGCTATCCTAGATTCTTGATTTAACTGAGATAAGTACCTGTCAGTGATGCATAGTAACAGCCATTGTCAATCCATATCCTGAGCAGGTCCAATGATGAACTGTGAACATTTGTACACCGACAAGTATGAGATATGTTTAGATGTGTCTCAATCACCCTGTCAGACATTCAGAGATAGTTACATGTGAGTGGGTTCACCTGTAGCATACATCAGGCCTCATTTACAAGAGACATAAACAATTGGAGTGTCATTTATAATAACTGCTCCAGTGGGTCAGCCCTCTCAATCATATCTATGAGACCATGTAAAGCCACCCTGCATGGCTTAGCATGCCTTGATAGGTATGAGTAAGGCAAAGCATTACACAGCACAGTGAAGCCATATTGAGGGTCAAGGAGGCCTTTCATGTGCATTGTGATTGCACAAAAATGTGTTTTCACCCGTTCCCAGATTGACAAGACTATGTAAATGATGGAAGGCATCATTACTGCGTGCCTACCCAGGTGAGGCATAACAAGGAGGATCATCAGTAATTATCTTTGTGTATTTCAGTATTGTATGTGTGCTGCATTCTACTGTGCACATAGACAATGGAAAACACCTCCACTGATTTTTTCAGTGCCCCTTCCAGTTCATAAACAATTGTGACAACAATACAGACACCCCTGCACCAGGGTGCAAGGGTGCCTGCGGTTGCTAAAGGCACCGATTAAGGCACCTGTGCAGGCAGAAAGCAATGGAATGGCTCATATTTCATGATCACAATCCTGCACTTTCATTTTACTGTGAGCTAGCACAGACAGAAGCCTTGTTGTACTTCCCTGCATCATAACTCGTGAATTGCAGAAACATTTCTGTGTCAGTTTAGATCTGTAATGCAAGGGTACAAAACTATGGTCCAGATGTATCAAAGATCCGTTTTGCATTTCTTAAATAGTGAATTTTAAGAAATCGCTATTTAAGAAATGCAAAATGGGATGTATGAAATTTGCGATTCGGTAATTTCTTAAAATATGCAATCGCTATTACCGAATCGCAATTAGAGAATGGGACTCCATTCATCCCTATGTGCCTGTCGCCCCACAGGTGAAAATGGTTTTGCATTTCCCAATTTGCTAATTCCAGTTAGGAATTCACAAATTAGGTAATGCAAACCCCAGGGTGCTGGGGGCCTATGGGCCCCTTCCATGCACCCCAAAAAAATATTTGCGGACATGTGAAGCGCACACATTCCCTAGGAGCATGTGTGCGCTACATGTCATTTTAAAAAATGCATTTATAATACATTTTTAAAAATTGCTCATGCTTACCACCAAAATGGATTTGGTGGTAATTGCATTTCCTAAATGCCCAATTCACATTTAGGAAATGCTTGATACATGTGCTTTGTAAGTCGCAAATAGGAATTACCTATTTGCGATTTCCTATTTAGAGAATCACAATTTGTGGTTCTCTAAATGGGGTTGCAATTTTAAGGAATTGCTATTTTAGTGATTCCTTGGAATTGCACAGTGAATGCCTTTCATACATCTTGAAAGGCATTTTTTGCATTCGCAAACGGCCGGATTTTGCGTTTCGCACCATTTGCGAATGCAAAATTGCTTGATACATCTGGCCCTATATGCCCTGCACTGCCTCAGTAGTTATAAGAGAAGTTACCCGGGGGTGCAACGGGCATGTGCGGCTGCTTTAACTGCCTGAGAACACTTTTGTACTACAGAAAGAGCTGCAAATGCTTGTGAGGCCTTTTCTGTAATACAGATAGCACTGGTGCAAATAAAGTGTCAGTGCTGTCACCATATCGTGTTCCCTCATTTGCATGGGATAATGGCCACATGCAAATGAGGGAATCCGTTTGCTTCCATGCTTGTGCTGTATATAAACGCAAGTGAAGAGGCAAGCAAACTGGCAGGAGGTGCATCGACAGTTCATCCCCTAAAAGAGGGCACACTGTCGGTGCACCCCCTGAAGGCATCTTTCTGGAGGGGATAATCCCATTGCAGGCAGGTGAAGTCACTCACTGCACCCGCCTGCAAGGAGATCTCCAAACCACCTGAAAAGGGCAAGAAACTTGGTGCCTGCACAGGGAAGCAAAGAGTGGCTGCTTGAAATGCACTCAATTTCTCACTTAAAAGACTTGCCCCCAGGACAGCACAGGATTGTCAGCTGACCTGGGGGCAGCACATTATGACCCATATTTATACTTTTTGACGAAAAACTGCACCTACGCAGTTTTGCGTCAAAAATATTACTGCCGGCTAACGCCATTTCTGTGTGCCGTGCAGGCGTCAAATTTATACTTTGACACACGGCGGTGCAAACCACAGGTGTAAGTCTTTTTTTTAACGCACACCGCAGCGTCACATCGTAAAGGAAAGTGACGTTAACACGGCAGAAATGACTGTGAGCCGATTTGCGACACCAGAAACCGGATATGTGGTGTTTTTTGACGCAATAGCATCAAAATTCCCCGCAAACACAGCCATTTCAGCAGAGGAGAGCCAAAATGGATTCCAGATGCCTGTACAGACCCCAGGAAGATGACAACAGACCAGGAACCAGCCAGGAGAACCCACACAAGAAACAGGACAGGGAGAAGAAGAAAAGAAAGTGTTGCTTCAGTGAAGAGGAGCAGGAAATTCTGGTAAAAGAGGTGACGGAACACCAGCACTAACTGTTTGTGACCTGAAAGTTGCCAATCAGTAGGAGAGAGGCAATATGGCAACAAATGGTTGACAAGATTAACAGTGTGGCAGAAGTACGCAGAACAGTCATCGAGTGCAAGAAACGCTGGCATGACTGCAAGCGCAGGACCAAGGAAAAGATGGCCAGGAACAGGAAGGCATCACTGCAGACTGGAGGTGGGAGTCCAGCACACCAGGAGCCCCTGGACCACATGGAGGAGATGGTCGCAGCCGTCATCCCTGAGGAGATCGTCACAGGGATTCAAGGACAGGACAGCGCAGACTACCAGGAGACAACACACATGCAGGGTAAGTCACATGGGAAACTAAAATGCACTAATGTTAACTGCAACCGGGGGGGGGGTGGAATACCTACTACACAATGCATGTAAGTCATCATATACATGGAGTGGCATGGGTAAAGGGGTACGGCACAGGGCATGGCCCGAAACAGAGATATGGTGGGGCACACCATAACACAACACCAACAACATTTCCATGGGGGTATGCTGCCATTCCAACGATGTTGCAAAGGTAAAGCCACGCCAGGAGGGAAGGGCACAACGTCAAACTGACATCCCGTCACACGTCAGCCACTATACCCCCTACATTAACTTGGGCCCAATTAACAACCTCTAGCCATACTGACAACTGGAATGTAACATTGACAACAGTTGCCACTACCACCTCCGCTGAGTGTGCTGGTCAAGTAGCCAATGGCAGTAACGTCCCCATGGATCATACACACCTAAATTAGAGGGTTTAGGATGACAACGTTACCAATCCCCTGAAACAAGACAAATGTTCCAGTCCTGTCAAATGTGAATGCCCATAGTTGCCGCAAACATCAGCCAATGTCATCAACATTGATGACATTAGGAGGTACACAGCACTAATGTCACACCCATGCTGCATATGTCAGGGTCCGTCCTGTGCCTGGGTCACAATGCAACATCCCAAATGTCATACTGCTCAGACAACAGCGTTGAGGGGGAGGACACATGTAACTGGTCACTGAAATACAGGAGGGTTGAGTAGGACAAGAAGGTGGCAATTCACTATTTGGCCAAAACCAACACCTAGATGATGTGATGCTGACAAGTCCACTAACTGACCACAATACATGTGACATGCAGGTGGGGCATAGGCCTGGGAGAATGCCCATCTGAAAGTCTGGATCAATGAGCAGGAACCAATATCACAATGTGAAATCATCACAATGCAGGCATGTCACATCACAAATACCACAACACAGACACACTAATTGTACCCTATTTCATTGCAGAGGACGATGGATCTCCTGCGGATATGTCTGTCCAGGACTACCCTGATGACATAGATGACGAGCTGAGAAACATCAGTCAGCAGACCCTCCAAGATGTCCTTGGAACCCTCCAGACCCCACCTTCACTCACAAGGAGGAGCACAGAACAAGCAGCCATCACAGAGGACCCACCCACAACCCCGATTGTACAACCTGCCAGCTCCAATACAGCTGAGAACTCAGACAACACAGGCACCAGCTTTGAGAGAACTGTAGAGGGAGTACAGCGGGAGCTGGCCAAGGAGGTGCAGGTGGGGATGCAAAATATGGCAGCCAGCCTTGAGGGGATGCATTCATGCATGATGCCATCTGCAGATCAGGCAGCAGCAATGCAGGCACTAACATCCATTCTGCAAGGACTGCAACAAACTGTAAAGGAATTCACCACTACAGTAAGGGAGTTGCCACAACACCTCGCACCTCAAACCTTCCACTGCATGCACGAATGCAATCATGACCCCCTCAGGGCCGACCTGGCTGCCTACCATCCTGATGTGGCTGCTATTCTTAAGAACCAGCAAATCCTCCTTGCAGCAGTACTGTCCTTAAGACCCCCACAGGTAGCAGATACTGGGATGTCTGACTCCATGTCTACACACACTGAGTTGTGCGTTGCCCCTTTACAACCACCACCACCAAGGGCAGAGGAGGCAACACACACATCAGAAGAAGAAGACAAGGAACAGATCACCTTCACATGTAAAAGTACCCAGAAGCACTAGTCCCTGCCACATGGCCACCTATTACCAATGTCCTGTGCTTCCTAACATGCCAGTCTTGCAACAAGTGTACTCAAGCACTGTTCTGCAAACCACTGTCTATCTTGTCAGCCTGCCCTGTGATTGTCTCTCACTAACTCATTGGCAAATCCTGTCCCTCTGCACTGTCTGACACTTCACATCAGCATGTCCAATGAAATGTCCTTTTGCACTTGTGTGGGATCACAATGGAAGATGTCGCTATAATGGACTCACAATCATGGACAATGTACATATAGCACTACAGCACTTTTCAATAAATAGCACTTACGCAACCACTTTGTCTCTGTGTAATGTGACACATCAACCATGCAGTAGATCACTGAATTTTGCCTCCTGTCAAATAACATAGCTTGTCAATACAACTGTCCTGAAATAATGTAGGCTGATAACTATATAGAGTGGCCTGGATTCTACCATACTCTGCCCTTCCTGAGGGTAATATCTGAGGAAAAGAGAAACTATACACCATAATGCTGTGTTGCACAGAAGAATGCTTCCTCAAGTGATATCTAAACCATAAAATAGTGCCTTCAAAATGCAAAACTAACACATGTAACATTGCCCACAAATATAAGCGAACAGTCACCAAACTGCATGAAATGTCCTTTTGCACTTGTGTAGGATCACAATGGAAGATGTCGCTATAATGGACTCACAATCATGGACAATGTACATATAGCACTACAGCACTTTTCAATAAATAGCTCTTACACAACCACTTTGTCTCTGTGTAATGTGACACATCAACCGTGCAGTAGATCACTGAATTTTGCCTCCTGTCAAATAGCAAAGCTTGTCAATACAACTGTCCTGAAATAATGTAGGCTGATAACTATGCAGAGTGGCCTGGATTCTACCATACTCTGCCCTTCCTGAGGGTAATATCTGAGGAAAAGAGAAACTATACACGATAATGCTGTGTTGGACAGAATAATGCTTCCTCAAGGGATATCTAAACCATAAAATAGTGCCTTCAAAATGTTGCTTCAATGCAAAACTAACACATGTAACATTGCCCACAAACATAAGCGAACAGTCACCAAACTGCATGAATGGAGGTGTATGAGTTTACATCCAAAGAAGTAATCATGCTGAACAGTGTAACAAATGATCTATGTGAGTTAGGTACACTATACTACAAGAGAGCTTACTACCACTCACCTTATAAGGGTTTCCTTGGACATCAGTCTGCAGTCAGACACAACACAGGGGGTCATTCTGACCTCGGCGGTAAAAGGCCCTTACCGCCGGTCAGAAGTCCGCCATTCTACCGCCGCGGCCGCGGTAAACCGCCACGGTCATTCTGACCCACAACGGCGAAACCGCCAAAATCCCGACATCCAAGGAAGCCCGCCTCATCAGCGGGCCGCGGAAAACTGGAGATGACCAAACCTCCACCGTCACGCCAACACAAACACGCCCATGCCATTCTGACCCACGAATCCACGCGGCGGTCTTTCAACCACGGTATTCCATTGGCGGGACACACCGCTGCGGTCAAAATACACACACAGCTCCAAAACCCAGCCACATTGGACAATTTGAAATACATACACCTGACACACATACAAACAACACTCCCACACATCCAACCAACTATAAAACACACACCCACATCACCCACAAACCCCTACGACCGAAGATCATAGACGAAGGAGAGAGAGACACATCACAGAATAGAGAGCTACATCACACAGAGGCACACTACACCATCACACACACCACATAGAAGCACAAAGCACCACACACCAACACACTCTTCACCATATACACCACCCCACACCTCATCCACACCACCCCATGGCACCCCAAAGGCACCCACGCTTTTCGGACCAAGAACTCCGGGTCATGGTGGAGGAGATCATAAGAGTCGAACCCCAGCTCTTCGGCTCACAGGTACAGCACACCACTATAGCCAGGAAGGCGGAGCTATGGCAGCGGATCGTGGACAGGGTAAACGCGGTGGGACAGCATCCCTGAAATCGAGAGGACATCCGCAAACGTTGGAACGACTTACGGGGAAAGGTGCGCTAGATGGTCTCGCGACACAACATCGCAGTGCAGAAGACTGGCGGGGGACCCCCACCCACTTCACCCGAATTCACGGCATGGGAGCAAGAGGTACTAAACATCCTGCATCCTGATGGCCTCGCTGGAGTACACGGAGGAATGGACTCTGGTAAGTACAATCTCAACTACTTCACCCCCCCCCAGCATGCCAACCCCCACCAACACCCTCACCCCCAACCCCCCATCACACATCCTCCCTGAGAATGTATCCCCAGCACAACCCACCCAACACCAACCCCTGCATGCCACCACAAACTATGGACACCCATCACCTAAGCATGACCACTGCACATACCCCCCCCGCCCCAAACACCCCCACAACACCTCCCCCAAGGGAATGACAGCACTGGGGGACAAGGGCACCCATAAATCGCACACAATAGCACACACAGAAGCAATAACCATACTCTCTTACCCCATGCAGGACCCGAACGGCAACACACCGGCCAGGAGGGTCCAGAAATGTCCATCTCCCCCCCGGAAGAGGCACCCAGTGATGACAGCAGCTCTGTCGACCTGGAACCTGACGACCAGCCCGGACCATCGGGGACCTCTGGACAGTCGGTTCCCCACACACAGGCCACAGCAGACCCAACCCCCTCTGGGAACAACAGCACAGCTCCCACCCAGCGGGCCCATGGCTCTGTCTATAGGACAGGTCAATCAGCGGTGTGTCTGCCACTACAGGGCCCCCAGGCTAACCCACCACCCCAACAACAACAGGGAGCTGGGGGCAGTGGTAGTGGGCACACCGTCCAGGGGACAGAGTCCGGGGGAAACAGGGCAACTCGGAGGGCTGCTGTGCGACAGGGGGGGGGGAGAGGCCCAGGGAACCGACTCTCCAAGAGGCCCTCACCACCATCATGGCAGCCTACCACCGCTCACAAGAGACGATGGCGACGGTACTGGCCAGGTTCCAGGAGATCCAGGCACAGCAGGAGGAACGCTACATGGGGTTCAACAATCATCTCACCAACATCTCTACCACCATGGGGAGCATAGTCCAGGCCCTCCACCGGATAGAAGACACGTTGCGGGACCATGTGGCACCACACAGGGCCCCTGTCACTAGCCCGGACCAGGAACAGCCTACCACCTCCGCCGGCGCTAGTGGACAGGAGGCCCCACCACAACGACAGGCCACCAGAACCCCACCTCCTGCTGAAGAACAACCACCCCGCAAGAGGAGCCTGAGATCCAAAAAAAAGACAGAGTAGGGTGTCAAGACCCCCGCCAGCATGAGATACCCCCTGAAGTCATCCCACTGTCCCACATTGCCACCCGGTCCAACCTTGAACTGCCCCTGCTCCATCCTTCCACAGGCATATGGACAATGCACCTGTGAGACTGAGAACTGGACTCTGCCATGGACATTACTCCACCCCCACCCATCACCGTGTGAATATCATGTACCATTATCTAGC
Source organism: Pleurodeles waltl (assembly GCF_031143425.1). Taxonomy (NCBI): domain Eukaryota; kingdom Metazoa; phylum Chordata; class Amphibia; order Caudata; family Salamandridae; genus Pleurodeles; species Pleurodeles waltl. The sequence continues at coordinate 926,021,801 of NC_090447.1, forward strand.
ACCAAAAATAAATCACTCAATGCACTGAAATCATGCTGGAGTCAGGCTGTATTATTTACAAATGTAAAACACATTACCGATCAATTATGTTCTGTAAACTTTGTGCTGAACACATACCGAGATCAATAAGCATTAGTCCATGGGCTAACCAAGCAGAAGTCACGCAGTGGGTCATACAGCACTGAAAAGGGAAGGGAGAATCAAACATCAGTTTCAAATAACTGGGGGGTCATAGACAAAGTTGAGAAAAACGAGGCATTCAGGAAAATTAAAATGGCGTGTGTGATTCTTACCTGTGTGCTACTGAAAATACTGTTGGATAACTCTGTCCCTGTTGTCTGGGTCGTCCTCTGAGTCTTCATCCTCTTCACTCTCCACAGGCTCTACAGCTGCTTCAACACCACCGTCTGGACCATCCTCCTGCAGGAAAGGCACCTGACGTTGCAATGCCAGATTGTGAAGCATACAGCAGGCCACGATGATCTGGCACACCTTCTTTGGTGAGTACATCAGGGATCCCCCTGTCATATGCAGACACCTAAACCTGGCCTTCAGAACCCCAAAGGTCCTTTCTATGATCCTCCTAGTTCGCCCATGGGCCTCATTGTACCGTTCCTCAGCCCTGGTCCGGGGATTCCTCACTGGGGTCAATAGCCAAGGCAGGTTGGGGTAACCAGAGTCACCTATTAGCCACACACGTTGTCTCTGTAGCTGTTCCATCACATAAGGGATGCTGCTATTACGCATCACATACGCGTCATGCACTGAACCAGGGAACATTGCATTCACATGGGAGATGTACTGGTCAGCCAAACAGACCACCTGGACGTTCATAGAATGGTAACTCTTCCTGTTTCTGTACACCTGCTCATCGTCTTTTGGGGGGACTAAGGCTACATGGGTCCCATCAATGGCACCAATTATGTTGGGAATATGTCCAAGGGCATAAAAATCACCCTTCACAGTGGGCAAATCAACCTCCTCTGGGAATATAATGTAACTCCGCATGTGTTTCGTCAGGGCAGACAACACTCTAGACAAAACCTTAGAAAACATTGGCTGAGACATTCCAGATGACATGGCCACTATTGTCTGGAATGAGCCACTTGCAAGAAAATGGAGGACTGACAGCACCTGCACCAGAGGGGGAATTCCTGTGGGTTGGCGGATGGGGGACATCAGGGCTGGCTCCAGCTGGGCACACAGTTCATGGACAGTGGCACGGTCAAGTCGGTATCGTAGTATGATGTGGCGTTCTTCCATTGTCGACAGGTCCACCAGCGGTCGGTACACGCGAGGATTCATCCTTCTCCTCGCAAATCCCAGTGGACGGTGCCTAGGAAGGACAACATGGAGCACAGAGTCAAGATAATCACTGGTACGTTCACCACTGCTTGCATGGCACACGGTTATCTAGGTATTGAAAGGCGTGTATGTGTGGCAATGCCAGGCCTAGGCCTGTGTGTCGCAGTAGAGATTATGCCATGTGGGCCCTTGAAATGGCGGCTGCCTGACCTGTGAAGTGGGACAATGGGATGTGAGGTCACTGCGCTGGCGGAGCACACCGTGGCGGTAGGCGGTCGAAGACCGCTATACGGAGCCGCATTGGATAACATTGAAGCCTATGGGTTTCAGGAGCCAATGACGAGGTGCGCCGGCGGTCGCGGTACGCACCGCCGCGGTACGCACCGCCGCGGGCGTGACCGCCATTTTCTATCTGCTTAATCACTCGAGACCTGATCATCCACAGGAGAGGACCTATACTGCAAGTGCTGCTGTGAACTCGGTCTGGAAGTGACAATGGCTGCTGCGACTGGGGAAAGGGCCCCTGCCTTCACGTCTGAAGAGTTGGAGAAGCTCGTGGATGGGGTCCTCCCCCAGTATGCGTTACTCTACGGTCCTCCAGACCAACAGGTGAGTACACCGGGTGCACATGGAATGGGCGATGCCTGTGTGGAGTGGGGTGGATGTAAGTTGGTGGGGTAGGGGGGCCAATGAGGAGGGCAACGCACGACAGATGAGAGCATGTGCTATATTGCAAGGTTGGGGAGGGGGGGCCAATCACATCTAACATGCAGTAAGTTGATGAATGTTTCCTTCCCACCCTGTACATGTCACATAGGTCAGCGCCCATCAGAAAGTCGGGATTTGGCGTGCCATCGCCAAGGAAGTCCGGGCCCTGGGGGTCCACGTCAGACGGGGCACCCACTGCCGCAAGAGGTGGGAGGACATCCGCCGCGGAACCAGGAAGACCGCCGAGTCACTGCTGGGGATGGCCTCACAACCTAGGAGGGGTGCCAGTCGTACCCTGACCCCCCTGATGTCCCGGATCCTGGCGGTGGCCTACCCTGATTTGGATGGGCGCTTGAGAGCATCACAGCAGACACAAGGGGGTGAGTATCAGCACATTCAGCTATCTTTCTGCGCAGTGGAGGCGTCTGGGTGGGGGAGGAGGGTTGGGGGTGACATTAGGCCAGGGCGCTTTCTGTAGTGTAGTCCTCTCCCTTAGGCATGGCCCTGTGCTCCCGGCCCCCACCTCCGTAGGGTGACAAGTCCAGCTATTGATGGTCCAGCCTCACACATGTGCGCGTTTGTCGTCTCCTGACCTGTTGTCCGAGTCAGAAGTACTGAGTAGTGTGCCCCGAATGCGCGGCTTAGTGCATGCAGCTCCTGTGTCTGTCCTCTCCGCCAACGGTGTTGACATTGCATGCACTCAACCAGGTCTTCTCTTTCTCCCCCCACCCTTCTTCTTCATCTTCTTGTGCATGTGTGCATTAGCATCATCAGGCGGAGGAGATTTGGCATCGGAGCACGAGGGAGCTGCAAGCCACAAGGCCCCGGTGGGCACAGGAACAGACACCGAGGGCCCAAGTGAGCCGGAGTGCGAGGGGAGCACCACGACGGGGACCGCTGGTGAGAGCAGCGACAGCGACAGGTCCTCGGATGGGAGCTCCCTAGCGGTGGCGGCAACATCCGGGCCCCCCGCCTCTACAGGTACAGCCGCCACCCAGCGCACCAGCCCCGCCCTCCCAGCAGCCCCTCAGCCTACGCTCCGTGCCCGCTCATCCAGGAAGGCGGGCGTCTCCTTCGCCCCAGGCACCTCAGCCCCTGCCCCTGTTACCCCTGCTGCCCTCAGTGAGGAGGTCATTGATCTCCTCAGGACACTCATTGTTGGGCAGACTACCCTTTTGAATGCCATCCAGGGGGTAGAAAGGGAGGTGCATCGGAGCAATGCCTACCTGGAGGGCATTCATTCGGGTCAGGCTGCCGATCAACGATCGTTCAATGCTCTGGCCTCAGCACTGACGGCAGCCATTGTCCCTGTTTCCAGCCTCCCTCTTCTGACTGCCTCCACCCTGTCTCTGTCTCCTGTTCCTCAGCCTATCCCATCCACACCATCTGACCAGCCGGCACACACCTCAACACCCAAGGGCAGCTCATCCAGACACAAGCACCACAGATCCCACAAACACTCACCCAAGCAACACACAGATGCAGACATCCCAACAGTCACTACCACCCCTGTGTCCCCCTCCTCCTCGTCTCCCTCCTCCCTCCCTGTGACGTCTCCACTCACACCTGCATGCACACCAACATCAGCCAGTGCTTCCATCACCACCACACCCTCCTGTACAGTCCGCACGCGTGCAGTCACCACCCCCACTGCCATTTACACGTCCCCTGTGTCCTCTCCCACTGTGTCTGTCACCACCCCTTCCAAGACACACAAACGCAGGCAGACACCCACCCAACAGACATCCACCTCACAACAGCAACAGCACCTGCACCTTCACCCAATGACAGCACACCTGACTCTCCTACAACCACATCCTCTTCCTCCACTTCCATCTCCACTTCTCCTACCTTTTACCTTGGCCCTAAAAAAGTTTTCCTGGCTAATCTTGACCTCTTCCCCTTCGATGACCTACCCCCTCCATCTGCAAAGAGTCCCAAGAGCACCACAGCCACCACCAGCCCAACTTCGGGTGTCACTGTTGTGCATGGGTTCTGGAACCCACCCTTTGCCAGCAGTGACACCTCCATCAGCAGCAAGGACACATACAGCCCCCCCCCCCCGGCAAGAGGACCAGGAAACACAAGGGCCGCCGTGCAAAGACTGACACGGCTGCCCCCAAGGAGCAGAGTTCGCCAAATTCACCAGCCACAACGTCTAGGGGAGGCAAGGGCCCGAGAGCCCCATCTAAGGAGCGTAAGGGCAGCAGGGCGGAGACGTCAGCCAGCAGGAGCGCGGAGCAGGTGGGCCCCACATGCCACATCCCAGCTGTAAAGGAGGACACCAAAGGGCCCAGGACTCCGTCACCGAAGGGCCCAGGAACATCACGGCCGGAGGGCGTCTGAGCACGGAGTCCAGGCCAGGTCTGGCTCCCTTGAACCTACTGGATGTGCACCGCTGAACAGGGCCCGCCGTGCAGAAGAGCACCGCTGAACAGGGCCCGCCGTGAAGATAGGCACCGCTGAACAGGGCCCGCCGTGAAGATAGGCACCGCTGAACAGGGCCCGCCGTGAAGATAGGCACCGCTGAACAGGGCCCGCCGTGCAGAGGAGCACCGCTGAACAGGGCCCGCCGTGCAGAAGAGCACCGCTGAACAGGGCCCGCCGTGCAGAAGAGCACCGCTCTGCTGGGCCCCTTCATCTCAAGCACCGCTCCGCTGGGCCCCGCCGTCTCAAGCACCGCTCTGCTGGGCCCCGCCGTCTCAAGCACCGCTCTGCTGGGCCCTTCCTGTCAAGCACCGCTCCGCTGGGCCCCGCCGTCTCAAGCACCGCTCCGCTGGGCCCTGCCGTCTCAAGCACCACTCCGCTGGGCCCTTCATCTCAAGCACCGCTCCGCTGGGCCCTTCATCTCAAGCACCGCTCCGCTGGGCCCCGCCATCTCAAGCACCGCTCCGCTGGGCCCTTCCTGTCAAGCACCACTCCGCTGGGCCCCGCCGTCTCAAGCCCCGCTCCGCTGGGCCCCTTCATCTCAAGCACCGCTCCGCTGGGCCCCGCCGTCTCAAGCACCGCTCCGCTGGGCCCCGCCGTCTCAAGCACCGCTCCGCTGGGCCCTTCATCTCAAGCACCGCTCCGCTGGGCCCTTCATCACGAGCACCGCTCCACTGGGCCCCTTCATCTCAAGCACCGCTCCGCTGGGCCCTTCCTGTCAAGCACCGCTCCGCTGGGCCCCGCCGTCTCAAGCACCGCTCCGCTGGGCCCCTTCATCTCAAGCACCGCTCCGCTGGGCCCCGCCGTCTCAAGCACCGCTCCGCAAGGGCCCTTCCTGTCAAGCACCGCTCCGCTGGGCCCCGCCGTCTCAAGCACCGCTCCGCTGGGCCCCTTCATCTCAAGCACCGCTCCGCTGGGCCCCGCCGTCTCAAGCACCGCTCCGCTGGGCCCTTCATCTCAAGCACCGCTCCGCTGGGCCCCTTCATCTCAAGCACCGCTCCGCTGGGCCCCGCCGTCTCAAGCACCGCTCCGCAAGGGCCCTTCCTGTCAAGCACCGCTCCGCTGGGCCCCGCCGTCTCAAGCACCGCTCCGCTGGGCCCCGCCGTCTCAAGCACCGCTCCGCTGGGCCCTTCATCTCAAGCACCGCTCCGCTGGGCCCTTCATCACGAGCACCGCTCCGCTGGGCCCCTTCATCTCAAGCACCGCTCCGCTGGGCCCTTCCTGTCAAGCACCGCTCCGCTGGGCCCCGCCGTCTCAAGCACCGCTCCGCTGGGCCCCTTCATCTCAAGCACCGCTCCGCTGGGCCCCGCCGTCTCAAGCACCGCTCCGCAAGGGCCCTTCCTGTCAAGCACCGCTCCGCTGGGCCCCGCCGTCTCTAGCACCGCTCCGCTGGGCCCCTTCATCTCAAGCACCGCACCGCTGGGCCCTTCCTGTCAAGCACCGCTCCGCTGGGCCCCTTCATCTCAAGCACCGCTCCGCTGGGCCCCGCCGTCTCAAGCACCGCTCCGCTGGGCCCCGCCGTCTCAAGCACCGCTCCGATGGGCCCTTCATCTCAAGCACCGCTCCGCTGGGCCCTTCATCTCAAGCACCGCTCCGCTGGGCCCCGCCGTCTCAAGCACCGCTCCGCTGGGCCCTTCCTGTCAAGCACCGCTCCGCTGGGCCCCGCCGTCTCAAGCACCGCTCCGCTGGGCCCCTTCATCTCAAGCACCGCACCGCTGGGCCCTTCCTGTCAAGCACCGCTCCGCTGGGCCCCGCCGTCTCAAGCACCACTCCGCTGGGCCCCTTCATCTCAAGCACCGCTCCGCTGGGCCCCGCCGTCTCAAGCACCGCTCCGCTGGGCCCTTCATCTCAAGCACCGCTCCGCTGGGCCCTTCATCTCAAGCACCGCTCCGCTGGGCCCCGCCATCTCAAGCACCGCTCCGCTGGGCCCCGCCGTCTCAAGCACCGCTCCGCTGGGCCCTTCATCTCAAGCACCGCTCTTCTGGGCCCTTCATCTCAAGCACCGCTCCGCTGGGCCCCGCCATCTCAAGCACCGCTCCGCTGGGCCCTTCCTGTCAAGCACCGCTCCGCTAGGCCCCGCCGTCTCAAGCCCCGCTCCGCTGGGCCCCTTCATCTCAAGCACTGCTCCACTGGGCCCCGCCGTCTCAAGCACCGCTCCGCTGGGCCCCGCCGTCTCAAGCACCGCTCCGCTGGGCCCCGCCGTCTCAAGCACCGCTCCGCTGGGCCCTTCATCTCAAGCACCACTCCGCTGGGCCCCGCCATCTCAAGCACCTCTCCGCTGGGCCCTTCCTGTCAAGCACCGCTCCGCTGGGCCCCGCCGTCTCAAGCACCGCTCCGCTGGGCCCCTTCATCTCAAGCACCGCTCCGCTGGGCCCCGCCGTCTCAAGCACCGCTCCGCTGGGCCCCGCCGTCTCAAGCACCGCTCCGCTGGGCCCTTCATCTCAAGCACTGCTCCGCTGGGCCCTTCATCTCAAGCACCGCTCTGCTGGGCCCCGCCATCTCAAGCACCGCTCCGCTGGGCCCCTTCTTCTCAAGCACCGCTCCGCTGGGCCCCTTCTTCTCAAGCACTGTTTATGGTTCACTGTGCCCACCATGCCTCCTCCTTGACCAGTGGAGACTGTTATCCACTTGAGAGACTGTGGCTTTGCACTCCCCAGGATGGCAGAGTGGGCAACCCACCCACTGTAGAGACTTGAGAGACTGTGGCTTTGCACTCCCCAGGATGGCAGAGTGGGCAACCCACCCACTGTAGAGACTTGAGAGACTGTGGCTTTGCACTCCCCAGGATGGCACAGTGGGCATGGTGGCCCCTTCGTGGATCTTGCGTCGTGGACTCATGTGGCTGTGGTGCCCCCCCCTTCCCTTCCCTCTGAGGTGCCTGTAGTATTTTGATCAGATGCCCCTGCAGTGTTCTCTCCAAAGGACTCAGGTCTCCTGTGTGGGCTTTTCCCTTGTGTCGCTACACTGTAGCCCACGGACTGTTCCATTTGACTTTGATGTAGCGGACTAATTGCCTCGGTTCTCCATGGCAGTGTGTATAGTATTATTTTGTTATGGATATTTTGCATAGTTGCCGATACATCTCAGAGTCTTTTTTTTATATAAAATTTTGGTTCACAATTTAATTATGTCTTTGCATTTTTCAGGGGGGTTTGGGTGGTGTCACTGTGCATTGTTGTTCTGCATTGGTGTGTACATAGTTTGGGGGGGTGGGGGTCGCATATGTGTGTGCCCGTAACCTTTCCTCCTCCCCCCTCCCGTGTGTCGTAGGTGCAGTACTCACCGTTGTCGTTTGCGCCGGAGTTCGTACTCGTGGTAGATGAGCAGGTAGACGAGTGCAGGTAGGATGTTTAATTCGGGTTCCATGCTGTCCTCCGTACTCGTGGAGTGTGTTTTGGTGAGCGTTTTCCCCTCCGTAGTCTGTTTCCGCCGTGTTTTTATCGGCGGGGCTCCCGCCCCGGAAAAGGTGGCGGATTGGTGAGTTGTAATACTGTGGGCGGTACATTGTCTGCCGCCTGCCTGTTGGCGGTGACCGCCGCGCTGTTTGTCTGTACCGCGGTGGCGGTCGGAGTGTTAATGTGGCGGGCTGTGTTGGCGGTTGCCGCCAGGGTCAGAATTCCATTTTTTGGACTGCCGGCCTGTTGGCGGGTTGGCCGCCGCTTTATCACCGACCGCCAGGGTTAGAATCACCCCCACAGTGTCCCCAATCATAAATCTGGAAGCACTGTATGTGACATTGAAAACATACATTATGAAAAAAACACGTTGGGATCCATAGTAACTGTGATTGGTGGTTGCAATGAATGGTTTAATCTTTGCAAGGTAGCTTTGGGGGAGCTGTCAATGTTACAGCTCAGTTGGGATTTGTTAGCAGCATAGGACACAAAATGTAATCCAAAAGAAAAACTGTACACTCATGCCAAGGCCCTGATCTACAAGCATGTCACACATACTGTAAAGGGTTTACTACATATTTCTTAAACAGACAAAAACAGAAGTGAAAACTCGGGGAAAAGACTTACCTACCCTAATCTACTCTAACGACTCATTACCCACAACTGTCCCTAACTAACCTAAGCTAAACTAACTTATCACATTTAACGAAATGTTCTAAACATCAACTCCCCACCCCTCTTATGAGACGGGACACATGGAGGACAACATGCTGGTGGTGGCTGTGGTGAGCAAAGAAGGGCCGCCTTGTGGAAATACCCACCAGGCACCGGAGGCCCGTTCGTGCCGGTATCTGCGGGCCATTTTTCAGTACCCAGACTCTACTTGAAGTATGTGCTGATACCTCATTGCCCGCCATTGAAACTCCCTGACCTGCATGGGTTTCATATTTGCAGCTGTGAGAACAAATAGAAAATCTAACATTAGGAACTGCATTGTGTGAAATGGCACAGGAATTAAATCAGACAATACATCAATTGTACTTGTGACAGCTCATATCATCATACAGATCATTGATTATCCCTGAGGATGTACATGGTAAGCCAGCCTACAATGGTTCTATCACACATAGCACATCCAAACCCGACAAGATGGTTAACAACTGGAATGATTTTGGCATCTATGTTCTGCCAGTTGTCAGCTAACAATCATGCTGCACATCCTCCGCCAAAGCCATGGCTACAAATGTCATTGTACAGGATGGAAATCTAGGGCCACATGATCTGCAAGTTATAAATGGACTTGCTAGTATAGTACTCATGTGCGAAACATGAGTGTGTATACTAGGTTCAGACAAAAGATTCACTGATTTACATGTCTGTGTACCAAACTTGTATTATCAGTCCTAGGTACACTATTCACAAACCCATGCCTGTGTTTGAGGGTGGGGGGGTGGACTAACAACTAACAATTTAAAACAACAAGGACACCCAGGAAGCTTAGGAAAGCTGGACATGTGTTTGGCTCAACACTCACACCACAGGTAAGGAGTATCTCAAAATAGGAGACAGCAAACCCTTGACCAATCCCAGCGCCACACATATTTGGAAATGCAGATCTTTGTCCACATCATTTACTACCAGTAAGCCATGACTTACAACAAACACAGAGATGCAAGAACACCCCTGGCCATGAGCTGCATGCAGACCTAGGCCATTGCACTCAAGTGCCACATACTCGTAGCACTACATGTGGAGCTACATGCTGCTAGGAAGTTCAACCTACAGTTTAATCAGTACATTAGTGAATTGGAAAGCAGGTGTCTGTGGGTAAGTATTTTGCAGCCCCATTCTGGGAGAATTTGGGTCTGACTGGCTGACTAAATCACAAATTAGGTCCAGTGCGACTCTTTCTGATTCAAGTGTTATCCACATGACTCATCCCTATTCACAATGTGGGGCCTACAGGACTGACCTAGAACCCCTTAATAAGACAATAGGATAAGGATTGGCCAACTCAAAGATGGTGATACAATGAAATTCCACTCATGGAACAAAACAAAAGCGCATTACACCTTGCTATGTGTCCAGCACACAGGAGTCCATAACACATCACCAGAAAACACAACACATAACAGACATATCAACACTTACTGGAGTTGTGTGGGTCCTCGAATCGAGCCACCTCGCCAACAGTGTAGGGTACGGTCCACCTGTAAGGCATGGAAGGGAGAAATGTGCTCAATGTCTGTGCACTGTACAACAATTCCAAAGACAAATACTATGGGGGTCATTCTGACCCCCGCGGGCGGCGGAAGCCGCCCGTCTGGCGGGAACCGCCAGAAGACCGTACCGCGGTCAAAAGACCGCGGCGGTCATTCTGACTTTCCCGCTGGGCTGGCGGGCGACAGCCAAAAGGCCGCCCGCCCGCCCGCCCAGCGGGAAAGCCCCAGCAACGAGGATGCCGGCTCCGAATGGAGCCGGCGGAGTTGCTGGTGTGCGACGGGTGCAGTTGCACCCGTTGCGATTTTCAGTGTCTGCCAAGCAGACACTGAAAATCTCAATGGGGCCCTGTTAGGGGGCCCCACGACACCCGTTCCCGCCATCCTGTTTCTGGCGGTGAAAACCGCCAGAAACAGGATGGCGGGAAGGGGGTCGGAATCCCCATGGCGGCGCTGCTTGCAGCGCCACCGTGGAGGATTCCCTGGGGCCGTGGGAAACCGGCGGGAAACCGCCGGTTTCCCTTTTCTGACCGCGGCTATACCACCGCGGTCAGAATGGCCCCAGAAGCACTGCCAGCCTGTTGGCGGTGCTTCCACGGTCAGAATGACCCCCTATGTCTAGGATTACATAATTAAGTAAAGCCACTCAGACATGATGATACTGCATCCGATATAGCACTGCTAACATGTACATACCATGGGTCTCCAATGAGTGTTACATACATATCTGCACATATGCAGTGGCCCTAACTATCATGTGGTGGCAAACATGCTCCTTCATTAGTGAGCAGACATAATAATGGAGTGTATTCGTCTCATCATGTGTATCCAAGAGAGACATCCAAATCCACTTTCTGTGAGGACTGCATTACCAGTCAGCCAGCCATTGTCACCATGACCAATTTATGACACACAGGTACAATGTACAGAGGGGCAGGGACAGTTGTTAGCCCTCATTTTGTTACAGTTTCTTCATTTGATGTGGCCCAGCTATGATGAGTTGCACCAACCATAGAGATATGAACCCATGTGCATACTTTTGGCCAGCCATCCCTAAACGAAATGTGGCACAACAAAAAACAAAAACCAGTCTAAGATGTTAGCTGAGCGCAGCTAGAACTTGTTCCCTATGTTTCCAAATCCAGATCTGACATGTATCCGAAATGAAGGAGGGGCACAAAAATCCCGAAGATTTTGGGAATTTCCGTGATCGGTTTCCTTACACACTCACCATACACACATGAGACATATTTTTGGGCCACATTGCTATCATCAATTGACGTGAAGCCTGCACTCATTTTCAGCCTCATGTAGTGTTTCAAAAGTCAGTCTAGCTGTTGGGTCAACAAATGTTGGTAATTAATTGGAAATTTCTATACCTCACAGGCAAATGTGACCTACATCTATACATAATTGGCTCCTGATTTGTGTTGCTATTCGACACAAAGGCAGCACTAACTTACATAATGCAACAGTATTCAGTAAGTTTGCAGAGCTCTTGCTTCCTAACAGCTAGCAATTGTGGTCCTTAACAAAGTAGATATATGACCCTGTATGTTTCAGAAGCATTCCACACACTCAACAACATTGCAGGCAGATATTGTAAAAATCATCTGATGTCACTACAGAGCATTTAATTGTGCACATTTACATGATTTATACTCACCAACAGGGGCACCAATCACAATCCCCAGGTGGTCCAGCAGATCTTGCTCCCTGGAGATAAGGTCAGCCCAGCGATGCTTCAGCTGGTGGTCGTTCCTTGGTGTCCGATAAAACCGTTGCAGGTGATGCAAGACCTTTGCCCACTGTAGCCTCCGTGCATCAGTGTGATACTCCTGTATCACCCGGCCACCTGCCTCAATCATAAGGGGTAGGAACTGGCACACAAGCCATATAAAACCACCCAGCTCCTCGTCACCCATCTTGCCAAGACAAGGCCTACTCAACATCCTAGCAGCAAAAGATAAATAGGGGATAAAGGGGAACAAAGGAGAATAGGGGGAAAGTAGAGTAGAAAAAACGTAAACTAAACAACTAACACAGCCCAACTATACCCAAACTAACACTACCCACAACAGACTCCCAACAAAACAAACACAATACTTTACAACACAATTGTACACAAAAAACACTCAGACAGGACACAACAACAAGTTTTTAATTCACAAAAAGACAATAAATAGACCACACAGGAGGCAAAAGCACAATTTGACCAGACAAAACTCTCAACACATACAGTCAGGAAGTATCACAGACTGCAAAGTGAAAGTGAAAGTACACCCACTGTACATAATCTGTAAACATGATATCCTATTACATCACTTCCTGCCTAAAATGGCGGGCATTTTTATCATTATGCGTCAAAGAATTTTGACGCATACAGTCTGCGTGTCATTTTTTTCGACGCACAGGAGCAGAAATGAGCCCACATCCATATGTTTGGAAATAGTTTTAAACTTAACCAATTTTCTGAGGTACAGTGTGGAAGATACAGCTCAGTGGCAATGGTTTTTCAGGGCATTATGCGTAGTTTTTCAGGCATAAGCGTAATTTTTTGACGATTGTGCGTCTTTTTTTGATGCATATGCATAAACATTTCAGGCATTAACTGGGTTTGGGTAATTTTTCCATTTTAATGTTATATTACATTTGGGACAAAACTGAGATAGGCTGATTGCACCCACTTTGGTCATGACGGTGTATGGGCACATGTGAGACATCATACTACTGCGGACCATGATCCGCTACTTCCTTTACAGGATTTTCACTCTTGACTGACACACTAGCTGGCCAAACGTGTGGCCTACATTTCTGTATTGCACAAATTGGGCATGTTTGGCGTCATGAGAGGATCGCAAGGTGACGCACATAAGAACAATACCTCAATGTCTATGGCTTAATGTGTGTGCATTGGCTACTAATGTAGTTGTTGACCCACTGTGCGTCCATCACAAGATGCATCATTGCAAATATGCTTGTATGAATGTGAAGTCAATGGGTCCAACCCTCAGATGCAAGTCAGTGTGGAAATGAGAGAGGACATGTGTTAGTCATACATGAGGCAACATCTGTTGTGTGCACTTCCTAGTTTTTGGGTGACGTAAACGCCACAAATGACAAAGCATGCACCGGATAGATGGCAGACGCTTGTTCATGTCAATGGTCCAAAACTTGCCCATCACATGTCCTGGAAATTTGGATACTGCTTCCTAGGCACTTGTTGGTGAACCCACAGTGAGTCAGACACATGTACAGACTAAGTGGGTACCATGTTATTGACACGGAAAGCCAAAGATGAACCACAAATGTAATATCACGCCACAGTTGTGGTCATATGACTGAGCCACAACTCTCCTGTGGCAGTGGTGGACCAGCAGATGAAGCAGCATGTGGCCACATATTTCCAGTGATCAATTGCACAGAGGTGTCTGGTTCATGTGTGTGGTCCAATGTTGATCCTGAATATTTTTACGGGTCTATGTTGTCACAGTTACGTTCAGGTCTCATCATGAGTCAGTGGCGGCTATTCCTGTATCTACTGAGTATCCTTCGGAGATCAATGGAAGTAAAGCCAATGAGGACATAAGAACCTACATGGGGATGGTCCCACCCTGTCACTGCAGACGTGTTATGAGACTATCAACAGGGCAACCTTGGTGTGCTGAGTAAGATCATATCTCAGGAGTCATGTTCCGGCAGGTGTCATTACAACATTTGTACACAGGTTGGCCTGTAAAGTTCCCACTGCATCTGGGGAAATCATAACCTCTGTGTTGATTAATCTTGCAGCTATTCAGCACTTACAGCCCATCAATATGTTGTGAGCAATGTGATTCAGCGTGTGAACTGTCAGGGTCCTAACATGTGTGGACTTTTCATGCACATTATCTGACGTTGCTGGTTCTGCTGGAGGTACCATACCCAATCCCGGCATACGGCCATGGTACACTGTCACACTTTGTCGCTCATGCATACATGCGACCCAGACAAGGGATAGGCCATGATTTGGGTATTTGGATTCAAGTTCCCAATTATGGTACGATAAATAAGCAGATTATGCTAAGTAACTTATTTAAGTATGCATTGATGAACCACCTCACAAAATACCCTCGGAGGAATGTGAGGGTTGGGAAAGCAAGTATGATACATATGTAGCCACAAGGAACCTTTAGGGTAACGCACAGACAGGTGCCAGTCAGGCTGACAGGATGTAGGGTCAATCAGGATCCAGCAATTTCAAAAGGTACATACTCGGTGGTCTGACTAAGATTGGTCGGAGGAAGAACAAGACAGTTGACATGGAAAACTGTGTTTGTCCTGTGTTTTGGAAGGTGACACATAAACCTAAGGACTGTGTTACACAGCTTATTTTTCTAGCAATGCATAACAGTGTAATCAACAAAATGGCAGCTTCTATGCTGTTCCAAGCATCTGCAAGAGCAGTGCATGTTCAAATGGCTGGTCTGCATGGAGGTGCTCACAGGTGTCCTGTAGGTGAGATTTGAGTTCAAATGGACAACAGAACCTTTCACATGGGAAGCAAACTACAGGTGAGACCAGGGCTTAGAGACTACAAGCCAGTGCATTATTTAACCTGACGTCCATGCAGACAGATGTACTATGACTATGGCATACCATACTCAAGGGTGAAGCACACTGGATTACTATTGTTAGTCTGTGTGTGTGTAGAGGAGGGAATATCTGAGTACACATATTACCATTCCAGGGACCTCTTAAGACAGGTGGGGTGAGACCAGGAGCATAGGTGTGTCAGGACTTAGGACATGGGCTGACATGTACATGGAATGTCATGTGGGCAATGTTTGTCATAGGTGTGGCACTTGTGCTGTCTACGTTCTACTCATATGGAATTCTAGTCACAGATAGTCCTTGCAAAGATAGGTGCTGTACGACTTACTGCTGTCAAGGGTCTGGTCATACATTCCTGTTACCAATGCAATAGCACATCCACTGCCTCATGTATGAGGCTTTTTCTTTCCGTTATTGACTGATGGTGTCTTACTTGTGTGCCATATGCTGCGATGAACCATGTTGCCAACATGTATGTGTGAAGTAGGTGTGGTCCTCTGCTATTGCCCTTCATATGTGAAATGTACAGGATATATGTCATGTACAGTGTGTGTGAATGTGACTGTTGTATAATACGCATCACAATTGCTTTGGAAATTTCTGTGTCCTGATCGGTATATCAGCAATGCTCCATTAGGCTACACTCTTATTCTGATAGTTAGAGTTAAAGGTGAGCAAACATGATTACCGAGACCATGATATGGTGATTGTTATAAGTGTTTATTTACATATGTTGATACCGTGGTGATGGTGAGTTGTTTCAAAAGAAATTGTTCACAATATGTTGTCGCCCACGCAATCCAGCAGCTGTGTTTTGTTGGTCCCCCTCATGTTGCAGGCCAGTATCCTCCTCTCCCTCCTCTTCAGGCATTTGTGGCTCTGGTTCTAATAGGGGAATGTTCCTTCGTACACAAATGTTGTGCAGGATGGCACATGTTAAAATGATCTTGCAGACCATTCTGGTGAGTATAGGAGGCTGCCACCAGTGATGCTGAGGCACCTGAATCTCGACTTGAGGATGCCAAAGGTCCTCTCGACTATGGTGTGTGTCCTCCTATGTGCCTCATTGTAGGCACGCTCTGCTGCAGTGCTTGGGTTGCCAAATGGTGTCATAATCCATGGCTGGATCCCATACCCCTGATCAGCTGATAGAGAAAATGATTGGGATCATGTTGATATCACCTTGCATGGCAGTAGTTGTCTTGTGTTGTCTGTGACTCTTTTGTGTTTTTGTGTTGATTCCTAGGCTTCTAGGATGTGCCATCTGCATTGGGTTGTTTCCTTGGCTGAACACGTGTTTGCCTGCTGACTGGTTGTCAGCAGTATGTTTTGGGATTTGCAGTACAGTGTGCACTCCCTAGCATTGTGACTTGTAATACAGGTGTTCCTGTGTCTTCACTGGGGGTGAGATGATAGTTCCATACACAAATTCAGTTTGACAGTGGTGGTAACACGTTAGCATCTATTTACCCTGGACATCTCATACTTTTAGACATATGCAATGGATTAATTTAAACATCAGTGAGACGCTTACATTTTTGCAAGGTGACTATTAGCCAAACCTCTCCATACGTTGTGATCATTGAAGTCTTAACATTAGACTGTACACTAATTACAGATGTGTGACAGGTTCACTGCAGACCTTTCAAACATGCCTAGCGGTGTCACAACCTCAGTGTGTTCCTGTTCACATGTTGCTGTCGTGGTGTATGTGTTGTTTGTCCTAGAGGGTTGCTATGCAGTGTGTATATAAGTAGGTTTCTGTACTTACCAACAAGTAGTCCATTGCCATATCGTCCATCCTGGAAGTTTTGATTGATGGTACAGTGACGAAAGATGAATGAGTCATGGACACTCCCAGGATACTTTGCCACAATGTTGGTGATCAATCCTTGGTGATCCACAATGGCCTGCACATTGATGGAGTGTGTGTGCTTCCTGTTGCGGTATAGATTTTCAGTTGCAGCAGGTGGCACAAGGTGTACATATGTGCAGTCAATGGCACCAAGGACGTGTGGGAATCCATTAATGAGGTAAAACCCCTGTTTTGTCTCCTGCTGCTTCTGCTGTGTGTTTGGGAAGCAGATGTGGTGGGGTGTGAGTCTGATGATGGCATCCAGTACCTTGGACAGGAAGGCGGAGAATGATGGCTGTGATATGCCAGCAACCAGGGCGCCAGTGGTTTGAAAGGAGCCACTTGCCAACATGTGTAGTACAGCTAGCAGCTTGGTTTCTGTTGGGATGGTGAGGGTGTCAGAAAGCTGGGTGGCAACTGTGGCTCAATGTTGCTCAGCAGCTGCTGAATGGCTTGCCAGTTCAACCTATACCTCTGCATGATGTCATGTTCCCTGAGGCCATGAAGGGTTGTCCTGGTGCGGAATATCCTGTCCTGCCTTCTGCTTTGCCTTTGGAGTCCCTGCTGGTGTTGTGGTATCTGCTGTTATTGTTGCTGTGCTCTGCGTCTGCGTGCACGCTGGATGAGAAGCACCTCCATGTCTCCCTTTTGCTGCTCTGCTGTTGCTTCTGTGTGTTCTGATTAAATACAGGTGTGTTTGCCCCATTTTAACGCCTGCCCTGACCCAGGCATTAATTTTTGATGCAAATCGGTCTGTGCGTCATTTTCCGACTCCGCCTCCCGGCCGTGCGGGATTTTTGCCCGGTAGCATAAATACGACGCACGGGTGTTTAAGTCTTTTTTTGGACAGGAATGCCTACCTTGCATATGGTTAACGTAAGGCGGTTTCCCGTATCCAGAAAATGACTACACGGCGGGATTTTGATGTCCGAGGGCTTGGGCGTCAAAGTTTAAATATGGGGCAAGGTTTGCGCCGAATGTGCATCAAAAGTTTTGATGCACATTCGGCGCAGACAGAGTACAAATATGCCCCTATTTGTAATGGGGCACACTTTATCTGTCTGTGCACAGCACACCTGTTTTCAGGTGCACTGTGGCTCAAACTGAGAAAGTGTACCCTATGTATAATAGGTCCACTGGTCTGTGTGGGCTAATGACAGCCCAGTGGTGTTATGTTTCTGTGGAATGCTTCATCCTTTATACATAGTTTGGTGGGGACAAACATATGTAAGTCACAGATACATTGAATACAAGTCATCTATGAGCAAATGAGACACAGGGAAGAACTCACAGAATATGTGTACTTACAAACATCTCCACCAACTGTGACTCCAAGGTAACTCAGGAGGTCATGCTCCCAGCTGACCACATCCACCCAGTGATGCTTCAGTTGGTGCATCATAAGCTCTATTTTGAAAATCCGAATCATGTGTTGCTGCACCTTCTCCCATCTGGTCTTCCTCTCCTTGCATTGGGTATCCCTGATTAACCTGGCCACCACTGGCCACTGTAGGCCACTGTAGTGTGGGATGAGCCACACGAATGCACCAAACTCCTGCTCTTTCACGTTCTGTGCCCTGTCCTTCCCAGACGTCTCCCTACCCAAACACAATCTAACACCAAAATATCCAAAAATATTTTTAAAATCCACAACTACCCCTAACAACAATAAACCCCCAAAAGACAGACCCCCAAAACTATACAGGACAAAACAATGCAATAAACAATTACAAAACACAATTTAAAGTTTTGGGACACTACAGGGACAGCACACACTACAACAATATAAAAAAAACACCAACACATTCTCTAGCACAGCCAACACACAACCGCTACCAAGCACAGACTAAAAGACTGTAAGGCAAAGTGAAAGTAACTTCACACTTCTTTGTTTGCAGCATGACAGAGCCATTTAATCATTTCTTGGGTGGATGTATCATGTTTTCACCTAGTGCATTGTTTTTTTTATGCTTCCAATGTACATATCAAAAATGTGTGATTTTCACACAAGGCATGACGACTTGGCTGAGAAGCGTCACATCCACCTTACGTGATGGCTGCAAAAATCACACATTACGTGGAAACTTCTGTTTTTTTACACAATGGGCCAACAGTGTGTAGTGTGTGTTGAAATGCATCTAAACAATTACATAGATCAGTGTATTGCATGGGACTATTGTAGGGGATATCCTTGATGTATATGAATTTGTTGCATGTGCACGTTGAGGGTACACATATGTTTGTGACTTATTGCATTACTGATGACCCACTACCCATTGTGTACATTTCCTCTATTTGTGTAACAACACAGCTGGCAAGAGGTGCGTCCTGTGCTAACTATGAGAATGCACACAGTATAATCTTTGCTTTATCCCCCAATTCGGGATAGACTTCCACTGTCATGTTGCACTGTGCATGCATCACCTGCCTCCAGTTTTATGGGGTATCACAAATCACCCCACAGGTAAGTGCAATGAGTGACAGCACTCACCTGCAAGTGAATGTTTGAATGGGTACATAGGACCCACTTTCACCCGCTCCAAAGGACTGTAATCAGGAAGTGAACTGTCAGTGTTATCTGGCTCTGCTCAAATTTTTAGCATACAGCATAGGTGCAGAGGCAAATTGAATCACTCATTTGCATGAGGCCACACCCCCTTCAAAATCGTAACCACACTCTGTTGACAGCACTGCCAACATTAGTGGCCCAGGGCTATTGCTCCTTCTTGAAGGATCACACTAAAGTTTGCTGTCTCTTCTGGCATTCACAAGTAGCCTAAGGGAAATAAGGAGGGACAAACACTGACTGTGGCCCTGCAGCACTTCTCTGATACAGCCACTGGTGTAAATTATGGGACACACATGGTAGCATTTTTTGATTTGCTGACATGTGAAGGGGTCTATTGATTAATCATTGACCTTATGCAGTGAAGCTAAGCGAGTTGATGCACAGCTTTGTTTTGAATGGAGAGGTCAGAAATCTCCCATGAACATGAAGATAAAGAGACTTTCATGTGTCTCCTTGCGCTGATGCAGTGCAGGCAGAATATCACCAACACAGTCACCCTTGCAGCACGCTGCAAGTGAAGTTATTTCCCTTTCCCTGTGTGTGTTGCATAATACAGCACACATGGATGCAGCCAACGACAATTTCACCGACATATTTACTCCGTGATGTGTTGGTAAAATTTTAATCCCTTGGTACATACCTTTTCTAATCTGTTTTTACATTAAGTCCATAGGTGGATGCATGGTAAAAGTCATGTTCTCCACATGGAATGCCTTACTGTATGATAGTGTAATGTATTGCAGCACTTGACGCAGATTTTTAGAAATTTCTTTCAGGCACACACAAGATTTGTCAGATTACCCAATCCCTGGCTTTAGGAATGTGTTTTGACATTTTGTCTAATGGATGTATAAAAACAGTGGTGCAACTATGACACTAAAAGGTAGATGATATAGCCAAGAATGTTCTACATTTGTTGACATTATGCTGGTCATATACAAGGATCCTGCCCCTCCCTTTTCCTGAATGTTGGAGTGTGCAGGACTCTAATTCATACTGTTGGTGTAATGCAAAGCCAGCATGCATAGATGTGTGTGACCTCATGAACTTTGGGTGAGGCAAGGAAGCTTGAAGTACAGCATAGCTTGAGTTGGCTACAAGGAGGTGTGACGTGCACTGCAGTGGGTGTTCACATTCAAGAACAATGGAGTTTGATACTGACCCAGGTTCTTAGGCTCACATGAACCTAGTGCAGGGCCAAAACTTTACACATCCCCAGAAGTTGCTTAACAAGGTGATTCCTTAGAAAACATCCTTGCCTTTCAATTCCCATGTGTGCTGCAACATGCAGCGTACATGGAACAGGCCAAACAAAACCATGTATGCTTTATGTGCATGAAGCTGCAAATATGACTTTGGTAAAAAGACATAAGCCTTTTCTGCAACTCCATGTTTTAATCCTAAAATTTAGATTACTCATCCTGAATATCCATGTGTGTTGGCTGCAAAACACCCTGTAGCACACATACATGACACAGAGTAGATCAGGGTAGCCTATTGACAACCCCTGATTTTCTTACTATTAGGCCAGGATGAGGCACACAGGATGACTTGGCATGCCCTCATGGATATGTCTGAGATGGTTGTGCCACCTTAGGTCCATTTTGTAAATGCATACCAACAGGTAACAGAGAGTCATGCCTAACAACCACCATATCATGTCATGGTACACACAAATCTGCTGTATGAACTAGGATCTTGAGGGATATGTGTTGCATGGGCACAGTACCATTATACATTAGTTTTTGACTCATATATTTCTCAACATTTCTGTGCTCCTGAGGCCAGCTTGGCTAGCCAAAAAGGGTCAGATTTATTCCAAGGAGGGATCTATTTGCTGTTGCCATACATCACAATATGTTAAAGTATTGGGTTGTAACTTGTACTTGGAATGTGGGTATACGTTCACACAAGATGTTCAGCTGGGCATTCATTGTCGCAGTCTAGCACTCTGACCTGGAATACATCAGTGTATGGTACCGTGGCCAGATTCAGTTTGCATTTAGTCATTGCTTCTGTGCAGAGGTTACATGATCAGACTCTTTGGGCCATATTTATACTTTTTGACGCAAAACTGTGCTAATGCAGTTTTGCGTCAAAAAAATTAGCGCCGGCTAACGCCATTCTGAAGCACCATGCGGGCGCCGTATTTAATCAATGACGTTAGCCGGCGTTAGCCGCCGGCGCTGCCTGGTGTGCGTGGAAAAAAACAACGTACACCAGGCAGCGCCGGCGTAGGGGAATATGGAGCTTGGGCGCCAAAAAATGGGGCAAGTCAGGCTGAGGCAAATTTTTCGCCTCAACCCGATTTGCGCCATTTTTTTCGACTCCCAACCCCCATAAAAATTACTCCTGTCTTAGCAAAGACAGGAGTCATGCCCCCTTGCCCAATGGCCATGCCCAGGGGACTTCTGTCCCCTGGGCATGGTCATTGGGCATAGTGGCATGTAGGGGGGCACAAATCAGGCCCCCCTATGCCACACAAAAAAAAAAAAAATATGACTTACCTGAACTTACCTTAATGTCCCTGGGATGGGTCCCTCCAGCCTTGGGTGTCCTCCTGGGGTGGGCAAGGGTAACAGGGGGTGTCCCTGGGGGCATGGGAGGGCACCTCTGGGCTCCTTCAGAGCCCACAGGTCCCTTAACGCCTGCCTTTTCCAGGCGCTAAAAAAACGGCGCAAAAGCGGCCGGACGTCATTTTTTTTGACCCGCCCACTCCCGGGCGTGAATTTTGCCCGGGAGTGTAAATACGGCGCACATGCCTCGGAGTCAATTTTTTAGACCGGAACGCCTACCTTGCATCTCATTAACGCAAAGTAGGTGTCCACGCAAAAAAATGACGCAAACTCCATGGACTTTGGCGCTAGACGCGTCTAACGGCAAAGTATAAATATGGAGTTAGTTTTGCGTCGGAATTGCGTCAAAAAAAACGACGCAATTCCGGCGCAAACGGAGTATAAATATGCCCCTTTGTGTTTTGTTTCAACATCACACATGAAATATTGTTAGAGGAGTTAACCTATTGTTTGTATCTGAGAGCAACACAGGAACATGGTATGAGATGTCCATATGGATAATAGCCTAGTGGGGCAAGCATGGCAACTTTGGTAGTAGGTAACCAATAGAGTGCAACCATATATGTTTTTTGTGTTGTGATATTTCACAATGTATTTTATATATGTCTGCACACATTAATGGATTATGGCGGTCATTCTGACCGCGGCGGACGGCGGTAGCCGTCCGCCATGCGGTCACCGCCATTTGGCCGCTCCGCGGTCTTTATTCTGGCTTTCCTGCTGGGCCGGCGGGCGCCTGCCAAAGGAGCGCCCGCCGGCCCAGCGGGAAAGGCCCTGCAACATAGAAGCCGGCTCCGAATGGAGCCGGCGGTGTTGCAGGGGTGCGACGGGTGCAGTTGCACCCGTCGCGATTTTCACTGTCTGCAATGCAGACAGTGAAAATCATGCTGGGGCCCTGTTAGGGGGCCCCTGCACTGCCCATGCCAGTGGCATGGGCAGTGCAGGGGCCCCCAGGGGCCCCACGACACCCGTTCCCGCCATCCTGTTCCTGGCGGTAAAAACCGCCAGAAACAGGGTGGCGGGAAGGGGGTCGGAATCTCCATGGCGGCGCTGTTTGCAGCGCCGCCATGGAGATTCAGCCCAGACAGGGAAAATCCGGCAGGAAACCGCCGGATCCCCTTTTCTGACCGCGGCTTTACCGCCGCGGTCAGAATGGGCAGGGAAGCACCGCCAGCCTGTTGGCGGTGCTTCCGTGGTCCTCCACCCGGGCGGTCGATGACCGCCAGGGTTGGAATGACCCCCTATATGTAGACTGTATGGGTTGTACAGTGTTCCCACGCACATACTGTGTGCCTCAGTGGACAGGCATCAGACTATGAGTTAAATCTACTATCCTTCATAAGTATGCGCACGTAGAAATGCGGTCACCGCCATTTGCCCGCTCCGCGGTCAAAAGACCGCGGAGGCCATTCTGGCTTTCCCGCTGGGCCGGCGGGCGCCCGCCAAAGGAGCGCCCGCCGGCCCAGCGGGAAAGACCCTGCAACATAGAAGCCAGCTCCGAATGGAGCCGGCGGTGTTGCAGGGGTGCGACGGGTGCAGTTGCACCCGTCGCAATTTTCAGTGTCTGCTAAGCAGACAGTGAAAATCATGCTGGGGCCCTGTTAGGGGGCCCCTGCACTGCCCATGCCAG
Source organism: Pleurodeles waltl (assembly GCF_031143425.1). NCBI lineage: Eukaryota > Metazoa > Chordata > Amphibia > Caudata > Salamandridae > Pleurodeles > Pleurodeles waltl. Next base: position 926,045,078 of record NC_090447.1, read on the forward strand.
TGGCATGGGCAGTGCAGGGGCCCCCAGGGGCCCCACGACACCCGTTCCCGCCATCCTGTTCCTGGCGGTAAAAACCGCCAGAAACAGGGTGGTGGGAAGGGGGTCGGAATCTCCGCCATGGAGATTCAGCCCAGACAGGGGAAAGCCGGCGGGAAACCGCCGGATCCCCTTTTCTGACGCGGCTTTACCGCCGCGGTCAGAATGGGCAGGGAAGCACCGCCAGCCTGTTGGCGGTGCTTCCGTGGTCCGAGTTGGAATGACCCCCTATATGTAGACTGTATGGGTTGTACAGTGTTCCCACGCGCATACTGTTTGCCTCAGTGGACAGGCATCAGACTATGAGTTAAGTCTACTATCCTTCATAAGTATGCGCACGTAGAAATGGGTAGATGAACAATACACACATAGGGGGTTATTACAACTTTGGAGGAGGTGTTAATCCGTCCCAAAAGTGACGGTAAAGTGACGGATATACCACCAGCCGTACTACGAGTTCCATAGGATATAAAGATCTCGTAATACGGCTGGTGGTATATCCGTCACTTTACCGTAACTTTTGGGACAGATTAACACCTCCTCCAAAGTTGTAATAACCCCCATAGTATTTGGATAATATATACTTTTACACAGATTTTTGCTAGTATTTTGTTGTCTGCAGTTAATTACATTGCAACAGAGCACATTATCATGAGCTTATGGTCTATTTTCTCAACGACATGCATTTGCCACAGCCCATTGGCATGAACACTATTTTTGGATTACAAGATGTTGTCCAGTCCTATTGGTTACACATTGCTACATAGCTTTGTTGTGTGCCAATGACTAGCAGATATGATTTGATGTTTTTGTGGTTTGCAGTAACTTGGAATTAAGAATGTTTGCACACTGTTAGCGTTAGTTGGCATTTTATTACCCTTTTGTCAAATAGTTGCAACATTTTAATGTTGGTCCTCATCTTCCTCTTCATCCTCAGCAGTGCCTTCATGGTCCACATTTTCCTCATTCCATATGACATTGGAACGCACACAGATATTATGCAAAATGCAGCAGACACGGATTAGTTTACAAGCTATGGGGGGGAGTAGAGCATTATCCCCCGGACAAATCAAAACAGCAAAAGCATGATTTGAGTAGTCCAAAAATCCTCACAACAATGGCATATTTCTGCAGAGTGCATCATTGTAGTTGTGTTGTACCTCCTTCTAGGGATGTGCATATGGGGTTATGACCCATGCCTGAAGACCATATCCTTGGCCAGCTGTAAAGACCGGAGGGGAACAATCAGACGATGTTCATAATGGTTGCAGTGCCCACCTTCATTTACATACTCTTTTATATGCTGAATGACTTAATCACTTTTCAAACAGTACAGGAGGTGTTTGACATACACACACTTTCATTTTTGTCATGACTGACACTGTGCTACACATACAAGTGCCCTATGCTTGGTGTTACATTTACTATTTGTCTAACTTGTGAGTGCCAGTGCCATGACCATGGTGAGCCATTAATAGTATGTATAGTAAGTTAGCAATTGAGCAGACAGTTCTCTCACACTTCTAAACTGTGTTTGTTTGGGACTACTATTGGCATTTCTGACCTCAAACATATTGGATTGTTCAAAATGTTTCCAGAGCAGATGATGTTGTCCATTAGTTCACACCTACTTGGATGTGACAGTACTAGTCTCTGTTGTTCATCAGCTACTGCCATGGAGAGTTTATGAGTGCATGTAATTGTGGTACATGATAGTTTACTCATGCATTGCAGTGTGTTCATTGTGTTGACAGTACAAAAGTGAAGAGATTTATTGGAGTTTTGCATTGTACAGTATAACTGTCAAACTCTCAGAACTACCCTGTGTCCCTGATTGAGGAGTGTTGGAAAACTTTTTCTACTTGATGCGGTGTCATGGGTTTGCCACCTGTACTTGCAGACAATGGGCAGCATTACACAAAGATAGACAAATTATGGGAATGGCGAATGCGTGGCTGCCTGGTCTATGAGCTAAACTTTGTGCATGAGGGCCTACCTTGCTGCACATTGTAAACCTTTGGATGTCTGTTTGATTACGTTTCTGTAGTACGAAATGGAGCAGACACAGAATCGCAGTTGTGTAATATGACAAGCAAGGTAATTTTCCAGGATGCACATGAGCTATATATGTTAAAATATTTGGTCCTATTTACGTTTCAAAGGTATTGAATACTTGCCATGCCTCATGGTTACCAGTGGACACATATACATAAATAATGGAGGCTCTTCCTTCAACTTGGGATTGTAACACAACATTTTACATGTTGTTGCATTGCTAAGGATCTTTCCACCCTTTTGAAACACCCACAGAGCCTCATTTCCAGGTTGTTGCCACAGGGAAGCACAGAGAGTGACATAGCTGCACTGCCCTGCTTTAAATGAAAAGGGAATGAATGTGTCATATTAATTAAATATGGAACATTTGTGTTTCGTCTGCATGCACAATATCACCAATTGGTGAATGGTGGCAACACATGCCCCCTAGAACCATGGTACAGGTCTGTCTGCATTGTGACGTCCATTGTTAATATGGCGCAAGGGAAACCTTCTGCATGTGGACAAGCAAGGTAGGCTTTTTGCAGCACACATAGGAAGAGTAACTAACAATGAAAACAAAGTTATTTTCTTCTTGTTAAAGCTCCTCTGTGGAGGCACACATTTTTGACAAATGTGCAGTTTCCCATTTCTTCGAACATCTTGGAATGTTGGAAATGCATTAGGTGTTGCAAGAGGAAACTAAGGGCCATATTTATACTCCGTTTGCGCCGAATTAGCGTCGTTTTTTTCGACGCAAATTCGACGCTAAACTAACGCCAACTAACGCCATATTTATACTATGGCGTTAGACGCTTCGGGCGCCAAAGTGCCCGGAGAGTGCGTCATTTTTTAGCGTGAACCCCTTCCTTGCGTTAATGAGATGCAAGGGAGGCGTTCCCGTCTTAAAAAATGACTCCCAGGCCTTTACGTGGTATTTATACTCCCGGGAGTGGGCGTGACCAAAAACGGCGCTTTTTAACGCCTGGGTCAGGCATGGCGTTAAGGGACAAGTGGGCTCAAAATGAGCCCAGAGTGCCCTCCCCTGCCCCCAGGGACCCCCCCTGCCACCCTTGCCCACCCCAGGAGGACACCCAAGGACGGAGGGACCCATCCCATGGACATTAAGGTAAGTTCAGGTAAGTATTTTTTTTTTTTTTTTTTGTGGCATAGGGGGGCCTGATTTGTGCCCCCCTACATGCCACTATGCCCAATGACCATGCCCAGGGGACAGAAGTCCCCTGGGCATGGCCATAGGGCAAGGGGGCATGACTCCTATCTTTACAATGATAGGAGTCATGTTGATGGGGGATGGGCGTCGAAAAAACATGGCGCAAGTCGGGTTACGACGATTTTTTCGACGTAACCTGACTTGCCCCATTTTAAGACGCCCATACGCCATTTTCCCCCTACGCCGGCGCTGCCTGGTCTACGTGTTTTTTTTCCACGCACACCAGGCAGCGCCGGTCCGCTTGCGCCGGCTAACGCCATTCCATAAATACGGCGCCCGCATGGCGCTTCAGAATGGCGTTAGACGGCGCAAAATCTTTTGACGCTAAACTGCGTTAGCGCAGTTTAGCGTCAAAAAGTATAAATATGGCCCTAAGTGTAGGCCCATGGGACACATCCTTGAAGCAGAGTAAGGCAACACAGCACTTTGCACTGCCTTCCCTTTCTCCATATCTACGAGGCCATGCAAAGGCATAAAGGGGGCTTTCTGTTACCTCATACATATGATTGGGATACCTGCCTCACGAGAGCTTCATGGAAATGGACATCCCAGCAGTACAGGCTTTTTGTACATGACGTCCAAAGCAGTTTTACAGGTTTTGACATGTGTGACTCATAGGGTTAAATTGCACATGTGCCATATGTTAGTTTGCAGGTAAGAGACGTTCACCTGCTGTATATACACTGGCTCATTCACCCAAACTAAATATGGCTATTTTGAGCAACAGGATTGACTGTAATGAGGTGAGTCATGTGCTTGAGATGTACTTACCAACCAGTGCCCCATTCCCATATTTCCCATCCTGAAAGCGCTGATTGATGATGGAATGTCTGAAAATGTATGCATCATGAGCACCTCCAGGGTACTTTGTCAGCACACTGTTGAACATCCTCAGATGGTTCCCTATGGCCTGCACGTTGATGGAATATTTGTGCTTACGGTTTCAATACAGGTGTGATGTAGCAGCAGGGAGCATTATTGCATATGAGTGCAGTCTGTTTGTCCTCATCACATGTGGAAACCCAGCAATGGCATAGAAGCCCTGCTTCTTTTCCAATTGTTTCTGCTGTGCGTTGGGGAACATGAGGCACTGGACTGTGAGGGGTATGATGGCATCAAGGGTAGAGGGTTGGAATGCAAAAAATGGTGGCTGCGATATTCCTGCCACTCTGGCTGTGGTGGTTTGCAATGATCAAGGTGCCAGCATGTATAATACTGTCATCAGCTTGGCCTGGAGAGGGATGTTGGTGGACCTATGTGATTCTGTCTGGAGCCTTGGTGTAATCTGGTGTAGGAGCTGGACAATGGACTCCCTACTGCACCTATAGTAGGTGATGACCTTCCCCTCCCTGAGGTCAATCAGGGTAGTCCTATACTGATTTATCCACTCCTTTTGCCTGCACTGCTTCTGTGTGGGTTGTGGGGTGGTGGTGGTGGCTTTCTCTTCTTGGTGCTCTGAACTGGAGTAGGTGTAGCTCCATGGCATAGTTGAGCTTGCTGGAGTGTTTTGGGCATGTTCCACTCATGTACCAGTGCCAATGCATCATTTGTACACCTGAGTTGCTGATGTGCAGCAATTTTGACACATTTTGAAGTCTCTGTGTCAGCTGCCACTGATGCGCCACTTTCCCAAACCCTTGTAAATAATGATGCATCAGTTCTGTGTGGTATTTTATGTGAGAACGCCTACCTTGCACATGATTAACGTTGCCTTATGCAACCAATAGATGCGCAAGTAAAAAAAAAGATGCAGGACAGTGAAAAGTAACACATTTGACCAATTGTGTCACTTTTCTAATGATGGAGCAGTGAATGTGCCATTGCTGTGTCAAACAAAATGATGCAGCAGCGGCACAATTGCCTTGAAAATATGCCCCTGACTTTCTATTGTTCATTTATATGTATTGGAGATATATCTCTATATCTAAATGTCATAGTATGCAGCACATGAAAATTCACTAGTGTTATACAAAGAGAAATGTCATCTGTCGTCTGTAGCACCTGTGTAGCCTGAATGCTTCCGCTTTTAAATAGGGGTGTGCGGGGAACTCTGCTCCGCTACCAGAGCTAACAGAATTTTGGAACTGCTTGGAGTGTGGAGTTAGTCCAAAAACTCAGCTAACCCCACCAGCGCAGCGGAGCTCACCCGGTGCATGCTGCAGCCCAGTATATGCTGCACAGCGCAAGTGCAGACAATGTGCGCTTGCGTTGTGCAGCCCACAACTGGGCTGCGGTGCACACCAGAACAGAGAAGGGAGGCAGCCGCTGAAGAGGAGGACTCGTTGTTGCCGTCAGACGAGGAGGAGAGCAGGACCCCAGTAAAGACCAAGGTAAGTCCCCGTCTCTTTGGCTGTCATTGTTTGTTCACATTTGTGCACAAACAAGGACGGAAACAGCAGCTTTCGCTGCTTACCGTCCTGGGCTGAATTCAAGCAGTTTCAGGTCTGTTGTGCACTGGCCTGCCCTGTGTGCAGGACAGGCCGGTGCACAAGAGACCTGGCAGATTTTGCTACCTAGGGCCCTGACCTGAATTCAGGCTAGGGCCCTAGGCAGCAAAAGAAAGCTGTCGTTTCAGGCCTCTTGTGCACTGTCCCGTGGTCACTGCATGGGGGGCAGGCCAGTGCACAAGAAGCCTGGCAGCTTTCGCTGCCTACAGCCCTGGCCTGAATTCAAGCCAGGCCTAAGGTAGTGAAAGAAAGCTGCTGTTCCAGGCCTCCTGCACAGGCCTTGCACCTTATGATTCCTATGACCATGGACTGAATTCATGCCCTACGGCCCTGGCCTGACTTAATGCAATGACGTAGGCAGCAAAAGAAAGCTGCTGATTCAGGCCTCTTGTACACCGGCCTAGTCCATTTGCCCTGCACACAGGACAGGCCGGTGCACAAAAGGCCTGAAACAGCAGCTTTCACTGCCTACAGCCCTCCTGAATGTGCCCGATCCTGGAAGCGCTAAGCAGGGTTGGGCCTGGCTGACCAGGCGCGACCCTGCTTAGCGCTTCCGAGATGGGTACATTCAGGAGGACTCCACGGGGCACAGTACTCCGGCTTCGCGGAATTCAACTGAGATTTTTTTCAACCCCGAGGAATTCTGTGAAGCCAGACTCCTTTCACTCCACCCAGCCCTACTTTTATACATGCATGTAAACCCATCACAATAACCCTTTCCAATAGGGAGAAACCCTAATTTTTAATGTTAAGTAACTCAATCAGATGTAGGCCTTGTAACCATGCAGTAGGGCACTTGGTATTTAAAAGGGAAACATGTAAAAATTTGATACTTGCATGTTCCGTCAGTGACTTGTCTCTAAAAACTATTTTGACTGTTGGGTTGTAAATTCTTACATGAAGAAAACTTTAAACTATAGCCAATGTGCTGATTCTGTATCTTTGGTTTGGAATAAGATACTGATTTGGTGCAACAACTGTTGTTCATATTCATTAAAAATTTCTATTCAATTATGATGCTGGATTTTTGACGACTAAATAAATAAAGTACATTTTAAACATTTATACTTTCCCTGCTTGAACGCCAATGGGATAACTGACATTTGCTTGCCTGCAGTAGTCTTACCAGTGCTTCTTTAATGAGACATGAAACACTGCTCTAGAGTGAGGACAATGGCTAGGGCATTACAGGACGGCAATGAGAGAAATGTAGCACAGTTTATCCCAAAAGGGACAGTTAAGGGATGGTCCAGGAACGTAACTGTCCTAAATAGGGCCAGGGAAGACCAGAGGTTTTATAGTTTAGTAAATAAGAGACGCCTTGAGAAGAGGAGTATTTTGATCGCAAAATACACTTTTGTCTCTTAAATTTAGTCTCAGTGGAGGAGGAAGCTAGCTTCAGAATCAACTTTGAGTGGTTGCATAGCAGGAGACTTCCCATTAACTTGGACACTCCCCAAAAAGTGTCACAATCTCCATTCATGGGCACAACGATTCTGCTGTAATAGTTTTCACTGTAAAGGGTGCACTGTGGGATAGTTTGCAGTGAGACAAACAGGCTATGCTGCAAAATTGGGAAGGTTTTCCCTTTAGAATTTCATGTCCATTGAGCATCGCAAGCACATGACATGCACTGCCCAAGTCAGCACAGTTACTTAAGTCACATTTACAAAGTAATGCCATGTTAGATTTGCAATATCATTTGGGATTTTCATGTGCAAGGTTTGTGTTTTGTTATGCTGCATGCAAACCTTTTTAATAGATGCAAATTGGGTGTTCCCATTCAAAACCATAGCAATAACAATGCAATGGTATTTTCAATTGCAGCACAGAGAATATGTGACAGAACAACTAGGTCCTAAACAACCATAGCCTAAACCACTACTGCTAAACAACTAAAAAGTCTCTACAACTAAGTACTGAACAACTACTGTCTGAACAACTACTGTGTCTGAATAACAATTGCCTGAACAACTAATATATCTATATATTCTAAACAACTAATAAACCATAAAAACCAAAAGGAAAACCTTACCTTAAAATTAGTTGTTCAGGCAATTGTTATTCAGACACAGTAGTTGTTCAGACAGTAGTTGTTCAGTACTTAGTTGTAGAGACTTTTTAGTTGTTTAGCAGTAGTGGTTCAGGCAAGTAGTGGTTTAGACCTAGTTGTTCAGGATGTTTCCCCAGCACAGATTCACATAGTATAACTCAAAGGTCAGACTCAGTCACAAACTTATGCATGGTCCCAGCAGGTGCAAAAATGGAGCAATTGCTTCAGTATATATGGAAGTGTCACACACTTTCTCAAAAATTCATTTTTAACCATGGAAATCTTTTTTGTGTGAGTAAGCCAATGTCTGTGACAATGCAATCAACAAAGAAGGGTGATGGAGAGGATGTATGGACATCTGCTCAGCCTCTTTGATCTAAGGGAGGAGGATGTCATAAAAGCTTACAGCCTGAAGAAAGAAAACATTTTTGTTTTACTAGAAACATTTGTACCAACTTTGCCACCCAAAACTGGACGGTCACATGCAGTACCACTAATTGTGAACATAATGTCAGTTCTGCATTGCTGGCATATGGAGAGGTCCAAAATACTTCTGCTAGAAGAGCTAGTATTTCCCAGAGTTTATCTTCATCATTAATTTTACCAAATATCCTAGATCATCATCGAAGGAACATCTCTATATGTTCATTCTCCAAATAGTGACGAATAACAAATTAAAATCAAGCAAGATTTTTATGTAGATTGTCCATTTTTCACTTGCCTTGGGAGCAAACAACTATACTTAAATGAAAAGAGTGCCACCAGATACAACTGCACACATGTATAGGAAAGAGAAAACACAATTATTCCATCAATGGGCCTGAAATTGGGGATTCTAAGTTCACAAATATTATATTGAAGCATTGAGGAAGTGCTCATGATTCTTACATCTTTAAAAACTCTACAATTAATGAATGCTTTCAAACTGGAGTATATGAAATTTCACAAATAGTTGGTAAAATATGTTTTGTTCTCATAATGCATGTTTTTAATTATATGTTCCAACTATATGTACACACATCTTGATTTAAATCTATTATTACGTTGTAGTATATCTATTTTTATTATATTAATCTCCTTTTAGCATGTCATCCATTTATCATTATTTGTTCATGATGCATTGTTGTTGCCATTTTTATTGAATGTAGATATTTATTTCTAAAATAAAGATTTAGAACAAAGGGCGTTATTTTGTGAGTTTCATTAAGGGTTTCTCCATCACAATCATTACAGGTATCCTGCCTTTTTTAGGAGATAATGCACTTGTAATACAGCAGTCTGGAAATCCTTTACACCGTGATGGAATATTCCTTCTGCAAAACTCTAACTCATGTCCAAATATTGTGCATCTGTAAAACATAGTTTACATCCAAATAACTTTCTCACTAAGACACCCACTTTTTGATTATGCTTGCTAAAATGTGATTTGTTTTGTTATTTATTTTAATGTTTCAATCCCCCTTAAATTAATGTATACTAGTATTTAATGTTCTACAGATAGTTAGGATCTATGTGACTTCTATGTTATGTGAGGTAATTGAATGTTACACGTTCCACATTTTAAGATACATGTCACTACTGACTTGGACACATGTATAATGATTTAAAAAACATTTACTCAGGCCTCATTCTTTAATATTTAAATTAAACACATCCTTTGCAAGTGTTATGACCTTTCCTTAAATGTAAGCATTCTAACATAAGACATAGGTTTTTAAGAAAACAACTTTTTGTCTAATGTGTATGTTTGTAAATGATTTGGGTCAATGAGGTCAAACGTCGGTAACACTTCTATTGAGAATGGAGCATTCACAGATTATATAAATCAGTGCTCAAATATAGACTGCTTCTATGTTATGTGTTTAATGTTTTTTTCTTATTATAAATTAATATTACTCACTAGATAAAACATTTGTATTCTATTTTAGGTGATCAAAGTTATGCTCTTCAGCTCTGGCTAGTCAGACCAATTCATAATCCTCACAATGAAGCTACAAAAAATATTTTCTGTTTTAGAAAGCAAGAAATGTAATAGAATGGACATTTGGCATCTTCAAATTAAAGTTTAGATGTTTAGAGCAATCAGGGGATGGACAATTCTTCACTTCAGTGGTAGTGAACAAAATGATATTTTTATGTGTCTCACTGCATATTATGGCAGTCAGATCATCAATTGATTAGGATAAGCATGTTTCTGTTCATATATGGAAAGGCAGGTGGTATTTCAGAGAGATAAAGTGAAATAAATTCTCAAGAGAGACACCTGTGAAGAAAGGACCTACTTAGAAATGTTTTTTTCTACAAATAAAAATGTTAAAGCAAATAAGCCTCATTAGTTGTACAACTTATTTACTTCACATTTCAAGTTTCAACTATTAAATAATGAAAAAATATATTAAAACATTTGCCCCCTCCCTCTAATACACATGTCTACTTCTATATAGCTTCCACTATCTACACAAATATCTAATATATCTTTAATTTACCTCTAACTAACGCTGATCAAATCTAAATAAATGCACAACCATTAATGATAATCACCACCCCATCTCATTGCAATACCAAATGTAATATGTATACAAATATTAATCTGTAAATTTGATTGACAGTTGTGTACAGGGCTTCTTGACATCTTTGCATGACGTTTGTGAGTTTGTGTAATTGTCTATTGATATGTTTTGAGTACTTCTTAACATGCTTTTAGTATCTTGCATTTTATGTAAATGTTTTATGAGCCAAAGCGTCTTTGCGCTTTGTCGCTCTTCTGTTCTTTGTTGGTCAGGATTTGTTCTGCTGTTGCTGGTATTGCTGGTCATGTTATTGCGGAGGCTGATGTTGCTGCTGCTCATGAAATTGTTGCTAGTGTTGTGTCAACTGCCCCTTGCCTTTGTGCAGAGCTTGCTGGCCTTTGCTCTTGTTTTGCTGTTTCAATAATTTTTCACATTATTCAGAAACCCCTCACCATAGCCTCCAGGTGCAGGGATTGGGCTCTCCTTGTGGCATGGTGTTTATTTTCTTTCTCAAAAATACATTAGAAGAACATTCATCAACATATGATAGTTAATGAAAAAAGCAGAAAATACTATCATTATTTTTTCACATTATACAACTAGCTCTTTCCTTTGATATGATAATTCTGTTTGATTTGTGTGTTAGTTGAAAGATGTGGCACATTCCTATGCAAATTTGGCAGCTGTGTACTATCACAGTGAAGGACATTCTGGGAAGTAAAGGTTGGATGTGTTAATGATTCATCCATTTTTACTATAGAATGTCCTACTTTTGAAGGTCACAAACAGCTAGATCCATGACTGCAAATGAGATCATGGTGACAGTTAAATATGTTCCCTTTGTTTACTAGTGTTAAAAAACGTATGTATGGTGCTTACAGAAACATACAAATTCAAGTTGGCATAAAAGAAAGTGGATGCTCAGCTTACCTGTTGGACCCTAAGAGGAAATGCTATTCATATCCTTCTTATAAATTGGAAGGGTAGTCTAATAGAAAAGCAGAGTTCAATACCGGCTTTATTTTTTAAGGCAAGACATTTGATCCTATGACTTCTGACAGACTTACCTAGCCACAAATGTCTTGAAATGTAACACTATTCCCTGCACATCCCTGGTGTTCTACTGAATGCAGTCCCCTTGTATGATGTAGCTGTACTGTGTTCTAGTCCTAGGGACACTACATGCTCCATGTCCACCTTATTTATATTATGTGTACTGCTGCATGGCTATCTATACCCACTAAATCCACAGATGCATATCATGTTCTAAGTGGCAGTCGAGTGTCCAGATTTGGGTTTGGGGAAGGGGAGGGATCGGATGGTTTTAATGGGGTTGACACTTGGGAACAATACCTTATTGATAATCCCAAATATGCTGGACCTGTATTCCATCAACAGTTTGTTAATATATGTTATATGCTCAACAGAATATTCATTCATATTTTCAAGATATGTATGTATGATGCCATAGTTTGCTCATTCCGTCATGTGAACATACCCATTAATATCAAAACACAATAAAGTTTGTGTTAAAAATGTAACAGTAGCTAATGAAATAATTAGTGTGTGGTTGCCATCACATTTGACTTGCAAATGCCTCCCAAAACATATTTTTCGAATTGAGTATGTGTACAGAATTTGTGTATGTGAATTATAACTTTAAAAAGTATTTGTAAGTTGCCCTATGCAGTAGTAATGTAAGCTTTATTAGCACTTTTATAAACATCGATTTACACATTAATGTATCCCTTTGACATTTTCCAGAGCTCATTTATATAATACTTGTTCTGCTTGACATCTGTAATAATGGTGAAAACAATACATGCAAATTACTGTGAGATTTACATGTAAAGGCTAACTAGTAAAGGAACATTTTTTGTGCGGTGTACTGGCAGGTTGTTGATCTTTCTGTTTTCTGTTGTATAAGATTTATACATATGTGTACTTTACCCCTGCAAACTATAATAAACTTCCCTGTTGTCACCATTTAAACATGGCCACAATCATAATTTACATCTTTAACTTGCCTATAAGTATCTAACATGTGTTACAATGTGTACGTAGGGGCTTGAATGTAAACTACACCAGTGGACTGCATCACCTATTGGGCCATCCACTTCATTGTCAATGCTAACATACCTTTATGATTTCCATTGTAGCCAGACTGTAGTACTGTAGAGCTGCAATGTTAGAGGGCTTTTTTACTATTCTTTACAGGCCAACGCCTTCCTTTTAAAACATTCCAAACTCTCTACTAAGTAGGTATTGTTGCCTGCAAAGCATGATACAGTGTATTTGCGAGTAATACATATAACCATTTTAATTTAACATGCCCTTACAGTGACTACAAATCTATACATCTTTTTTGAAGTTTGGAAGCCAGGCTGCAATGTAGAAGAAAACTGCAAATCTATAATAATTAATCCATTTGCTATCTCTGGCTATCGACCAGCTGGATTTAAGAAATATTAATGGGCAAATTTAATTTGAAAGGGCAACCTTCTCTGCATTAAAACTCAGAAGGGTAATTGCTAGTATCCTCCCCCTTCAGTCCTCTGCGAGTTTGTAGCTGACTAAATGCGGAAACTGCTTCCCAAGCACAGGTAAATGCAAGGCTGTGTGGAGACATTTTTACCCTTGCCAGGATGTGCACTTGTGCTGGACCCAAGAAGAGGGCTCCCCTCTCACAGGCAAATGTTAAATGAGAGGTGGACATCTCCCTTACTTTGTTCTCCCTTTCATGCAAGTAATAAACCCAGAGGGATAATCCTTGCCACGAAGAACACGATTTGAATGACCACAGAGGAAGAGCTGCTAATTTCCAATGGCCACACCCAGGGGTGGGCACACAGGTTCTGCACAAGGTCCGAAGGCTGTTTATCTAGCATTTCTGTAGTGAAGGCCACTGTGGGATTGTTTGCAGTAGCCACAAAAGGAATTGTCTAAAAAGTTAGCATTTTTTACTTTTGTCAATGTTATGCTATTATTTAATGAGGCTGTAGGGGTCACAAACACATACTAGCTGGTGGCAGCAATATATGTATTCATTCCATAATACATTCTGGACCTGATGAATAACAGAAGAGGACAGAACTAGCTGTCTGTCAGCTGAGATAATCCCTGAAGAACTTGAATTGTTCCCTCTTGTACCCAGGACTTAAAAGTGACTTTCAGTCACTGGGATTTCCAGTGGCATACATCATCATCTAGTCCTTACCCAGATACGGAATGTATGTAGGTGGGCACAAACCTGAACCACATGGGAGCTCTTATGTGAAGGGGAGATAATATTTGTTTGATAAATTTGCCTCCAAGGATATCTATTATTTTTATTTTGGTATATTGTTGCTAGATTAAAAGCAAAAAATATGCCTTAAAACTAATTATTGGTAATCCAACATCTCAAAAGTCTACATGATTCAGAAAAATGTTAGTGGCAAAGAAGGTCAATTGACTTTTATGAGGACTGTGACCTTAAACCTTTTTAACACATAGCTAATCGTTTATAGGTTATGTTGCTGCATACTTTGTGCTAAACAAGTCCATAACATGTGTTAATCTCTTGAAGGCATGCAACTCAAACAAACCTATATGAGACATTTCTTCTTTTTAGGAGATCTGTGGGTTGAAGGAGAGGCAAGATTTGAAACAACATATTGTGTGTCAATATATTGTGTGCCAATGACACTGCAAGACAAACACAGTGAAAATGCTAAGCTATATAGGCCCTCATTACAAACCTGGCGGTCAAAGACCGCCAGGGCTGTTTCGACGGAAGCACCGCCAACAGGCTGGCGGTGCTTCCCATGGGATTATGACCCTGGCAGAAGAGCCGCGGTCGCACCGCCGGGACCGGCGGTTTCCTGTCACATTGGTCCCGGCGTTTGTAATCCCCCAGGGCAGTGCTGCCCAGGGGATTACGAGTCCCCCTACCACCAGCCTTTTCATGGTGGTATGAACCGCCATGAAAAGGCTGGTGGAAAGGGGAGTCGCGGGCCCCCTGCCACGGCCCCATGGAGCTTTTCACTGTCTGCATAGCAGACAGTGAAAAGCGCAAAGGGTGCAACTGCACCCGTTGCACCGCTGCAACACCGCCGGCTCCATTTGGAGCCGGCTCCCGTGTTGTGGCCGAGATCCCCGTTGGGCCGGCAGGCGGAAAAGAGCTTTACACCCGCCGGCCCAGCGGGGATCTCCAAATAGCCACCGCGGGAGTGTGGCCGCATAGGCGGACGCGCAGCGGTTTCAACTTGGCAGACGGCGCTTGCCGCCCGCCAAAGTTGAAATGAGGGCCATAATGTCTTTAGTGTTTTTAAAAATGTTAAAAATACACATGCACTTTATATTACCATTCAAAAATATGTGTTCATTGCGATTAGGCAGTTAAAAGTGCCCTAGTATGAATTAACCATAATGTGTGAGTTCATGCATACACAGAAAAACATTCATGCATTTGAACCTACTCGTGTGGTTTTTCAGTAAAACTACATACAGCCTTAGAGATGTAGGGACCCTGTACTCACATACTGCCAATATTTATCATATATTGTTTTTTTAGAAGGTTTGTTTTTGTTAAGATATGGGCTGCATCAGCATGCTCCCTTTGTCCCTCCGACTTACTTCATCAAAGACTTTCACCCCTAGTACACCTAACCATGGGCCACATGTACAAATATCAGGTTTTGCCACTCCCAAATTGCGAGTCTTAGCGACTTTCAATCTGCAAGTCGCAAAACATGATGTATAACAGTGTCAATGACATGGTTTGCGATTCCCAATGGGGTCGCAAATGACCTACCTCATAAATATTCATGAGATAGGTCCCAATTTGCACCCCCACTGGGAATGGCCAACCTCACATGGTAGGTGGCCTACTGGGGAACTACAGACCACCATGTCTGTGACTGCTTTTAAATAAAGTAGTGTTCTTCTTTTTTTAAGGCTGCCTGTTTTCCTTAAAAGAAAATGAGACGCTTTAAAAAAAAAAAAATGAAAAGTTGTCTTTTCTTTTTTACAGAGCAGGCAGTGGTCCGTGTCTATCATTGTTTGACCGCTGTTAGTATTTTGGCATCCACACGTCTTTTACTGCTTTCAAGTTAAATTCCCATATTCATTTTGTGTGCTTTCATTTGAAATCCGGGAAGTGCCTTAATAAATTCATTACTCATACTAAGGGGCATATTTATAAGCTCCTAACACTACCTTGCGCCACATTAGTGTGATTTTTTTTTTTTTTACGCGAATGTGGCCCAACCAGCCAAAATCCTCATCCAATATTTAGAAAGTGGCACAATGCATGCATTACACCACTTTTGGAACCCTTTGTGCTACATAATGCCTGTGCAAGGCAAAATGTATGCAAAGGGGGACACTCCCCCGTTATGGGGGGCTGAAAAAATGGTGTAAGGAAATCTAACATATTTCCTTGCCTCATTTTTTACGGCACTTTTAATGCCTGCTGAGAGCAAGCTTTAAAAGGGGCTTCCATTATTTATAATTGGCCCCAATATTTTGGAGCTACTCCTGCAGAGTATATCAATAGCATCAACAAAAATCATGCGCTTGCCCCCTAACCCTGCGTCATGGTGCGTCGTATCTTGGATACAGCACACACATGGTAGTGGTAAGGGAGTGCTAAGGGGTACAAGAAAAGTGGCGCTGCACTAGGTGCAGCATCACTTTACTTAAATATGTTCCTAAAAGTGTTGCATTCCTTGGCATCATTTCCTCTTAGTTTAAAGCAAAGCAGAACAACTTGGCATAGTCATTAGCAGGATACAAAGTAAAACATTTAAAATTTGAAAAATGTTTGCCAAAAAATCAAAGACAGTTTATAAGGTGCCAAATTACATACCAGGATGGGAAAAAGCTCTGTATAATGCTCTTGCGAATGAATGGGCATTTAGGCGGTCATTCCAAGTTTGGCGGGCGGCGGTTGCCGCCCGCCAAACTTCCCCCGTCAAAAGACCACTCCACGGTCAGAAGACCGCGGGGCCATTTCGACTTTCCTGCTGGGCCGGCGGGCGCCCACCAAGGGAGCGCCCGCCGGCCCAGCGGGAAAGGCCCTGCAACACAGGAGCCGGCTCCGAATGGAGCCGGCGGTGTTGCAGGGGTACGACGGGTGCAGTTGCACCCGTCGCGATTTTCACTGTCTGCTAAGCAGACAGTGAAAATCATGCTGGGGCCCTGGTAGTGACTGGCCCAATGCCAGTGGCATGGGCAGTGCAGGGGCCCCCAGGGGCCCCACGACACCCGTTCCCGCCATCCTGTTCCTGGCGGTAAAAACCGCCAGAAACAGGATGGCGGGAAGGGGGTCAGAATCTCCATGGCGGCGATGCAAGCAGCGCTGCCATGGAGATTCAGCCCAGCCAGGGGTAATCCGGCGGGAAACCGCCGGATCCCCTTTTCTGACCGCGGCTTTACCGCCGCGGTCAGAATGGGCAGGAAAGCACCGCCAGCCTGTTGGCGGTGCTTTCCGTCGGTCACGGCCCTGGCGGTTTTTACCGCCAGGGTCGGAATGACCCCCTTAGTGTGGGGTTATGTGAAAATTGGGGTGAATTTCTTTTTTCGATGCTGAACCAACAAAAGTATTAACTTGTTTGCAAAAAGTGCCAGTAGAGAAGGGAAGTGATTTACCTATTTTAGACTGACGGGACTGGATCCTGTTATCTACTTATAGCAAAATGCATGAGAAATGTTTTCAATTAGAACAAGAAGATCGGCAGCTAGTTGAAGCCAAAAATAACGCAACCAGGCTGTCCTGTCAGAATAAATTACTGCAAGATAAAGTCGACACTTATCAGTCTGTGGCAAAGAAAGCCACTGTGCGTATCACACAATATAAGTACAAAAAGCGCAGGGGGAGAGTTCATAAAAGGAAGGTTCATTTAGCCATTGCAAAAGCAGAGCTAGACTGGAATCCTGACATTTGGGAAGCAAATGTTTGGGATTCCACAGATTTTTCTGATTCTAGGGAGGAGCTTTGTAAAGATAGTGGTGCCCAGAGCAAGGCAGATGAACAGAAAATAATTCATGTGCAGCCCATAAACAGACAACAGTTGCAGCATGAACCTCAGTACCCTAATGGGGGGGCTGCTAAGGACTCTTTAGAGGATTATACAAAACAAATGACATCATAGACAGATTTAGGCGGAGATCTGGGGAAACATTACTTACATGGATGGTTCGAATATTTGACACAGAAGCCTCTGGAGTGATTCTAGATGTAGGAGATGCTCCTAAGTGTTGCATACTTAGCACTGATCCTACATTACAGGAGCAGTTCAGGGGTTATCAGGGTAATCAAAAGATCAACCTACTCCAGCTAGCAGTCATAGGGTGTAACCATAAGTATCCTGCAGAGGCAGATTGGCCACAACATGATAAGCCATGTTTTATAATAAGAGATAAAATGCAGAGAATTAAGAAGGAGGGAATGAAATATGCCATTTTATTGGGTGATACTCACCGTCTGTTAGACGGACCGCTCTTTGTATTAGTACAAAACAAAATAATTTGATATTCTCCTCCAGCTTACAAACATGTGATAATGACCCTATTAACTAATCAGACAGGTAGTCCTTTAAAAGATGTGCTGGAGGCATTTTGTGAGTTAGGAGAGCTTAGGGACTGGATGAAACCTGAGAGAGCCTCGTAGTCTGAGGGTCACACAGACAATAACAGAGGGGCATATTTATACTCTGTTTGCGCCGGATTTGCGTCGTTTTTTTTTACGCAAATCCGACGCAAAACTAACTCCATATTTATACTTTGCCATTAGACCCGTCTAGCGCCAAAGATCTTGAAGTTTGCGTCATTTTTTAGCGTGGACACCTTCCTTGCGTTAATGATATGCAAGGTAGGCGTTCCCTTCTAAAAAATGACTCCGAGGCATGTGCACCGTATTTACACTCCTGGGCAAAAATGACGCCTGGGAGTGGGCGGGTCAAAAAAAATGACATCCAGCCGCTTTTGCGTCATTTTTTAACGCCTGGTCAGGGCAGGCGTTAAGGGACCTGTGGGCTCGGAAGGAGCCCAGAGGTGCCCTCCCATGCTCCCAGAGACACCCCCTGCCACCCTTGCCCACCCCAGGAGGACACCCAAGGATGGAGGGACCCATCCCAGGGAATTTAAGGTAAGTTCAGGTAAGTATTTTTTTTTTTTGGGTGACATAGGGGGGCCTGATTTGGGCCCCCCTACATGCCACTATGCCCAATGACCATGCCCAGGGGACATATGTCCCCTGGGCATGGCCATTGGGCAAGGGGGCATGACTCCTGTCTTTGCTAAGACAGGAGTCATTTAAATGGGGGTTGGGAGTAAAAAAAAATGGCGCAAATCGGGTTGAGGCGAAAATTTTGCCTCAGCCTGACTTGCCCCATTTTTTGACACCCAAGCTCCATTTTCCACTACGCCGGCGCTGCCTGGTGTAAGTCATTTTTTTTTACGCACACCAGGCAGCTCCGCCGGCTAACGTCATTCCATAAATAAGGCGCCCGCATGGCACATTGGAATGGCGTTAGCCGGCGTTAAATATTTTGACGCACAACTGCGTTGGCGCAGTTGTGCGCCAAAAAGTATAAATACGGCCCAGAGTATCTAGGAGAGATATATTTATGGCATTGTTGAAGGATGGTGTCAACAGAGAAAAGATAGTTGGGAGAGATACCAACAGTCTGTGAGAGACATATTAAAAGCAAGGACTGGGCAGAAAGGAGGGTAGCAGAAAGGTGAATAAGCAGGATAACAAACCGGTGAATCAGGGCAAGTTACAGATGCAGGAGGAAGAAAAAGAGATAGAGAAAAATGTCTCTCCAAGGGGGAGGAAGATTTGAATACTAACTGGTTGACTGAGGAAAACAGAGAAAGGGAGGAATCTCCTTGCAGATATATCCAGACTTGACCAAGGCAAAAGTTGACAGCTTTAAATTAGATTAGGAAGTAGGCCAAACTCAGGTACAGGGATGGGCTGGCAAAGATAACAGACGCCATGTTGATTTTGAAATTCTTTGGAAACATAAAAATGTTCAAAAGGTTTGGGCCTTGGTGGACACCGAAGCCAAGGCCTCTTTATTATATGGAAATCAAAAAAGTTTACAGGTCAGCACTATATCATCACAGGGTTGGGTGGAAAGCAAACCCCTGTAGCGCAGACTATTGTTCAAATAAAAATAGGGAGAACGCCTAAAAGATAATACACTGTTTTGATTGTGCCCCTCCTGGAGTATTTACTGGGAATTGACATTCTGAAGGAGATGACTTTCTACTTGGATGGTGGTTGTTATCGATTTGGATCAAAGCGATACATTTCAGCAGCAGCAGTGAGGGTGGGTCATCTAAAGATACCCCCAGTGAAGGTTCTCACAGCAACCAAGGTGGTTTGTTTGAAACTGTACCGAATCGCAGGAGGGCATGAGGAAATAAGAAAAACTAACCAGGATTTGATGGAGGCAGGTATGGTGGCCCCAGTCACCACTGAGTAGAACAATCCTTTGTGGCCCCTGGCCAAATCAGATGGGAGCTGATCCAGCCATTGACTTTCTTGTTTTCTTCTCCATACCATTGGCCCCTGAGAGTCAGAAACAGTTTCTCTTGGAATGGAGGACAATTAAGATGGTGTCTTTGCCTATGGGCTATGTACACAGCCACACTATCTGTCACCAGCTGGTGGCAGAACACCTGGATCAAGTACCTGTCATTCAAGGGGTGAAGTTGTCTCATTATATCAATGATGTGATGATTCAAGGAGAAACACAAGAACAGGTGCAGACTTAGTTGGGTAGGGTTGTGGATTATTTACAGAGCAAAGGGTGGGTGATCAATCCAGATAAGATGTAAGGACCCTTTAAAATGAGAAGTTTCTAGGAATTCAGTGGAATCAGGGACAGAGGGAGGTGTTGCAGCAGGAAAGACAAAAGATACTAGAATTTGCCACACCCCATAATATGCAGGTGACTCAGTGATTCATTGGATTGTTTGGTTTTTGGAGGCAGCATATTCCTCTCTGGAGTCAAATTTTAGCTCCTTGTACAAAGTGACTAGAAAGAAACATGGGTTTAGATGGGGAGAGCAGCAGCAGTGTGCACTTGAATTGGCAAATGAGGTGATTTAACAGGCGTTAGACCTGTGGCCATTACAGGAAGGAGACATTGAATTAAATGTAACTGTTCAGGGGTAATATCCACATTGGAGTATGTGGCAAAAATAGGGAAGAAAAAGGGTGCCACTGGGTTTGTAGTCTAAAAAGCTACCACATGCTGGAGAACGGTACTCTCGCTTTGAGAAACATTTACTAGCGTGCTATTGGACTCTAGTGGATACTGAGCAAATGACCATAGGTCATGAGGTGACTTTGAGACCCGAGATCCCAATAATGCAGTTGGTGAGTTCCCTCAAAACACACTGAATAAGACATGCATAGGAAGCAAGTATTAATTAAATGGAAATAGTACATACAGGATAGGGCCTGAGTGGGACCAGGAGGAAAAACAGCCCTGCATGAACAGGTGGTACAGGCCCCATGAAGGATCATGTGATGGTGCAGGAGGATTTAGAGATAAAAGTGTCACCCGTAAAGTGGGGTGAGCCATTTAAATCCTTGTCCCCTGAAGATAGGAAGCATGTATGGTTCAGCCAGGTAAGTGGGGTTCAAATGACATTGGAATGGAGTGTCATATAATCCTGTAACCAAGAAACAGCTTTCTAGTATGGGAGAAGGTAAGAGTAGTCAATATGCGGAATTGTATGCTGTGTTTAAGGCATTGAAACAAGAATTGCCTGGGACTTGTCTCATTTATGCCGATTCTTGGTCCACCGTCAATAGGTTAGCCACCTGGCTTCCCACATGGGATGCACATAACTGGCTAACACATTCCAAGGAGGTGTGGGGCAAAGAATTGTGGCAGGAAATTTGGGAAATGTTAGAGCAAAGTACAGTTACAGTATATAATGTAGATGCCCACTGTCCCACCAATTCACTAGAGTGATGGTTTAATTCCTTTGCAGATGACAAAGCCAAAATCTCAGAGGCAGAAGTGGCCATGCAGGATTCTGACTTGGTGGGGATGGCTAAGTGGGCGCACCAAAAATATGGACACCTGGGAGAGAAGGCCACTCACAGGAGTTTAGAGATTAGAGGGATGCACATTCCCCTAGATTTGATCGAAACTGTGATCCTACAGTGCCCTATTTGTCAACACACACAACAGAGATCTGTCCCACAAACTATCAGATGTCAGTTGGGGGAGAGGGAAATTACTAGGGCAGGTATGGCAGAATGATTACATTGGGCCACTACCGAATTGTCATGGGTGTCAATGCACCTGCATGGTGGTGGACACTTATTCTGGCTATCTGATTCCGATCCCAATTAAATGCGGTACCCAGTTTATCCTAAAAAAAATTGGACTTGTTAATGTTGTATTACGAAGTCCCACTCCAAGCCAAAGTGACAATGGGTCACATTTTATAGGTAAATTGGATTATTGTTCGCAACATAAAATGGATTTATCGTACTCCATATTACCCACAAGCTGTAGGACTGATTGAGAGAATGAATGCTTACTAAAAGCCCAATTATGTATGTTGTCTGATGGAAATTTGAGAAACTAGAGAGATCATTTTAATGAGGCCTTTTGATACTTAATAATAGACCCCTGACAAGTGGTGAAACACCATTTTTTAATGCAAATGTTAACCCCAGCATTAGAGATACAGCCTCATGTTGCAACAAACACCATCATGCATTGGGAGACAAAAACAGGAGCCTTAGCACCATACCGAGCCACACCAGAATCTGCAGGTCTTGATTTGTGTGCTCTGAACATGTACAGAATGAAATCAGGAGACATATCCTTGATTGAAACAGGTGTTGGGATACAAATTCCTCCAGAACATTTCAGATTGATTGCTCCCCGATCTGGGCTGGCCCTCAAAGGTATCCAGGTTTTGGGGGGAGTGATTGATGCAGACTACCAAGGAGAACTCAAAGTTATTCTGTTGAACTGTGGGGATGTTGATTTGATAATATAAATTGGAGACAGAATTGCTCAGATTGTCATCATTCCTGTTTATGGAGGAATAGTTAAAAAGTAGACTGCCCCAGCCCTTCTTACAGTATGTGGGGAGGGAGGTTTTGGGTCACCTGACAAAAAAATCCCTGGTGCTAAGGTGTGGGTAGAATCCCCAAATTGTCCTCCTGAACCAGCAGAAATTATAGAAAAAGGAAAGGACAATTTGTTGTTAGTCATGAAACCAGTGCAGGATAAGTGGGAGCATGTACCAGCTGATAAATGTTATTTTCCAGAATGATCATACTTGTCTCTTTTACAGATCATACTACAAGGTGTCTTTGTGCTGACTGTCTCATCTGGTCTGTGTTTGGGCGTGTCCGTATCAGGTCGGGCAAGACCAAATGACCCCAGATCAGAATTGATTGACCGACTGCGCCGATCAACACCTTTACTGCACAGTTTGGATTTATATGGCACGCACTGTGCTCTTCATGACGAATATGAAAAGTAACTTGGATGTCATCTCTACCTATTTGGTGGTGATCCCAACTCCTTACAATATTTTGCTGAAAATATTTATTGCCACCAACAAGGATGGAGCAGTAGAAGAAAGTTATGTACTGACTCACTTTACACCCTACGAGTACTGTAAACTTTGCCAAGAAACAAGATATCAAAGTTGGATAATGTCACAGACGTGATTACTTACAATATTACTACTGGTGATGTCTGCTGCAACTAAATTTGCGACACTTACAAAATCAGAAAATGCGCTTAAATGCACCTTGAAGCAACAACGGACTTTCCTCAAGAGATCCTGTGGGAACAGCAAGTACTATGTCAGCAAAGACCGATAAAACATGTACAAAGGTTCACAACAGTATGTCTTGTAGATACATTGGGGGTCATTCTGACCTCGGCGGTAAAAGGCGCCTACCGCCGGTCAGAAATCCTCCATAATCCCGCCGCGGTCGCGGAAACCCGCCACGGTCATTCTGACCCGCAGAAGGCAAACCTCCGAAAATCCGACCGCCACAACAGACCGCCAGACCAGCGGTCGGCGGAAAGGTGGAGGTGACCAAACCTCCACCGCCACGCCAACAGAAATACGCCCATCCCATTACGACCCACGAAACCACGCGGCGGTCATTCAAACGCGGTATTCCATTGGCGGGACACACCGGCGCGGTCAGAATACCCACCAACGAACAAAACTCACCCACATTGGACGATTTGAATCCCACACACCTGATACACATACACACACCACTCCCACACACACAATACAATATAAAACACCCACCCACATCACCCACAAACCCCTACGCTTACAAAATCGTAAAGAAGGCAAGAGCGAGACACCAGCATCCAAAACATAACAGCCACAGCCACTCAACACCATCACCCACACACTATCCACACACAAAACAACACACACCACCACACTCAACTCACTTAAATACACATACTCCACCCCACACGTCATACACACCACCCCATGGCACCCCAAAGACAACCCCGCTTCACAGACGAAGAACTCAGGGTTATGGTGGAGGAAATCGTTCGTGTAGAGCCCCAGCTGTTCGGCACACAGGTCCAATACACCAGCATTGCCCGGAGGACGGAGCTATGGCAGAGGATTGTCGACAGGGTGAACGCAGTGGGACAGCACCCCAGAAATCGGGAAGACATCAGGAAGCGATGGAACGACCTACGGGGGAAGGTGCGTTCCATGGTATCCAGGCACAACATCGCCGTGCAGAAGACTGGCGGAGGACCCCCACCTCAACCCCCACAATTCACATCATGGGAGGAGGAAGTCTTGAACATCCTGCATCCTGACTGCCTCGCAGGTGTCGGCGGAGGAATGGATACTGGTAAGTTGAAGCTTCAATACTGCTTCCCCCCCACCTGCATGCCAAATCAGACCCCAACCCTCACCCCCATCCTCGAACCCCACCCTCACCCCCACCCCCATCCTCACCCCCACCCTCACCCCCACCACCATCCTCACCCCCACCCTCACCCCCACCACCATCCTCACCCCCACCACCATCCTCACCCCCACCCCCAGCACACCTATTCCCCGCCAATGTCTCACCATCACAACCCACACATCCCAAAACCTAGGCCTGCATGCGTCCACTAAGCATGGACACCCATCACCAAAGCATGCCCAATGCATATACACATCCCCCCCACAAGCCACCCTCACCAAAGCCCCCACACACGAATGCCAGCACTTGGGGACACGGGAACCCACAGATACACCCATATGCCACACATTGAAACTATAACCATACCTCTATACCCCTGCAGGACCCGACCGTCAACACACCGCGGCGGAGGGGCCAGAATTCTCCACACCCCCCACCCAAGAGGCCGTCAGCGATGACAGCAGCTCTGTCGATCTGGACACCGATGACCAGCCCGGACCATCGGGGACCTCTGGACAGTCGGTTCCCCTCACACAGGCACAGGCCACTATAGACCCTAACCCCTCTGGGAACACCAGCACAGCTCCCACCCAGCGGGCCCATGCCTCTGTCTCCAGGGCGCGTCAATCTGCGGTGTGTCTACCACTACAGGGCACCCAGGATAACCCACCACCCCAACAACAACAGGGACCTGGGGGCAGTGGTAGTGGGCACACCGGCCAGGGGGCAGAGGCCCAGGGAAACAAGGCAACTCGGCGGGCAGCTGTGCGACAGGGGGGGGAGGAGAGGCCCAGGGAACCCACTCTCCACGAGGTCCTCACCACCATCATGGGAGCATACAACCGCTCCCAGGAGACGATGGCGACGGTACTGGCCCGGTTCCAGGAGATCCAGGTGCTGCAGGAGGAACACTATCGGGGGTACAGGGAGGACATCCGAGCCATCAACACCACCCTGGTTACCATGGTAGGGCTGCTGCAGGACCTCGTAAACAGCAGGGCGGACACTGAACAACACCCAAGGGCCCCTGCCACTAGCCGGGACCAAGAACAGCCATCCACCTCCGCCGGCGCTAGTGGACAGGAGGCCCCCGCACAGCAGCAGCCCACCAGACCCCCACCTCCTGCAGGAGAAGAACCACCCCGCAAGAGGGCCCTGAGATCTCGCAAGACAGAGTAGGATGTCAAGACCCCCGCCAGCAATGGATACCACCTGATGTCATCCCACTGTCCCACATTGTCACCCTGTCCATCCTCGAACTGCCCATGCTCCATCTCTCCACAGGCCTCTGGACAATGCACCTGTGTGACTGTTACTCTGGACTCTGACATGGACATTCCTTCACCATAGCCCCCACCCACTTGAAACCACCCATCCCATTTTGAGCACTTCAATAAACACCTATTTTGCACCAAAATATCAGGAGTCTGGCTGTGATTTCAATAGATTGTAATTGACATGACAGTGCAAATATGTCCTTGTACATGGTGAAGTCAACAAACAGCTGCCACAAAGCTGTAGTCCATGGGGAAACGAAGCACAGGACTCGTAGTGGGGACCCCAGATCTGAAATAGGGAGGGAAAAGCCAAAACTCAGTCATCATACACTGGGGCAAATAGACAGGCAGCAGAGATGCTGCAGAGTAGTTAACTTTTACTAAATTATCTTTGAAATGTTACCTGTGTCCTATTGGAAGTACTGTTCAATGATTCTGTCCCTGTTGTCTGTTTCAGCCCCGTCGTCTTCCTCCTCGTCACTCTCCTCAGGTTCCACCGCTGCCACAACACCACCGTCTCGACCATCCTCCTGCAGGAAAGGCACCTGGCGGCGCAAAGCCAGGTTGTGAAGCATGCAGCAGGCCACGATGATGTGACACACCTTCTTAGGTGAGTACATTAGGGATCCACCGGTCATATGCAGGCAGCGAAACCTGGCCTTTAGGAGGCCAAAGGTGCGTTCGATCACCCTCCTAGTACGCCCATGGGCCTCATTGTACCGTTCCTCTGCCCTGGTCCGGGGATTCCTTACTGGGGTCAGTAGCCACGACAGGTTGGGGTACCCAGAGTCCCCCACTAGCCATACACGGTGTCTCTCTAGCTGTTCCATCACGTAAGGGATGCTGCTATTCCTGAGGATGTAGGCGTCATGCACTGACCCTGGGAATTTGGCATTTACATGCGAGATGTACTGGTCAGCCAAACACACCACCTGGATGTTCATTGAATGGTAACTTTTTCTGTTCCTGTACACCTGCTCCCTGTCTCTTGGGGGAACCAAAGCCACATGGGTCCCATCAATGGCACCAATTACGTTGGGAATATGTCCAAGGGCGTAGAAATCACCCTTCACTGTAGCCAGTTCGCCCACCTCAGGGAAAATGATGTAGTTCCTCACGGATTTCATCAGGGCAGACAACACTCTGGATAACACCTTTGAAAACATGGGCTGAGACATCCCAGAAGCAATTCCCACGGTTGTCTGAAATGACCCACTTGCCAAGAAATGGAGTACTGACATGACCTGCACCAGAGGGGGAATCCCTGTGGGTTGGCGGATGGGGGACATCAGGTCGGGCTCCAGCCGGGCACACAGTTCATGGATAGTGGCACGGTTAAGACGGTAGGTCAGGATAATGTGGCGTTCTTCCATTGTCGACAGGTCCACCAGCGGTCGGTACACGGGAGGATTCATCCGTCTCCACGCCCAACCCAGCGGACGGTGCCTAGGAAGGACAACATGGAGCACACAGTCAGGCAACCCACAGGTACGTACTCACAGCTAGCACAGTATACGATTCTCTATGCAGTGAATGGCGTGTATGAGTGGCTATGCAAGGCCTAGGCCTGTGTGACGCAGTTGAAATTGAGCCATGTGGGCCCTGGAAATGGCGGCTGCCTGACCTGTGAAGTGTGACAATGGGATGTGAGGTCAATGCGCTGGCGTGGCACACCGCGGCGGGCGGCGGGCCAAGACCGCGGCGCGAAGCCGCATTGGTTAACATTGAAGCCTATGGGTTTCAGGAGCCAATGGCGAAGGGCGCCGGCGGTGGCGGGACGCACCGCCGCGGTACGCACCGCCGCGGACGTCACCGCCATTTTCTATCTACTTATCCACTTGCGACTTGAACTTTCACAGGAGAGGACCTATACTGCAAGTGTTGCTGTGACCTCGGTCTGGAAGGGACAATGGCTGCTGCGACTGGGGAAAGGGCCCCTGCCTTCACTGGAGAGGAGTTGGAGAAACTTGTGGATGGGGTCCTCCCCCAGTATGCGCTACTCTACGGTCCTCCAGACCAACAAGTGAGTTTAATTCTATCTGGATTTGGGGCCACTGGCTGGCTTGGGGGCCTGGCGGGGATGGGGGGCATGTTGGGGCTGGCGGGGGCCTGGCGGGGATGGGGTGCATGTTGGGGCTGGCGGGGGCCTGGCGGGGATGGGGGGCATGTTGGGCATGGCGGGGGGCCTGGCGGGGGGCCTGGCGGGGATGGGGGGCATGTTGGGCATGGCGGGGGCCTGGCGGGGATGGGGTGCATGTTGGGCATGGCGGGGGGCCTGGCGGGGGGCCTGGCGGGGATGGGGGGCATGTTGGGGCTGGCGGGGGGCCTGGCGGGGATGGGGTGCATGTTGGGCATGGCGGGGGGCCTGGCGGGGGGCCTGGCGGGGATGGGGGGCATGTTGGGCATGGCGGGGGGCCTGGCGGGGGGCCTGGCGGGGATGGGGGGCATGTTGGGCATGGCGGGGGGCCTGGCGGGGGGCCTGGCGGGGGGCCTGGCGGGGATGGGGGGCATGTTGGGCATGGCGGGGGGCCTGGCGGGGGGCCTGGCGGGGATGGGGGGCGTTGGGCCACTGGAAAGGAAAATGCTGAGTAACTTGAACGTGGTATTTCTCCCTCCCTGTACGTGTCACATAGGTCCGCGCCCATGAGAAGATCGGGATTTGGCGTGCCATCGCCAAGGAAGTCCGGGGCCTGGGGGTCCACCATCGACGGGGCACCCACTGCCGCAAGAGGTGGGAGGACATCCGCCGCGGGACCAAGAAGACCGCCGAGTCTCTGCTGGGGATGGCCTCCCAACGTAGGCGGGGTGCCTGCCGTCAACTGAGCCCCCTGATGTTCCGGATCCTGGCGGTGGCCTACCCTGATTTGGATGGGCGCGTGAGGGCAGCACAGCAGACACAAGGGGGTGAGTACAAGCATCATCTACTCTGTTGTCGTGCAGTGGAGGTGTCTGGGTGGGGGAGGAGGGCTGTGGGTCCCCCTAGGCCAGGGCGATATCTGTAGGCTGGGCACCCCCGTAAGCCCCTGTGTCCCCAGCCACCACCCTCAGTAGTGTGTCAGTACAGCCATCCCTGGGCCGTGTCATCCATGGGTGCAGTTGACAACTCTAGGCGTGTAGGGCATGTTCCACGGAATGCGTAGCGGACCCCAAGTGCGCAACTTAGTGCAGGGGGCATCTGTGTCTGTCATGTCCGCTAACTGTACCGGAGATCCATGTACTCAATATCCCTTTATTTCTCTCTCCTCCCCCCTTTTTGTTTGTCTTTCTGTGCTTGTGTGCATCAGCATCATCAGGCGGAGGAGAAGTGGCATCGGGGCAGGAGGGAGCTGCATCTCACATGGCCCAGGAGGGCCATGCCACAGAGTCAGACTGGACCAGTGAGACGGAGGGCGAGGGGAGCTCCACGACGGGGACGACTGGAGCCTGCAGCGACACGGACACGTCCTCGGAAGGGGGCTCCCTTGCGGGGGTGGCACCATCCGTGCCCCCCGCCATTACAGGTACAGCCGCCACCCAGTGCACCATCTCCGCCCTCCCAGCAGCCCCTCCGCGTTCGCCCCGTGCCCGCTCTGCCAGGAAGCCGGGCATCTCCTTCGCCCCAGGCACCTCAGGCCCTGCCCCTGTTACCCCCGCTGCCCTCAGTGAGGAGGTCATTGACCTCCTCCGAACGCTCATTGTTGGGCAGACTACCCTTTTGAATGCCATCCAGGGGGTGGAGAGGGAGGTTCATCGCAGCAATGCGTACCTGGAGGGCATTCATTCGGGTCAGGCTGCCCATCAGCGATCGTTCCAGGCTCTGGCCTCAGCACTGACGGCAGCCATTGTCCCTGTCTCCTGCCTGCCTCTACTAACTCCCTCCTCCCAGTCTCCTGTTCCTCTGCCTGTCCCACCCACACCATCAGACCAGCCTGCACACACCTCAACACCCAAGAGAAGCTCATCCAAACATAAGCACCACAGATCACCCAGACATTCACACACGCAACATTCCGATGCAGACATGCCAACAGTCACTACCACCTCTGTGACCCCCACCTCCTCGTCTCCCTCCTCCCTCCCTGTGACGTCTACACTCACACCTCCATTCACCTCACCATCAGCCAGTGTTTCCATCACCAGCACACCCTCCACTCCAGTCCGCACACGTGCAGTCACCATCCCCACTGCCATTTACACGTCCCCTGTGTCCTCTCCCACTGTGTCTGTCACCCCCTCTTCCACACCACACAAACGCAGCCACCCACCCACCCAACAGCCATCCACCTCACGACAGCCTATCCCTCCTGCACCTGCACCCAAAGACAGCAAACGTGACTCACCTACAACCACATCCTCTCCCTCCACTCCCATTCCCACTGTACCTACCACTCTCCATTGTCCCAAGAAGCTCTTCCTCGCCACTACTAACTTCTTTCCTGACCCTGAGCCCCCCCCTCCTTCTCGTCGGGGTAAGAAGAGCACCTCAGCCACCACCAGCCCTGCAGCCCCCTTGACAAGGGTGCAGGGGTATTGGAGCCCGCCAGCCCGCATGTCTGGATCTTCGCCCAGCAGCAAGGGGACAGCCAGCCCACCCCCTGGGAAGAGGAGCAGAAGGCGGAAGGGGCGCCGCAGGAGCCCGCCTTCTACATCCCCCCCGGACACCACCCAGAGACAGTCACCAGCCACAGCTCCAAAGGGAGGCAAGGGCCACAGGCCGACGACTAAGGAGGGCAAGGGCAGCAAGTTGGAGAGGTCAGGCAGCAGGCCTGCTGCCCAGGAGGAGCCCACAACCCCCATAGCCACTGCCGCGGGAGGAACCGGCACAGCTGCCCCGGGAGAGCCCACCACCCCCATAGCCGCTGCCCAGGGAGGACCCAGCCCAGCTGGCCAGGAGGGCCCCACCACCCACAGCCCAGGTGGGCAGTGAAGGAGCACCATCCCCGCTGCCCAGGAGGGCACCACCAGGCAATTAGCAGTTGGCCATAGACCGTCCGCCGTCTCAAGAACCGCTGAACTGGGCCCCGCCGTCTCAAGAACCGCTGAACTGGGCCCCGCCGTCTCAAGAACCGCTGAACTGGGCCCTTCAAGGCAAGAACCGCTGAACTGGGCCCCGCCGTCTCAAGAACCGCTGAACTGGGCCCCGCCGTCTCAAGAACCGCTGAACTGGGCCCCGCCGTCTCAAGAACCGCTGAACTGGGCCCCGCCGTCTCAAGAACCGCTGAACTGGGCCCTTCAAGGCAAGAACCGCTGAACTGGGCCCCGCCGTCTCAAGAACCGCTGAACTGGGCCCCGCCGTCTCAAGAACCGCTGAACTGGGCCCTTCAAGGCAAGAACCGCTGAACTGGGCCCCGCCATCTCAAGAACCGCTGAACTGGGCCCCGCCGTCTCAAGAACCGCTGAACTGGGCCCTTCAAGGCAAGAACCGCTGAACTGGGCCCCGCCGTCTCAAGAACCGCTGAACTGGGCCCCGCCGTCTCAAGAACCGCTGAACTGGGCCCCGCCGTCTCAAGAACCGCTGAACTGGGCCCCGCCGTCTCAAGAACCGCTGAACTGGGCCCCTGGGCCCTTCAAGGCAAGAACCGCTGAACTGGGCCCCGCCGTCTCAAGAACCGCTGAACTGGGCCCCGCCGTCTCAAGAACCGCTGAACTGGGCCCTTCAAGGCAAGAACCGCTGAACTGGGCCCCGCCGTCTCAAGAACCGCTGAACTGGGCCCTTCAAGGCAAGAACCGCTGAACTGGGCCCCGCCGTCTCAAGAACCGCTGAACTGGGCCCTTCAAGGCAAGAACCGCTGAACTGGGCCCCGCCGTCTCAAGAACCGCTGAACTGGGCCCCGCCGTCTCAAGAACCGCTGAACTGGGCCCTTCAGGGCAAGAACCGCTGAACTGGGCCCCGCCGTCTCAAGAACCGCTGAACTGGGCCCTTCAGGGCAAGAACCGCTGGCCCTTTGGCAGACGTGGCAGGGCAGGATCTATCTCGGGCAGGGCTGCAGGATGTCCTCTGGCCAACTTGCCTCCTCCAGTGGCAGTGGGGTCTGTTATGGACTGTATGGACTGTGGCTTTGCTCTCCCCAGGATGGCCCAGTGGGCAGGCCACCCACTGTATGGACTGTATGGACTGTGGCTTTGCTCTCCCCAGGATGGCCCAGTGGGCAGGCCACCCACTGTATGGACTGTATGGACTGTGGCTTTGCTCTCCCCAGGATGGCCCAGTGGGCAGGCCACCCACTGTATGGACTGTATGGACTGTGGCTTTGCTCTCCCCAGGATGGCCCAGTGGGCAGGCCACCCACTGTATGGACTGTATGGACTGTGGCTTTGCTCTCCCCAGGATGGCCCAGTGGGCAGGCCACCCACTGTATGGACTGTATGGACTGTGGCTTTGCTCTCCCCAGGATGGCCCAGTGGGCAGGCCACCCACTGTATGGACTGTATGGACTGTGGCTTTGCTCTCCCTAGGATGGCCCAGTGGGCAGGCCACCCACTGTATGGACTGTATGGACTGTGGCTTTGCACTCCCCAGGATGGGCCAGTGGTCATGGAGTCCCCTCGTGGATCTGGCGTCGTGTACTCAAGTGGCTGAGGTGCCCCCCCTTCCCTTCCCCCTGAGGTGCCTGTCCTATTTTCTTTCTGATGCCCCTGCAGTGTTCTCTCCGTGGAGTTCTTGTCGTGGGACTGGGCCTTGCCCCTTTGCACAGGACCCCTGTGATCCACGGACAGTGGTTGGACTACATTTAGTAGCTGTATATATTTTGTACATAGTTTATTTATTTATTTGGATTACTGGTGTCCATATTTCAATATATCTGGCCGTTTATGATCTCTTCTTTTGGTCTTTGCATTATTTCGGAGGGGGGTGGTTTGTGGGTTGTGACAGTGATCTGTGGGAATGCATTGATGTGTGTGTTGTAGTGGGTGTGGGTGGGTGGGTGTGTGCCGGTAATCTTTTCCCTCCCCTGTGTCGTAGGTGCAGTACTCACCGATGTCTTCCGCGCCGCCGGGCGTGCTCCTGGTATATGAGGAGGAATAGGAGTGCGGGGATGACCTGTAACTCTGGCTCCATACTGCCGGAATCTCGCGTGGAGTGCGTAGAGGTGAGCGTTTTCCCGTTCGTAGTCTGTTTCCGCCGTGTTCTTATCGGCGGTGCTCCCGCCCCGGAAAAGGTGGCAGATTGGTGGGTCGTAATAGGGTGGGCGGTACTTTGTCTGCCGCCGGGCTGTTGGCGGGAACCGCCGCGCTGTTTGTTTGTACCGCTGTGGCGGTCGGAGTGTTAAGTTGGCGGGCTGTGTTGGCGGTTCCCGCCAGGGTCAGAATGCCATTTTTAATACCGCCGGTCTGTTCGCGGTCCGACCGCCACCTCTCCGCCGACCGCCAGGGTCAGAATGAGGGCCATTGTGTCTACCACATCACATCAAGCATGTTAAACTACTATTGGGGTGGTTGTTCTATTGTGGAAATACCACCTATATGTACATTTCTGTCAGTATAACTGGAGGACTGTGTACTTTTATGCTGTTAGGACTTATGATGTTTCCATTTCACTCTGTATTGCATGCTTGACACACAAGGGAAGCAGTTCAATTAAGTGAAGCATTTGACTCTAAAATTCAGTTCTTATCTAAATCAGAATATGTGCGCATAAGTCTTTCTATGGTAGGAGTTCCAGGATTAATTGTTTATAATACTCAGGTTATTGACAAATTAGCATGTTTGATGGTCAAGCACATTAATCACACCTTGATCACTTTAGCAGAGTTGATATTAGATATATGAGGCACTAGAAAAGCTGCATTGCAAAACAGGATGGCTATTGACTATTTACTGTTGAAGCACGATCATGGCTGCTCAGAATTTGAGGGCATGTGCTGCTTCAACCTGTCAGACCACTAGAATCTATCCAAACTCTCATTGAAGCCTTGCATGAACTGGTGAAGGGAGTGAAACAAGACGTAGACAAAGGGTGGTGGGATTGGTTATTTACCTGGCTACCTGATTGAGCTCAACTTAGATCTACTTTAGGTGGAACACTTATAGCAATTTGCATTATAATAAAGCTATATTGCTGTACACAGTGCATACCCAACCCAATCACTATGTTTAGACCAAAAGGAGTTACTTTTAGACCATTATGCGATGACAGTCATTGGTCAAAGAGTGTAGTGTAATGCCATCCATCTGTATTTGACCACTAACTCCATTTTGCCACTGAATCAATTTGTATGCTTAGCCTCAGGTGCTGTCACATTGGCGGTGCAAAGGATTTCCACACCAAGATTTTGTTCCACACAAAATGTATTTGCACTTTTTCTCATGAGCACAGGGTTACCGCATGGAGGAACATAACATGGCGGATGTGGAAGGTAGAAGTGATAAGAGAATCTCAGCCTGGAAATGTTTTCATCAAAGAAAAGTACTGCTCCTCTGTCTCTGTAATGTGCATTGGGGAAGGGCCCGTTCCTTTGCGTCCTTTCGACGCAGACCAAATACAGCCAGCATTTGAATTCCATAATGGAAGGGAGGGGAGATTGCCAGAATCTTCCTCTTGTGTTTGTGTAAGGCATATAACACGGGAAACTTGGCACTGACGTAGAAGGAGCTCGCCTGAACGTGAACGCATGATTCAGGGTCCCATGTTTGGAAGAACTCCTGCCTCAGCCATTCAGGGTTCCTCTGCATGATGTTTGCCAGGGTGAAGAATTTAACCCCCATGGTGATACATTTTCATTCTCAGTTATTTAGCTGGGCTGTATATATACATAAATACATTCACTGAAAAAACCAAAGGTTACATGGGCTTTATAGTTAGGTTCTGAATTTACTCATAAAAAAACATAGAAATTCAGCAGTTATAGGTACCTCAGCTAACTATAACTGGTGCTCCCGTAATGCACATGGTCAGTGACATCACTGATGACATCTCACATGACATCACTTGCTCATCTAAACAGCAACTCACACATTTATTCAGTCTCTCATGCAGCAAATTATTCAGCCACTCATTCACCCACAGACACAATCACACACACCCACTCACACATCGATACAACACTTACACTCAGTGGATGATGTAATCAGTGATGTCATATGAGATGTCATGAGGGATGTTACTGACCATGTCATGAGTGATGTAATATTTGAGGTCATAAGCAGTGCATTGCTGGAGCACCAGTTAAAGTTAGCTGAGGTACCTATAACTACTGAATTTCTACGGTTATGTACAAGTAAATTCAGAACCTATCTATAACATCCATGTAACCTTTGTTTTTTTCAGTGAATTTCTAAGGTTTTTAAAATTCTATTTCCTAACTATAATGTGCCTGTAACTGTTGTTTTTTTCATTGAATTTCTAAAGTTTTTTTATTCTATTTTCTAACTATAACGTCCCTGTAACCTTTGTTTTTTCAGTGAATTTCGAAGATTTTTTTAATTCTATTTGCTACCTATAACGTCCCTGTAACCTTTGGTTTTCTGAGTAAATTTCTATGGTTTTTTTCAACGTATAGTAAATTTAATCACTGTACTTTAATCCAACCACCACAACGCATGGCCGTTGGCCGTGCATGGTGGCGGTTGGCCACAGGGCCTGACCTCTGGCCAGGCCCTGAGGCAGACCCCCTATAAGCACCCAATGTTCAACGTCCTTCCCCCATGCACAGAGGAGGTTGCCCGCAAGTCCTGGCCTACATCCAGACCCTGCGGCCAACACTCTGCAACCATCCAAACCCACGCTGTGCACAGCCCTTTTGCCTTGCACGGCAGGAGTTAGCTGCAGCTTCTCTGGGTGTGGGAATAGATGTGAGAGGGTGCATCTGGGGTTGAGAGTGGCTGTCAGATTGTCTGTCTGGGTGTGAGAGTGCGTACATCACTGTTTTAGTGGGTACATCAGTCTGTGCGCTGGTCTCTGAGTGTCTGCATGAGGGTGTCAGTTGGTCTGTGAATGGGTGATGAGTGTCTGAGTGGGTCTGTGAGTGGGAGAGTAACTGTCTAAGTGGGCGTGTGAGAAATTGATTGAAAGAGAGACAAAAAGAGAGAAAGAAAGTTAGAGAGATTTTTTTCAGGCTTTAATATCTCATATCCTTAGAATTAGATATTTTTGTTGTTGCCTTTGTGGGCTTTGTAGTGAAAAAACATATATAAAAAAGTAGAGACCACAGGGGGAGCACTTAAGGGCTCTCCCGTGGCCTCTATTTTTTTTTTTTTTTAATGTATTTATTTTGTATTATAAAGCCCCTTACGGGTTATGTGGGACTGCTAGGGGGCTACCCCAGCGGTCCCTACTATGTTTTATAGTTTTTTTTTATATAATGTCCTTATGGGCTATCTGGCACTGCAGGGGAAAGCTTAAGGGTTCCCTTGTGGTGCCATTTCTTCAGCAAGCACGGAGCTGCTCTGACAGCAGCTCAGTGCTTGCTAAAGCATTTCATCTCTGTCCCTTGCACATGTGCAGGGGACAGTGATGAAACTTCAGATTTTGACAGTGGGACCTGCTTTAAAGGTTCCACTGTCAAAACCTGAAGTATTTGCTGTGGCTTGGCTGCAAACAAATAGCTATGTTACTGTGGTGGGCACCCCTGGGACATAGCCTGAGCCGGCCTTGGAGGGTTTGCTTTGTATCGGGCCATCAGAGGCTCCTCGAGGGGGGCTGCATGGCCCCCCCAACTAGAACTTATCCATGGTGTGGTGGTCTCTGGGGCTTGGGGAACCCATGGGGACCCCCTTTATTTTTCAAAACATTTGCCGGGGGTTGGTCCCCGGGATGCAGGGGGCCGCTTGCCCCCCCTTCGCTCAAACTACAGTCTTGTCCTGAGGAAGGTGGTGGTCCCCAGGGCAGCACCCGGGGGCATTAGACTAACAAAGCATTGGAGCCCTTGCTTCTTTTTTTGTGATTTTATGAGCAGATTTGTGGATCCATCATGTCTCTGCTTGTAAAATTAAAAAACAAAATGCCTTTTATGCCGGGAGGGGTCCTTTGGGATATCAGCACCAGAGCTAAGGGATCAGTGTGTTTGTACCCTGGCCCCTTTTGTTTCTTATTTTTATTTTGGGACTCAGCTGAAGCTGAGTCCCAAGATGGCTGACAACACTTCAACAGGTTCTGTTGTTGAACTATTATCAGCCAATCAGATCTTTGCACAAGATCGTTAGGGGTCGTGAATCCTTCACGTCCATAGATATACAAATTTGTTTTCCCCTTAATTTTTCAAAAACTGCTGAATGGAATTACACCAAAACACTCTTTCTGGGCCAGGACCTACCGTCCTGCCACATTTGGTGTAATTCCGTTCAGTAGTTTTGGCGCTATCGCTGTTCAA
Organism: Pleurodeles waltl; assembly: GCF_031143425.1. Taxonomy (NCBI): domain Eukaryota; kingdom Metazoa; phylum Chordata; class Amphibia; order Caudata; family Salamandridae; genus Pleurodeles; species Pleurodeles waltl. Next base: position 926,081,899 of record NC_090447.1, read on the forward strand.
AATTCCGATGGAGAAACGAATGAAGAAAATGTGTTTTGGGGCCCCCCTTTTTTCTAGGAACTCACCGGATGGATCAACCTTCCAGGCAGCAGCTGATGGAACTGACAATTTGTTTTGGAAAGTTTTGTGAAGATTTGTCCAGTGGTGCCAATGATATAGGCAAGTAAGAAAATGCTTTTTGTGTAGAAATGTAATCCTACCTATAACTACCCAGTGGTGACCGCCAACAGGCATGTTCATTTTTTAACTGCTGTGGGTATTTTGGCATCCACATGTGTTTTACTACTTTCAAGTTAAATGCCCATGTTCATATTTTCGTGTGCTTTCATTTGGTATCTGAGAAGTGCCATAATACATTTATTACTCAAACTAAGAGTGCTGCATTCCTTGGTGTCATTTTCTCTTAGTTTAAAGCAAAGCAGATCAATTGGGTAGTTCAAGGGATAATATTCCTGTGTCAAGTAATCACCAGTACTCCATAATAATTTTCTTTACTTGGTTGGATGCAATATGATAAGTTGTTACACATATTCCTCTGTTGTTGATGGCATTTCTATGGCTAGGTGTGGTTTCCGAAAAGGCTACCCTACTCAGGTTTCTCCTTCTCACATTTCTGTATTTCATGTCCCAGGTAACCTCATTCCCTTAGTTTCTGAAAGAGCAATTTCACCTACTTTTTGTGTTCTGTAATTTTACTGCAATTCCGTCTACGATGTAGAAATTGCCTTTATAGCAAATTCTCCCTTATTGGTCTTGGATGGAAACTTCCAAATTTCAGGAGGTTGTTTTTTGCTATTGGATTTGATAGATATCCATAGAGAGATTCCTTTGTTCAGGGATCCCCACGTCTAGAAAATTCAGTGCTACATTGCTGACAGTGTGGGTGAATTTTAAATTTGCATTGCAATTGTTCAGTCATGGAAAAAATTATTTAATTGAATTTTTTCGCTTTCCCAAATGATCAGTATGTCATCTTTAAAACTTTTCCAGATTACTGTCCTGGATCTGAAAGAAATAGTGTCTGTCAGGTTATTTTTTTTGTTAAATGATGCAGTTATAATGTAGTTATTATGGGCGCAAAAGTATTTCCCGTGGAACCTCCACGGACCTGCAAGTTGCGAGCCACTTCTAATTTTAAATAATACTTGGTTACCTCTAATGTAGCGCACTTGAGTATGAAGTGTCAAGGGGTCATGTACTCTCAGCTGCTAGAAAAAGAGTATTTCCTCTAATACTCTTAATGTGTCAACCTGTGGCAGACTGGTATGGAGTCTTTCAGTGTTGAGACCAAACAAAACATTTTTTGACCGGTTAAAGTCCATATCTGTCAGAAAAAAACAGCAGGTCTTTTGAGCCTTTCAGATAGGCATCCTCTTACTTTGTGGTTTCAAATAAATTTCACTAAATTGGGACACTGGTTCAAGGACTAATCCAATCCCAAACACTATGAGGCAGGCACGGGGAGGAGGTTCTGTAATACATGAATATGGGAATTAATTAGATATTCGTGGTAACGTTCCTGCTGTCAATTTACTGTCAGATTTCCTGCCTGCTGACTTGGTGAGCCACCCTTCCTATTTAGATGTTGGCGAGTCACAGGCAAAAGACTGCCAACGAACCACCTGTGTTGATGGCACAATAGGCAAAAGCGGATGCCAGCGGGACTCCTGACTCTTTTACCACTGAGCCAATCACAATGTGCATTCCCACCAACCTAACTGTGGTGGCTAAGCCGCCCCACCTGAGTTGGTGAATTGGGAGGGATATAAGCCTGAAACCTACCTTTTTTCAACTTTTCCCATTTCCTGCCATCATGAATCCGATTGTACAAGCACTACCTTTGCTGCTGCTACTGAACCAAGATGGAAATCAACCCTGTCATTGCTGGAACAGAAGGTAAATCACTGTTTTATCTGTCATCCACAGAAATTACACTGTACAGTAGCACTTGACTCAAGCATGTTTAGCAAGTACTTGCAAGCAATACTACAATGATGTGCATTCTATATATGTGTAATGTTATATTTAGAAAAATGTTTAGTAACACCCCCAATCTGGTACTAACTGCCTTCATGGCAATGAACACATACACCAAAAGTCACAACAATCCTAAATAGAAATGTGTCAATGGAGGTCTGTGCAATAAGTTTCCCTAAACTAACATATCATATTCATAAACAGTATACCTAATGGGAACTACTCAAATCCATGAAAATGTAGCAATTACACTACAAAATGCTGCTAGTGGGTGTACACAGAATGCACAATCAATCTTACTTCTAAACTGCAAACATGTCAGAGATGTATGAAGGTCACATTTCCCCTTGGTTTGTGTAATTAATGACAAACATTATGGTGGTCATTACAACCCTGGTGGACGGTGTTAAAGCGGCGGTAAGACCGCCAACAGGCCGGCGGTAAAAAAATTGCAATTACGACCGTGGCGGAAACCGCCAACAAAGACAGCCACTTTAACATTCAGACTGCTACGGCGGTACAAACAAACAGCGCATCGGTCACCGCCAACAGACAGGTGGGAGATAATGTACCGCCCACACTAGTATGACAGGCCAATCCTCCACCTTTTCCGGGGCGGATTCACCACGGATAAAAACAAGGCGGAAACAGGAATTTTGAAGGGAAAACACTCACCTCTACACACTCCACGAGGAACGAGGACACCATGGAACCGGAACTCCAAATCCTACCTGCGATCGTCTTCCTGCTCCTCTACGAGGAGCACGAACGCCGGTGGCGAAGACCACGGTGAGTACTGCACCTACGACACAGGGGAGGGGGGAGGTAAAAAACAGGGACACACACATGCAACACCCCCACCCCCACCCCCACCCTCACCCAGTACAACACACACACTAATGCATATCAATACATCACAGTTACACCCCCCCAACCCCCCCGGAAGAATGCAAAGACCAAAGAAAATGAGTGTAACCATCGGAATATATTACAAACAAGTAGGCAGAAACATATATATATATATACACCATGTACAAAATAAATACCAGGCATAGTAGTCCAGGTACTGCAAAAAGAAAGTCCGTGGAACACTGGGACCACACGGTATGGGTGAGGCCCACACAAGATCCCCGACCATGACGGAGAAAACACTGCAGGGGCATCAGATACCAAGAAAACAGGCACCTCAGGGAGAGGGAAAGGGGGGGCACCTCAGCCGCTTGAGTGCACTACGCCAAATCCACGAATGGGCCACATGCCCACTGTTCCATCCTGGGGAGTGCAAAGCCACAGTCTCTCAAGCCTCTACAACGGGTTGGTTGCCCACTGTGCAATCCCCGGGAGTGCAAAGCCACAGTCTCTCAAGTCTCTACAGTGGGTGGCTTGCCCACTGTTCAATCCGGGGAGTGCCAATCCACAGTCTCTCAATTCTCTACAGTGGGTGGTTTGCCCAGTGTTCAATCTTGGGGAATGCAAAGCCACAGTCTCTCAAGTCTCTACAGTGGGTGGTTGCCCACTGTTCAATCCTGGGGAGTGCAAAGCCACAGTCTCTCAAGTCTCTTCAGTGGGTTGGTTGCCCACTGTGCAATCCTGGGGAGTGCAAAGCCACAGTCTCTCAAGTCTCTACAGTGGGTGGCTTGCCCACTGTTCAATCCTGGGGAGTGCAAAGCCACAGGCTCTCAATTCTCTACGGTGGGTGGTTTTCCCACTGTTCAATCCTGGGGAGTGCAAAGCCACAGTCTCTCAAGTGGATAACAGTCTCCACTGGTTCTGGAGGGGGCATGGTGCCTAGAGTGCTTCATCCTGTGAAGGACAGAGGTAGTGTATGGATCTCTCCACTGGTTCTGGAGGGGCCATGGTGCCCAGAGTGCTTCATCCTGTGAAGGATAGAGGTAGTGGATGGATCTCTCCACTGGTTCTGGGAGGGGGACTGGTGCCCAGAGTGCTTCATCCTGTGAAGGACAGAGGTAGTGGATGGATGTCTCCACTGGTTCTGGAGGGGGCATGGTGCCCAGAGTGCTTCATCCTGTGAAGGACAGAAGTAGTGGATGGATGTCTCCACTGGTTCTGGAGGGGGCATGGTGCCCAGAGTGCTTCATCCTGTGAAGGACAGAGGTAGTGGATGGATGTCTCCACTGGTTCTGGAGGGGCCATGGTGCCCAGAGTGCTTCATCCTGTGAAGGACAGAGGTAGTGGATGGATCTCTCCACTGTGTGCTTCATCCTGTGAAGGACAGAGGTAGTGGATGGATGTCTCCACTGGTTCTGGAGGGGGACTGGTGCCCAGAGTGCTTCATCCTGCGAAGGACAGAGGTAGTGGAAGGATCTCCCCACTGGTTCTGGAGGGGGACTGGTGCCCAGAGTGCTTCATCCTGTGAAGGACAGTGGTAGTGGATGGATCTCTCCACTGGTTCTGGAGGGGGACTGGTGCCCAGAGTGCATCACTCACCACGTGACGGGCCCAGTTGCGTCAGTGCCCCTGCCATTCATGGGCTAGCGGTGCTTGAGTTGGCGGTGCCCTGTTCAGCGGTGCTTGAATTGGCAGTGCCCTGTTCAGCGGTGCTTGAGTAGGCGGTGCCCTGTTCAGCGGTGCTTGAGTTGGCGGTGCCCTGTTCAGCGGTGCTTGAGTTGGTGGTCCTTCATGGTCCAGCGGGGCTTGAGTTGGCGGTCCTTCATGGTCCAGCGGAGCTTGTGCTGCCGGTCCTTCATGGCCCAGCAGGGCTTTTGCTGGCGGTCCTTCATGGCACAGCAGGGCTTTTGCTAGCGGTCCTTCATGGCCCAGAAGGGCTTTTGCTGGCGGTCCTTCAAGGCCCAGCAGGGCTTCTTCTGACGGGCCTTCATGGCCCAGCGGGGCTTTTGCTGGCGGTCCTTCATGGCCCAGTGGGGCTGGTGCTGGCGGTGGCCTCCTGGGCAGCTGGGCTGAGGCTGGCGGTGGCCTCTTGGGCAGCTGGGCTGGGGCTGGCGGTGGCCTCCTGGGCAGCTGGGCTGGGGCTGGCGGTGGCCTCCTGGGCAGCTGGGCTGGGGCTGGTGGTGGCCTCCTGTCCAGCGGGGATGATGGCGGTCTTCTCCGCCGTGCAGCTCTTCCCAGACTTGCCGGGTTTCTTGTGGCCCTTCCCCACCTTGGAAGGTGTCACAGCTGACTCCACACTCCCACCGGGACCCCTGGGAGCGGCTTTGGTGGCTGGAGTCTTCCCCCTCTCCCGCCGGGCACTGGCCAACTTCTGATGCTTCACAGGTGGGGGACTGTCTGTGCTGTGGCTCCGTGCCACACTGGCTGTCCTGGTGGCCGGTGCACTCTACATACCGGTGACTACAGGCACCACTGGTGCCGGAGATGTTTTGGCTGAGGTGCTACTTCGGGATCTATGAGATGGACGGGGTGGGGGAGGTGTGGGAAAAAGGTCAAGGGTGGACAAGAAAAGTTTTTGGGACACACTGGGACGGGTAGCTGGAGGGGTTTTGGGAGTGGAGGAAGAGGTGGTGGTAGTAGGAGGTGCCCGTTTGGTGACTTTGGGTGAAGGTGCATTCGCTGGAGGCTGTCGTGAGGTGGATGGCTGTTGGGTGGGTGTGTGCCTGCGTTTGTGTATCTTGGGAGGGGCGTCACAGACACACTGGGAGAGGACACAGGGGACGTGTGAATGGTAGTGGGGGTGGTGACTGCACGTGAGCGGGGTGTGCTGGTGGGTGTGTTGGTGACGGACGTAGTGGCTGTAGAGGTAGTGCATGCAGGTGTGAGTGTAGACGAGACTGGGAGGGAGGGGGGAGACGACGAGGAGGGGGACACAGTGGAGGCAGTGAATGTTGGTGTGTCTGCATGTGTGTGTTGCTTGCGTGAGTGCCTGTGGGATGTGTGGTGCTTATGTTTGCCTGAACTTCCCTTGTGTGTTGAGGTGTGTGCAGGCTGATCTGATGGTGTGCTTGGGATAGGCAGAGGTAGAGGGGATTGGGTCTGGGTGGAGGAAGTTGGACGGGGAGGCTAGAGACGGGGACAATGGCTGCCATCAGTGCTGAGGCCAGAGTTTGAAAAGCTCAGTGAAGGGCCGCCTGACCAGAATGAATGCCCTCCAGGAATGCATTAGTTTGTTGCAACTGCCTTTCTACACCCTGGATGGCATTCAAAATGGTAGACTGCCCAACAGTGAGGGACCTGAGGAGGTCAATGGCCTCCTCACTGAGGGCAGCAGGGGTGACTGGGGCAGGGCCTGAGGTGCCTGGGGCGAAGGTGATGCCCACCCTCCTGGGTGAGCGGGCACGGGGCAAAGGCTGAGGGGCTGCTGGGTGTGCGGTGCTGGTAGGGCGGGTGGCAGCTGTACCTATAGATGTAGGGGGCACAGATGTTGCCACCACCACAAGGGAGCTCCCATCAGAGGACGAGTCCATGTCGCTGGTCTCAGCTCCTGTCCCCGCCGTGGAGCTCCCCTCGCCCTCCGTCCCACTGGTGAATTCCGAGTCCGTAGTCCCGCCCTCCAGGGCCATGTGGGATGCAGCTCCCTCGTGCTCCGGTGCCACTGCTTCTCCGCCTGATGCTGCTAATGCACACAAGAACAGGGAGACCACAAAAAGGTGGGGGCGACAGAAGAAAGACATGTTGAGTGCATGGATTACCGCTACCGTTGGCGGACACGACAGACACAGAAGCCCCCTGCACTACGCCGCGCTCTTGGGCTCCACTGTTCAATTCCTGGGAAATGACCTACAAGGCTATGGACGACATCTGCGCACATAGATGACACAGGGGCATGACTAGGTGTACTTGGCACTCTACAGAGGTGGGCTGGGGTGCCACATGGCCTGCCTTATGGAGGGGCCTTGCCTACGGAACTCGCCCTGGCCTAGGGAAATCCACAGCCCTCCTCCCCCACCCAGACAACTCCACTGCGCGCAAAGTCAGCAGAATGAGAGTGTACTCACCCCCTTGTGTCTGCTGTGATGCCCTCAATCGCACATCCAACTCCCCAGCTGAGCCTCCGCCGTCTTCTTGCTCCAGCGGCGAATGTTCTCCCATCTTTTACGGCAGTGGGTGCTCCGTCTGTGGTAGACCCCCAGGGTCTGGACGTCCTTGGCGATGGCACGCCAAATATCATTTTTCTGGTTGGCGCTGACCTAAATGAAATGTACAGGGGAAGAAGAGAAGTCATTACCAACTGCACTGTCAAAGTGATTGGCCCCCATCCCTACCCTTGCCATGTGGCACATGCATTCACTGTCTTTCATGCACGCAGCACTCTGCCCCCTTCCTTCTTACATCCAGCACTCTCCACACAGGCATAGCCCATTCAACATGCTCCCTGTGTACTTACCTGTTTGTCTGGAGGACCGTAGAGTAGCGTGTACTGGGGGAGGAACCAATCCACAAGCTTCTCCAACTCCTTCGATGTGAAGGCAGGGGCCCTTTCCCCAGACGCACAAGCCATTGTCTCTTCCAGACCGAGGTCACAGCAGCACTTGCAGTGTAGGTCCTCTCCTGTCGAAGATCAGGTATCGAGTGATTGAACAGATAGAAAATGGCGGTCACGTCCGCGGCGGTCCGTATCGTCACCGCCGGCGTACATCGTCATTGGCTCCTGGGACCCATAGTGTCCAATGTTAACCAATGCAGCATTGCGCTGCGGTCTTTGACCGCCTACCGCGACGGTGTACAACGCCAGCGCAGTTACCTCACATCCCATTGTCCCACTTTAGAGGTCAGGCAGCCGCCATTTCAGGGGCCCACATGGCTTCATTTTCAACTGCGTCACACATACCTAGGCCTAGACTCAACACACATACTGGCCACCTTTTGTGTATGATTGGAGTTCTGGGTAAACTGTGGGTATGTACCTCTGAGTTGTTTGACTCTGTGCTCGCTGTTGTGCTTCATAGGCACCGTCCGCTGGGACATGTGAGGAGATGGCGGCATCCTCCGGTGTACCGACCGTTGGTGGACTTGTCGACAATGGAGGAAAGACATTTGATAATCACCTACAGGCTTGACCCTGCCACAATCCAGGAACTGTGTACCCAGTTGGAGCCAGACCTGATGTCAGCAATCTGCCATCCCACAGGAATCACCCCTCAAGTGCAGGTGCTGTCAGTGCTCCATTTCCTTGCAAGTGGGTCATTTCAAACAACTGTGGCCATGGCATCAGGGATGTCCCAGCCTATGTTTTCCAATGTATTGTCCAGAGTGTTGTCTGCCCTTCTGAAACACATGCAGAGCTACATCATTTTCCCTCAGATGGAGGATTTGCCTACAGTGAAAGGTGATTTCTATGCCCTGGGACATATCCCCAACATCATAGGTGCCATTGATGGGACCCATGTGGCTTTGGTCCCCCCCCCCCACAGGAGTGAACAGGTGTACAGAAACCGGAAGAGTTATCATTCTATGAATGTACAGATGGTATGTTTGGCAGACCAGTACATCTCCCATGTGAATGCCATGTTCCCTGGCTCAGTGCATGACACCTACATCCTGCGGAATAGCAGCATCCCTTATGTGATGGGTCAACTCCAGAGGCACCGTGTGTGGCTATTAGGTGAGCACCTGGAAGCAAGTCATTGGGAATGGTTGTCTGGGTCTGGGGTTATCCCTACATGTTAGTGTGTGTCTAACAGTTGTCCCTCGCCATTTGCAAGTGACTCTGGTTACCTCAACCTGTCATGGCTACTGACCCCAGTGAGGAATCCCAGGACAAGGGCAGAGGAACACTACAATGAGGCCCAGGGGCGAACTAGGAGGGTGATCGAGCGGACCTTCGGCCTCCTGAATGCCAGGTTCCGGTGCCTCCACATGACAGGTGGATCCCTATTCTACTCACAAAAGAAGGTGTGCCAGATCATCGTGGCCTGCTGTATGCTTCACAACTTGGCTTTGCGACGCCAGGTGCCTTTTCTGAAGGAGGATGGTCCAGATGGCGGTGTTGTTGCAGTTGTGGAGCCGGTGGACAATGATGAGGAGGAAGCAGAGGAAGAAGACATGCAGAACAGGGACTCAGTGATCCAGCAATATTTCCAGTGAGACACAGGTAGGAATACAAACCTGCCTACTACATGTACTTTGACACTACTACCTCTCTCCTGTCTGTCGTTTTCACCCAGTGTATGGTCACTGAGTTGTCACTTTCCCTTACGATTTCACAGATGTGGGTCCCACTGTGTGACATCTGCTTAGATTCCTCATGGACTACAGCTGTGTGACATAGGTATGTTGACATTACTATTTAAAAAACATTTTGTCACTGTAATTGCTAATACACTATTTCGAAATCACAGACAGACTCCAGATCATTTTGTGCTTTAAGTGTGTTTATTTAAATGCTCAATATTGGAGGGTGCTGTTAAATGGTGAGGGGTGATGGTGGAGGAATGTCCATGGCAGAGTCCAGTCTATTAGTCTCACAGGTGCATTGCCCATATGGGCATAGGAAGTGGAGCTGGGGCTGTTTAATTATGGACGGGGTGACAAAGTGGGACAGTAGGATGACAATCAGGGTGGTCTCATTTCTTGGCGAGGTCTTGGCATCGTGCTCTGTCTTTGTCCTGGATCTCAGGGACCGTTTGCGGGGTGGTTCTCCATCTGCAGGGGGTGGGGTGCTGGTGTGGTGGTCCTGTGGCAGGGCGTCCTGTCCACTAGCGCTGGCGGAAGTGGTGGGCAGTTCATCGTCCATGCTAGTGTCAGGGGCCCCTTGTAGTGCCACAGTGTCCCTCCTGGTGTTGAGTACTTCCTTCAGCACCCCTACGATGGTGCCCAGGGTGGAGCTGATGGTTCTGAGTTCCTCCCTGAAGCCCATATACTGTTCCTCCTGCATGCGCTGGGTCTCCTGAAACTTGGCCAGTACCGTTGCCATCGTCTCCTGGGAGTGGTGGTAGGCTCCCATGATGGAGGAGAGGGCCTCATGGAGAGTGGGTTCCCTTGGCCTGTCCGCCCCCTGTCGCACAGCAGCCCTCCCAGTTCCCCTGTGTTCCTGGGCCTCCGTCCCCTGGACCGTGTGCCCACTACCACTGCCCACAGGTCCCAGTTGTTGTTGGGGTGGTGGGTTATCCTGGGTTCCCTGTAGTGGTGGACACACAGCTGATTGACGTGTCCTGGGGAGGGAGGTATGGGCCCGCTGGGTGGGTGCTGTGCTGGTGTTTCCAGAAGGGGGAAGGTCTGTGGTGGCCTGTGCCTGTGTGAGGGGAACCGACTGTCCAGAGGTCCCCGATGGTCTGGGCTGGTCATCTAGATCCAGTTGGACAGAGGTGCTGTCATCACTGTGGGCCTCTTCTGTTGGTGGTGTGGACATGTGTGGACCCTCCTGTCCGGTGACGTTGGGTAGGGGTCCTGCAGGGGTATAAAAGGATGTTTATTCAATCTGTGTGTGTAATGGTGTGCAATGGGTGGGTGACCGTGTACCCCAGTGCTAGCATTCCTGTGTGGGAGCTTGTGTGATGATGGTTTAGTGGGGTGTATGGGTATGTGCAGTGGGCATGCTTTGGTGATGGGTGTCCATGCTTTGTTGTTGCATGCAGGGCTTGGTGTTGGGATGTGTGGTTTGTGATGTTGGGACATATATGAGGAGTTGGGGTGCTGGGGGTGAGAGGGTGGGTGGGTGTATGTGATAGCATGCAGGTAGGGTGGGGGATGTAATAATTGAGATTTGACTTTCCAGAGTCCATTCCTTCCCCTACTCCTGCGAGGCCCTCAGGATGCAGAATCGCCAAGACCTGCTCCTCCCATGTTGTTAGTTGTGGGGGAGGAGGTGGGGGTCCGCCGCCAGTCTGCTGAACCGCCCCGTGGTGTCTTGAGCCATGGAACGCACCTTCCCCCGTAGGTCGTTCCACCTCTTCCTGATGTCCTCCCGATTTCTTGGGTGTTGTCCCACTGTGTTGACCCTGTCCACTATTCTTCGCTATAGCTCCATCTTCCTTGCAATTGAGGTGTGCTGCACCTGTGATCCGAATAGCTGTGGCTCTACCCAGACGATTTCCTCCACCATGACCCTGAGCTCCTCCTCCGAGAACCTGGGGTGTCTTTGCCGTGCCATGGGGTGGTGTAGGTGATGTGTGGGGTGGAGTGTGAGGTGATAAGTGTGCTGATATGTAGTGGTGTGTTGTGTGAGGTGCGTGGAAGTTGTGTGGGTGATGGTGTTGTGTGCCTGTGGATGCTGTTGTTCTTGCTGGTGCTGTCTCTCTCTGGCCTTCTTTCTGAATTCTTGGTCGTAAGTGTTTGTGGGTGTTGTGCGTGTGTGTTTTATATTGTATTGGGTGTGTGGGAGTGGTGTGTGTATGTGTATCAGGTGTGTGTATTTGGAATTGTCCAATGTGGCTGTGTTTTGTAAAAGTGTGTGTATTTTGAGCGCGGAGATGTGTACCGCCAATGGAATACCGCGGTTGAAAGACCGCCGCGTGGATTCCTGTGTCGTGATAGAGTGGGCGTATTTCTGTTGCCGTGACGGTGTCGGTTTTGTTTTCGCCAGTTTATCACTGACCTTTGGTGTGGCGGACTTGTGTGGGTGTCTGACTTTTGGCGGATTCCGAGATGTGGGTCATAATAGCTGTGGCGGAATTCCGCGGCCGCGTCGGTGTGTTGGCGGTCTTCTGCACGGCGGTAAGCATCTTTTACCGCCAATGTTGTAATGACCGCCTAAATGTCATTTAACTGGAAAGTGGCAGGCTCCCCGTGTAATGCATACTTCCATTTTATTGACACATTGGGGCATATTTATACTCCGACTGCGCTGATTGTGCGTCAAAAATTTTGACGCACAATCAGCGCAAACGTTGCCCCGTATTTAAACTCTGACGCCCGAGCCCGCGGACGACAAAATTCCGCCGTGTGCGTCATTTTTTGGATGCGGCAACCCGCCTTGCGTTAATTATATGCAAAGTAGGCGTTCCCGTCCAAAAAATGGCTTAAAGGGCCGTGCGTCGTATTTATGCTTTCGGGCAAAAATGACGCACAGCCGGGAGGCGGAGCCAGAAAATGACGCACAGCCCGATTTGCATCAAAAATTAACGCCTGGGTCAGGGCAGGCGTTAAAATGGGGCAAACACACCTGTATTTAATCAGAACACAGAACAAACAGCAGAGCAGCAGAGCAGCAGCAGAGAGCCATGGAGGTGATTCTAATCCAGCGTGCACGCAGATGCAGAGCCCAGCAGCAACAACAGCAGCTACAACAACACCAGCAGGGACCCCATAGGCAGCGCAGAAGGCAGGAGAGGATATTCCGCCCAAGAACAACCCTTCAAGGCCTCAGGGAACACGACATCATACAGAGGTACCGGTTGAACTGGCAGGCCATTCAGCAGCTGCTGCGAAACATTGAACAGCAGTTGGCCCCCACTTTGGTGACACCCCGCACCATCCCAACAGAAACAAAGCTGCTTGCCGTACTTCATATGCTGGCAAGTGACTCTTTCCAAACAACTGGCGCCCTGGTTGGCGGAATATCACAACCATCATTCTCCACCTTTTTGCACAAAGTACTGGATGCCATCATTCGACTGACACCCCGCCACATCTGCTTCCCTAACACACTGCAGAAGCAGCAGGAAACAAAACAGGGGTTCTACGCAATCAGTGGCTTCCCACACGTCCTTGGTGCAATCGACTGCACACATGTACACCTTGTGCCACCTGCTGCAACTGAACACCTCTACCGCAACAGGAAGCACACACATTCCATCAACGTGCAGGCCATAGTCGATCACCAGGGATTGATCACCAACATTGTGGCTAAATATCCTGGGAGTGTACATGACTCATACATCTTCCGTCACTGCACCATCAATGAACACTTCCAGGATGGACGGTATGGCAATGGACTACTTGTTGGTAAGTACAAAAAACGACTTATATACACACTGCACAGCAACCCTCTAGGACACACAACACATACACCACAACAGCAACATGTCAACAGGAACACACTGAGGTCCTGACATCACTAGCCATGTTTCTTAAGTCACCATTGAACCTGTCACACATTGGAAATTACTGTACAGCCTAATGTTAAGACGTCAATGAGTGTGGTTGCCTAAATGTCACCTTTCAAATTGTAAGTGTCCCAATGACCTTTACATTAATCCATTATATAAGTTTCAAGGTATGGGATGTCCAGGGTACTTTGATATGAACGTGTTAACAACACTTTCAATTTTAACTGTGCATGGAATTATCATCTCAACCCCAGTGAAGACTCACGGACACCTGTATCACAAGTCACAATGCTAGGGAGGGCACACTATACTGCAAATCCCAAAACATACTGCTGACAAACGGTTAGCAGACAAACATTCATTCAGCCAAGGAAACAACACAATGCAGATGGTACAGCCTACAAGCATAGGATGTCACATTAGTACACAAAAGAGTCACAGACAACACAAGAAAACTACTGCCATGAAAGGTCTTTTCAATAGTGCCAGCTACATCAACATGATCCCATTCATTTTCTCTTGCAGCTGATCAGGGGTATGGCATCCAGCCACGGATTATGACACCATTTGGCAACCCAAATACAGCTGCAGAGCGTGCCTACAATGAGACCCATAGGAGGACACGCAGCATTGTCGAGCGGACCTTCGCCATCCTCAAGTCAAGGTTCCGTTGCCTCGACATCACTGGTGGTAGCCTCCTATATTCCCCCGAGATGGTCTGTAGGATCATCCTCACATGTGCAATATTGCACAACATTTGCATCAGAAGAAACATTCCCCTCCTGGACCCAGAGACACACATGCCTGAAGAGAAGGAAGAGGAGGATGCTGGCCTGCAACAGGAGGGGGAACTACAGAACACAGCTGCTGGTATATGCAGGCGGCAACAGATTGTAAATAATTTCTTCTGAATATGATCACCTTCACCACTTTAGTTAACTAATTTAAATAAACACCTATTCTAATCACCATATCATGGTCTGGCTATTCCTTTTTGCACACTTCATCTCTACTTATCAGAATAAGAGTGTTGCCTCATGGAGCATTGCTGAGATACTGAGTAGGACACGGAACATCCCAGAGCTAATGTGATGCCTAACATACAATGGTCACATACACACACACTCTTAATGACATATATCATGTACATATCTCCTTTGAAGGCCAATAGCAGAGGACCGCAACTATTTCACACATACATGTTGAAAGCAAGGTCCAACGCAGCATATGGCACACAACTATGACATCATCACTCAATAAGGAGAAAACAAGCCTCATACATGAGGCAGTCAATGTGGTTTGGCATCACTAACAGGAATGTCTGACCAGACCCTTGACAGCAGTTAGTCCAACTGCATCCAATATTTGCAAGGAATATCTGTGACTAGAGTTCCATAGAAGCGGAACATAGACAGCAAAAAGTGCCACACATATGACATGCATTGCGCACATGACATTCCATGCACGTCAGCCCATTTCCTAACTCCTCACACACCCATGCACCTGGTCACAACCCACCTGTCGGAAGAGGTCCCTGGAATAATAAGATGTGTACCCTGATAATACCTCCTCTACACGCACAGACCAACATTAGCAAACCAGTGTGCTACCCTTTCCTAAGGTATGCCATTGTCATATAACATCTGACTGCATGGATGTCAGGTCAATTTATACACTGTCTTCTAGTTTCAAAGCCCTGTTAGCACATGTAGATTGCTTCCCCTTGTGAAAATGTCTGTTAGCCCTTAGAATGCAAGTCTCACCTACAGGACTGGTGAGAAACAGATGCAGCCCACACCTGTGATCACCTCCATGCACACCTCCCATTTCAAAAAGCACTGCCCCTGATGATGCCTGGAACAGCATAGGAGTTGCCATTATGTCAAATACACCGTCAACCATTGATACTAATTAAGCCTTGTAACACAGCCTTGGGTTCAATTGTCACCTTCAAAAACACAGGACGTACACAGTTTGACATGTGAACTGTCTAGTTTGTCCTCCAAACAGTCTCAGTCAGACCACTGATTATGTAACTTGTCCAGTAGCTGGCTCCTGAATCACCTTGCATTCTGTCAGCCTAACTGGCAACTGTCTGTGCATCACACTAAAGTATCCCTGTGTCTACATATGAACCACACGTGCGTAAGAAAACCTCCCATTCATCAGGGGGCATTGGGCATGGGCTTCTTCCATGCATACCCAAATACATTGTATAGCATCATCTGCATTTTAACTGTACCATTTGAGTTACATCCTCTTGGAAATGCAAAATCCATGGCCCATCCCTTGTCTGGGTTGCATGTATGCATGAATGACAAAGTGTGACAGTGTCCCAGGGTCATAGGCAGGGATTGGGTACGGGGCTTTCAGCACAACCAGCAACCTATGATAATGTCCGTGAATAATACACAAATGTCAGAACCATGACAGTTCACACACAGCATCACAGTGCGCACAACATAGTGATGGGCCATGTGTGGTGAATAGCTGCGAGAATAAACAGCACAGAGGCTATGATGTTCCCAGATGCAGTGGGAAGTGCAGAGGCCAACTTGTGTACAAATGTTGTAATGACACCTGCCGGAACATGACAATTGAGACATTATCTCACTCAGCACACCAAGGTTGCCCTGTTGACTGTCTCATTACACGTCTTTTGTGACAGGTGGGACCATCCATATGTTGGTTCACATGTCCACATCTACTTTACTCACATTGATCAAACAAGGATACGCAGTAGTTTAAGGAATAGCTGCCACTGACTCATGATGAGTCCTGGTCCAAACTGTGACAAATTACACCCCAAACAATATACAGGATCATCATTGGACCACACACATGAACAAGACACCCAAGTGCAATTGATCACTGGAAATATGTGGACACGTGCTGTCTTGTATGCTGGTCCACCACAGCCACTTGATAGTTGGGGCTTACTTCTATGGCCTCAACTGTGGTGTCATCATACATATGAGATTGACCCTTGTCTGTCTGTGCAAACAACATGGTACCCACTTCCTCAATGCATGTGTATGACTCACTGTGGGATTCATCAACTAGTGCCTAGGAAGCTCTTACCAATACTCTAGGACTTAGGATGTAGAAAATGTGGACTATTGACATGAACATGCGTCTGCCATCCATCTGGTGCATGCTATGTCACATGTGGTGTCTATGTGACCCTAAAACTTTACGGGTGTTGTTACATGTATGACCAACACATGCCCTTGCTCATTCCAAATTTGACTTGCATCTTAGGATTGGACACATGGACGTCACATTCATACAACCATATGTACAATAATGCTTCATGTGATATACACACACACTTGGTCAACCAACACATTAGTTGTCAAAGCACACACTTTGAGCCAAAGGCATTTAGGTATTGTACATATGTGCGTCACATTGTTATCCTCTCCTCATGACAAACATGCACAATTTGTGCCACACATATATGTATGCCACACTTATGACTATCTATGACATCAGCCAGCTGTGAACATACTGTGAAGGGTGTAGTGGATGATGTTCCGCTTCAGTATGATGTCACACATGTGAACATACACCATCAACACCATACTGTCTTCAATTAGTCAATCTCTGATGTATTCCAAATGTAAAATAACCAAAAAACAAGTAAAAATGCCCCAAACCAGTTAATGCACTGTAATTTTGACGTCCCTAGCGGTGTGCGTCATTTTTTGTTTACCAAAACTGTATTTGCATCATTTTTTTTTTTACGCACAGGAGTGAAATTTTGCCTGCATCCAGATATTTGTACAGTCCATGTATCATTATGTGGATGCGGGTTAATATTCACGTCTGTGCGTCAAAAAAAAATGACGCAAATACAGTTTTGTGCGACAAAAAATGACGAATAATGCGAAAATGGCAGGACTTTTCATACAGGAAGTGATATAATAGGATATCCTGTTTACAGATCATGTACAGTGGGTGTACTTTCACTTTCACTTTGCAGTCTATGATCCTTCTAGACTGTGTGGCTGTGTAGAGAGTGTTGTCCAGAGATTTTGTGCTGTATTTGTCCTGTGTGCTATCTGTAAAGTCCTTTTGTGAATTAAATATTGTTTGTGTATACTGTACTACTGTGTTTTGTCTACATGTGTCCATTTATCTTGTGTATTTCTTGTTTGTGGGAGTCTGTTGTGGGTAGTGTTAGTTTGGGGATAGTTGGGCTCTTTTAGTGTTTAGGTTTACTTTATTTCTGTCTTTTTACCCCTACTTTCACCCTTTTCCCCTTTCTATTTCTTTTACCCCTATTCCTTATCTTCAACTATAAGTATGTCTGGTAGGACACGTCTTGGCAGGATGGGGGAAGAGGAGTTGGGGGGCTTCATCTGGCTGGTGACACATTTCTTGCCGCTCATGATCCAGGCAGGGGGCAGGGTCATACAGGGGTACCCGACAGAGGCGCGCAGAATCCGGTGGGGAAAGGTGCTGCATCACCTGCAGCGTGTGTATGCCAGCCAGAGGAGTGACCACCAGCTGAAGCACCGGTGGGCTGACCTCATCACCAGGGAGCACAATCTCTTGGACCACCTGGGAATCATGATTGGTGGCACTGTTGGTGAGTACGACAATTGTTAATGTGCACTATTAAATGCCCTGTAGTGACATCAGGGGATTAGTGCAATGTCTGCCAGCTAACTTGATGACTGTGTGTAATGCTGGGGAAATATAAGGGGATCATTGATGCACTATGGCAAGGATCACAATTGCTAGCTGTCAGGTAGCACGTGCTCAGCAAACTTACAGGTAACTTTACCATGAAGGAAATTGATGTGGCCTTTTTGTCAGCACAGCTAACAAAATAGGAGCCAATCATGTCTATATAGGGTATTATTGACAGAGAAGTACAGATGTACCAACATTTAGGCCAACTATGTTGACGCAATTGCTAGATTGACTTTAGAATCACTACATGATGCTGAAAATGAGTGCTGCCTTCACGTCAATTGATAATAGCAAAGTGGCTCAAACTTTGGTCTCATGTTAGTCTGGTGAGTGTGGAAGGAAAGCGTTCACAAAAGTACTATGAATGTGTGGGAATATTTGGTTTCTTGATCTTTTTGGATACATGTCAGTTCAACATCGTGAAAAGGTGTAAGGTGCCCTCAGCTAACATCTTAAGATGTTTGTTGGAATTAGTTGAGCCACAATCCAAATATGGATGGCAGTCCAAGTGTATGCACATGGCTTCACGTCTCCATGGTTAGTGCAAATCACCATAGCTGGGCCACATCAATTGACTATTCTGTAACAACAGGATGGCTTACAGGAGTCCCTGCCGCTCCCTCTGTACATTGGGCCTATGTGCAATAAATGTGTCATGGCCACAAGGCATGTTTGACTGGTAATGCAGTCCTCAAGTAACCAGGCGTTGGATGTTTCACTTGGATGCACATGATGAGACGATTACACTCCATATTTTTTAGTGCTCACCAATTATGGAGCAAGTTTGCAACCACATGATACTTAGGGCCAATGTATGTGTGCAGATATGTGTGTAACTGTCACAGGAGACCCATACTATGTACAAGTTGGCCGTGAAATATCAGATGCAGTACCATCATGTCTGAATGGCTGCCATGTCCTTATTCAGCCTACACATTGTAAATGATTATGAAATTGTTGCACTGTGCACAGATTTTTAGCACATTTCTTCCTTCCATACCTTACAGGTGGACCGGCACCCTACACTGTGGGAGAGGTGGTGACATTTGAGGACCCCGACCACTCCAGTAAGTGTTGATATGTCTGTTATGTGTTGTGTTTGCTGGATATGGGCTCGTGTGAGTTGGACGCATAGCAAGGTGTGATGAGTTGGGCAAGTTTTTCACTTGTTCCATGAGTGGGAATGCAGTTCTCACATGTTTTGAGTTTGCCAATGCGTACCCAATGGTATCATGTAGGGATTGTAGGACATCCCTGTAGGCCCCACTGTGAGTACAGGGGATAGTCATGTGTTTGACACTTGTATCACCAAGAGTCGCACTGGAAGTCAGCCCCTATTTAGTCAGCCTGTCAGACCCACATTCTCTAAGATTGGTGGAGCTAATAGCTTCCCAATAGACATCTGCTTCACTATTTACCTACGTAAGTTTGAAACAGTAGGTAGAACCTCCTAGCAGCATGTACTTTCACATGTAGTGCATCAAGTCTGTGGAACCTGAGTGTAATGGCCTAGGTGTGCATGCAATTCATGGGTGTTCTTGCAACTCTGTGTCTGATGTAAGTCAGGCCTCACTGGAAGTATATGTTGTGTACTAAGTTCTGCATTCCCTGACATGTCTGACCCTATGAGTGCTCTAGGGTTTGCTGACTCCAAATTGTAGATAGACCTTACCTGTGGTGTGTCTGTAGAGACAAACATGTGTGGAGTTGCCTATACACTCCTTGGTGTACATGTTGTTGGCAAATTATAGTTGTGTATCCACCGCCCCCCCTCAAACACGGCCATGGGTTTGTGAATGGGGTACCTAGTATTGATGCTACCAGTATGTTACACATACCTGTGAATAAGTGACGGTTTGGTTGCATACTAGTATACAATCTCTAGTTTGGCACTTGGTACCATACTGGAAAGTCCAGTTACAACTTGCAGACCATGTGGCTTTAGTTTTGCTTTCCGTACACTGACATTTGTAGCCCAGCTCTTGGTGGAGGATATGCAGCATGATTCTTAGATGTTAACTGGCAGAACTCAGATTGCAAGTCAAAGCCAGTTGTTACCCATCTTGTGGGTTATGGATGTGCTTTGTGTGATGTCACCTTTGTTGTCTGGCCTGCCATATACTTCCTCAGGGACATTCAATGCTCTGTATCGTGATATGAGCTGTTACAAGTACAGTAAATGTAATGTCTGATTAACTTGCTGTGCCGTTTCACACAATGCAGTTACTAATGTAGCATATCTGCATTTGTCTTCACAGCAGCTAACATGACTCCAGACCAGGTCCGTGAATTTCAGTGTCGGGTCATGCGATACCAGCACATCCTGCTGGTGGAGTCGGGGTTCAGGAGGATGGCCCGGCGATATTACCATGAACGTGCCTCTGGGGCATGGCGAGCCTTCCCACAGGGTGGGCCTACTTTGCCCACCACAGCCACCACAGCAACAACCACCAATCCAAGCCAGGTGGCCCCACCCACAGCTGCCACTGTAGATCCAACATCTGCTGGACTTCCTGGCCCCAGCATTGCCACCGGTGCAGGACAGCCCACACAGACCTCCTCCACCGGTACCCAGACTGCCACTGCTCCAGCTGTTGACCCTGCAGCCTTCAATAGACTTGAACATAAGATGGTCAAAGTGCTGCGCAAGGTGAGCCACCTGAGCCGGGACGTGCGGTACATTAAGCGGCGGGTCAAGGATATAAGGAGGACTCTCCGGAGGGCCAACCTCTAGACAGTTGATTTGATGGACATGATACCCTCCCCTACCTCCTCTTTCCTTGTTCTTAAAGTTAGTGTGCTTAGGGGGCTTAGTGTTAGGTTAGTATAGGTTGTTAGTTTAGTTAGTGTTAGTGGGAGTGGGGTGGGGGGTCCTGCTTGTTTCTTTTTTGACTTATTACATGTGTAGGTGGGTGGGTGGGGGCTATGTTGGGGTTCTTGTGTGTAAAAAAAATAAAAAATTTAAAATTAAAAATATATATTTGTTTAGGATAGTATAGTATGTGTTTAGGTTAGTATGTGTTGTCCTCCATGTGTCCCGTCTCATTAGGGGGATGGGGGGTAGATGTTTAGAACGTTTCATTACGTGTGATTAGTAAGTGTAGCTTAGGTTAGATAGGGACAGTTGTGGGTAATGAGTAGTCAGGGTAGATTAGTGTAGGTAAGATTTTTCCTTCAGTTTCCTCATCTATGGTTAGCTTTCAATAAATATTTGGTTAACCCTTAAGAGTATTTGTTGAATGGTACTTGATCGTGGGTTTGGATTCAGTGTACATCAATTTTGTACTATAACATCGGTGTCCTATGCTACAAACAAATCCCAACTGAGCTGTACGATTGGCAGCTAGCCCAGAGCTACCTTGCAAAGTGTCTACCCTTTGTTGCAACCACCAATCACAGTTAATATGGTTCCCAATGTGTTTCTGTTGATAAGTGTGTTTCCAAAGTCACTAACAGTGCTTCCAGACATGATATTGGGGAAACAGTTTTAGGTCTGACTTCAGTGTGATGATCATGCACACCCTTATAAGATGAGTTCTCATTGGCAATATTGTATTCTTGTCTTCATGACCCTCATATATCAATTGTGACACAGTTCGGCATGATTACCTATTTGTATGTTAACTCAGACACCTTCATTTATGCAGTTTTTTTAGTGTTTACTTAGATTAGTGTGGCATGTTTATTGTGTTATTTTTGCATGTTGCCAACATTTAGCAGGCACTATTTGATGACTTAGTTATCCCCTGAGGAAGCATTCTTCTGTCCAACACAGCATGATGATGTATGGTTTCTCAATTCATGAGATTTGTCCCTCAGGATGGGCAGAGTATGATGCAATCACGGTCACTATGCAGATTTCTCTAACTACATAATATCAGGACAGTTGTATTGACAAGCTACGTAATTTGACAGTAGGCACATTTCAGTTATCTACTGCACAGTTGATATGTCACATTACCCAGAGACAGATTTGTTGTGTAAGTGCTATTTATTGAAAAGTGCTGTAGTGCTATCTGTACATTGTCCATGATTGTGAGTCCATTATAGTGACATCTTCCATTGTGATCCAACACAAGGGTTTACCAAAATGCTTTTGTCATGCTGGGGTTGCTGTTTCAGACAGTGCAGAGGGACAGACTTAGCCAATGAGTAGGAGAGAGACAATCACTGGGCTGGGTGACAAGATATACAGTGGTTAGCAAAACAGTGCTTGAGTACAGTTGTTGTAAGACTGTCATGTTTCAAAACGCAGGACTTTGGTAATAGTTGGCCATGTGGCAGGGACTAGTGCTTCCGGGTACTTTTCCTTGTGAATGTGATCTGTTCCATGTCTTCTTCTTCTGATGTGTGTGTTGCCTGCTTTGTCCTTGTTGTTGTTGGTTGTGAAGAGGCAACACACACCTCAGTGTTAGAAGACGTTGAGTCAGACATCCCAGTCGCTGCTCCCTGTGAAGGTCTTAAGGGCATACTGCTGCAAGGAGGGCCTGCTGGTTCTTGAGAATAGCAGCCACATCATGATGGTAGGCAGCCAGGTCGGTCCTGAGGGGTTCAATGTTGCATTTGTGCAGGATTGCTGTTGTAGGTGTTGGGTCAACTGTATTACAGCTGTGCTGATTTCCTTCTGGGTTTTCTGCAGTTCCTGCAAGATAGATGTTAGGGCTTGCATAGCTGCTGCCTGATCTGCAGATGACATCATGCACGAACGCACACCCTCTAGGCTGGCTGCCATGTTTTGCATCCCCACCCGCACCTCCTTGGCCAGCTCCTGCTGTACTCCCACTACAGTTCTCTCAAAACTGGTGCCAGTGTCATCTGAGTCCTCAGCTGTATTGGAGCTGGCAGGTCTTACAATTGGGGTGGTGGGTGGTTCCTCTGCGATGGCTGCTTGTTCTGTGCTCCTCCTTGTGACAGAAGGTGGGGTCTGGAGGGTTTCAAGGACCTTTTGGATAGTCTCCTGGGGAATGTTTATCGGCTCGTCATCCATGTCATCAGGGAAATCTGGGACAGGCATATCGGCAGGAGATCCATCTTCCTCTGCAATGAAACAGGGTACAATTAGTGTGTCTGTGTTGTGGCAATTTTGATATGACATGCCTGCCTTTTGATGAATTCACATTGTGATCTTGTTTTGTGTTAATATCTGCAGTCCTTCAGATGGGCATTGATTCAGGCCTATGGCCCACCTGTGTGTCACATGCATGTTATTGAGTTATTAGACTTGTCAGCCTCATCGCCTCTAGAATTGCCACCTTCTTTTCCTACTCGACCCTCCGTGTACATCCATTCTCATGGTGAGACCTTTCACTGGCTGTGGGTGTTCTGATGGCCCTGTCAGCACACTTAACAATCTGGACCTGCCCCAATCCCTGATCGTTCACATCTACTTAAATGTAATTGACATGTGGCAAATCCTATGCATGGCAATATTAAGATCCGATATGGATGTTGACATTGTTAATGGTTCCCGCTGATGTTGGGTAATGTGTGTTACATTGGATTGCCCTGATAGTCGTATCAGTGTCCTATTTCATCCTCTGACTGTGCAGGTGTATTTCAGTGACCAGTTACATGTGTCCCCTCCTCTATGCTGTTGTCTGACATTTGGGATGTTGCCTTATTACCCAGGCACAGGATGGACCCTGACATATGCAGCATGGGTGTGTCCTTAGTGCTGTGTCGCTCCTATTGTTGTTTACTTTGGCTGATGTTTGTGACAACTATGGGCATTGACATTTGAGTGTACTGGGGCCTTTGTCTTGTTTCTGGGGATTGTTGCAGATGTCATCCTCAACCCTCTAATTTAGGTGTGTATGATCCATGGGGACGTTACTGCCATTGGCTACTTGAGCTGCACACAGATCAGAGGTGGTAGTGGCAGCTGTTGTCGCAGTTACATTGCAGTTGTCGGTTTGGCTGGAGGATTGCTAATAGGGCCCTAGTTAATGTAGGAGGTATGTTGGCTGACGAGTGCCAGGATGTAAGTTTGACGTAGTGGCCTTCCCTCCTGTCGTGACTTTCCCTTTGCTCCATCGTTGTCATGACAGCATGCCCCCATGGGACTGTTGATGGTGTAGTGTAATGGTGTGCCCCAGCTTCTGTCTGTGCAGGCCATGCCCCAATGCCATGCCCCTTTACCCATGCCACTCCATGTATATGTTGACTTCCATGCATTTTGTGGTCGGTATCCCCCCCGCTTGCAGTTAACATTTGTGCATTTTAATTCCCCATGCAACTTACCCTGCATGTGCGTTGTCTCCTGGTAGTCTGCACTGTCCTGTCCTTGAATCCCTGTGATGATCTCCTCAGGGATGACGGCTGCGACCATCTCCTCCATGTGGTCCAGGGCCTCCTGGTGTGCTGGACTCCCCCTCCAGTCTGCAGTGCTGCCTTCCTGTTCCTTGCCATCTTTTCCTTGGTCCTGCGTTTGCAGTCATGCCAGCGTTTCTTGCACTCGATGACTGTTCTGCGTACTTCAGCCACACTGTTAATCTTGTCGACAATTTGTTGCCATATTGCTTCTCTCCTACTGATTGGCAACTTTGATGTGACAAACAGTTGGTGCTGGTGTTCTGTCACCTCTTTAACCAGAATTTCCTGCTCCTCTGCACTAAAGCGACACTTTCTTTTCTTCTTAAAAGTGTCCTGGTTCTTGTGTGGCTCCTCCTGGCTGGTTCCTGGTCTGCTGTCATCTTCCTGGGGTCTGTAGTGGTGTCTGGGATCCATTTTGGCTCTCCTCTAGTGAAATGGCTGTGTTCGCTGTGTTTTTTTACGCTATTGCGTAAAAAAAAACGGCGCATATCCGGTTTGCGGTGTCGTAAATCGACCCACAGTCATTTCCGCCGCGTTAACGTCGTTTTCCTTTACGACTTGACGCCACGGTGTGCATCAAAAATAATGACTCCCACCTGTTGTTTGCGCCGCCGTGTGTCAAAGTATAAATATGACGCCCGCACGGTGCACCAAAATGGCGTTAGCCGGCAGTAATATTTTTGACGCAAAACTGCGCCAGCGCAGTTTTGCATCAAAAGGTATAAGTATGGGCCATTGTGTTAAAATAAACACACATTCATTCTCCAGTCATAATGACAAAAGCACATAATTTTGGTGTAAGTGTCCATTAACATGGTAAATGCTTGCACCAAAATTAACATGCCCATCATAAATGTACAAAATTAATGAATGCATTAAAATATCTGAAATATACAACCTGTGCTTGTCACTGTCACAAATGCGAGCAAGTGCATGGCACAAAGTTCAGCAGAAATAACATTATCAGCAGGCAATTAGGAACAATACAAAAATAAGGCCAGGACAAAAGTATTTCAAAATATGTTCATATGAATGAGTTCACTCTCTCCTGAATTTTTTAATATTTTTTTTCAACAAAAAACCACAAAGGCTCCAGGCCATAAAGTCCAAAGTCTGGGTTGCGTGCCCGTAACTTCCCTCCTATTTGCACTGCCAACATAAACCTCCTCTAGAAGAGGCATCTATAGGGCATGAAGCAGGCACCTCAATGATGGTACTTATGTGGGTCCTTGGCTTTGGGAGGGGTGGGTTTGGGTTTGGGGCTGGTTTGGGATTTGGGAGGGGTAGGTTTGGTGTGAAAAGTATAGAAAGACATTTGGGTGGGGTTCTCTTCCATTTGAAGGGGGTGATCTGGGATGAGGATGAGGAAGGGGTCAGGGCCAGGGCAAACATCAGCGACAAAGGTAGAGGGGCCAGGAGAGAATTGGAGTTGGGAGGGAGAGGTTGTGTCTGTTGATAGTGTGGGTGGCTGAGGGTCTGGTGTATGTGGAATATGTTGATTTTTTTAGTGTCTCCTTTTTGGGTGAGCGTGGACATTTGTGTCCAGTATGTGTTTATGGATGTGTATGCTGTGGAGGTGCTGGGTGTGGTTATGGTGCCTGTGGATGTTCTGGTGCTTATCGTGGTAGGTGTGGTGTCTTCAGGTGTGATGGTGGTGGGTGTGGGAGTTTGTGTTATGATGGGTGTGGTGTCAGCAGGTGTTCTGGTGGAAAGTTTGGATGTGTGTGTTGGGGAGGGTGTAGTGTCTGTGTGTATGCTTGTGGTTGTGGTGGTGGTGGGGTGTGTGGTGTCTGCCTGTGTGTGTGTGGTTCTTACTGTGTTTGTGTTTATGTGAGGATGAGCTGCTTTTTTGTGTTTGAGTGGATGTGTATAAATGTGTATCTGTGCTCTGGATAGGGCTGGGAAGTGGGATTTGGGATAGGCAAGGGGTGGGAGTTGAGACACAAGGTTGGGGTGGGTGGGGGTCTGCAGTGATGAGGAGGCCAGACCATGGAAGACCACTGAAGGCCAGACATGGCACTGTTAATGCCATCCAGGTAAGCTAGCATCTGGGTCAACTGACCATTAAGCCCCTGGATGGCATTCAGTATTGTGGTCTGGCCTACAGCAATAGTCTGCAATAGATCAATAGCCTCTTCAATGAGTACAGCCTAGGAGATAGGAGCAGAGAGGGGAGGTGCCTGCAGCAAAAGTGATGCCATCCTTTTAGGGGAGTGGCTATAGCCAACTGGGGGAGCAAGAGGGAGGATGGAGATGGAAATGTGGTGGTGGAAAATGCTGCAGATGGAACAGTTGCACTAGGGTCATCCTCCACTAAGGGCTGGTAGTTTGTGAAGGCCTCTTAAGATGATGTGGAGTCACGCCAGTACCCTCACCCCCGCGGCAGTGGGTCCCTTGTTGTCAGCACCAGGACCATAGTGACCTGCTTCTTCTCCACCGACATGGCCACTGTCACCTTTGCCTTGCCCAGATGATGCTATAAAGACAGATACAAAAGTCTGATGGTATCTGAGTAAATAGATTTGAACATTAACTTTGATCACAAAACATTTACCAACTGTACATGTTAAACCAGCTACAAAGCACTCAACCTTGACTTCTTAATCAACACCATTTCACGCCTGTAGGGAAGACTTCCACAAGCCCTATTCTCACAGTCTAGAAAATACTCATGCTAGCTTTCATATCATGTATGACTTTGGTCTCTTATCCACTTTTATTTCTCTGCATGACAAACGGCATTGACAGCAATTGTAAATACATAGGCCTGGATACATTCCTAAATCACTTCAGTACAGAGCAAAAATATTTCCACATATCCAAAAGAGAAGCGTTTTGGGTCTGATATTGACCTATCAAGATGGGCTACTGCAGCATCTATGTCATGGAACCTTGCATCTCCAATTGTCATTTTAAGTATCACTTTTCTCAACATCATTGCTTTCTCATCTATACATAACTAAGGACACATAAATGTAATTTGGGGTATGTGTAACTCTGTCACCATTGTGGAGGCAACCCTGTCTGTTTCACTCAATACAGTTTAGCATGAACATTCATGTTGATTGACACAGCCTAGCTTACATGCACATTTAGGAAGCACTAAGGCCCTCATTACAACAATAGCGGTCGGTGATATAGTGGCGGTAATACCGCCAACAGGCCAGCAGTACTAAATATGCAATAATGACCACGGCGGAAACCGCTCAGACAGACGGCCACTTTAACACACTGACTGCCAGGGTGAAATTAACAGGCACCACGGCGGTACCCACCTACAGTCAGGCAGAATACAATGTTCTGCTCACTGCATTATGAGACAACAATCCGCCACCTTTTCCGGGGTGGTACCAACAACATCAAAAGCCTGGCAGAAACACTGCACAGAAGGGGAACGACTCACCTCTGGAGACTCAAGGAAGAACCACGCCACCATGGAGCCTGAGCTGCATGTGTTCCCCATGCTCTTCTACGTTCTGCTCCTCTACAAACACCAAAACCGACGAAGACGACCACGTTGAGTACTGCCGCCTAGCACACAGGGGAGGCGGAGATGAAAAAGCGAGTGACACACTCAAGCAACACGCAACACCCCACCCTGAACACCATACACATAACAAGATTCAATCCTATTACATATTCACCCCGCACTCCTCAGGAATAATGCAAGGACAAAATGAATTGATTAAAGTGAGTGTAATAAGATAACATTGTATAAATACAAGCACACAAATCAACAATTATATACATATATACAAATGTAGGGACACTGCCCAATCCTCAATGTCTGTGGGCCACAGAGCCACATCACAAAGTCCAAGGCCCCACCTCACTCCTGCAACAACACGGAGAGAACACTGCAGAGGCATCAGGTCGAATTTAGCCAGGCACCTCAGGGGAACGGGGAATGGGGGGGCGTCTCAGTCAGGCGATGGTACAACGCCACTGGTCCTGGAGGGGGCAACATGCACTGTTCTCTGTCCTGGGGAGAGCAAGGCCACAGTCTCTGAAGTGAGAGACTTGCCCACTGGCTCTGGAGGGGGCAACATGCCCTGTGCTTGATCCTGGGGAGTGCAAGGCCACAGTCTCTCAACTGGGTGACTTGCCCACTGGCTCTGGAGGGGGCAACTTGCCCTGTGCTTGATCCTGGGGAGAGCAAGGCCACAGTCCTTCAAGTAGATGGCTTATTCCACTGGTTCTAGAGGGGGCATTGTGGCCAGTGAATTTCATCTTGTGGAGGATGGGGTGAGTGGATGGCTTCTTCCACTGGTTCTGGAGGGAGCATTGTGCTATGTGAGCTTCATCCTGTGGAGAATGGGGTGAGGGGATAGCTTCTTCCACTGGTTCTGGAGGGGGCATTGTGCCCATTGAGCTTCATCTTGTGGAGGATGGGGTGAGTGGATGGCTTCTCCACTGGTTCTGGAGGGGGCATTGTGCCCAGTGAGCTTCATCCTATGGAGGATGGGGTGAGTGGATGGCTTCTCCACTGGTTCTGGAGGGGGCATTGAGCCCTGTGATGCAGATCTTGGGGAGTGCAAAGTCACAGTCTCTCACCTGGGTGTAAGATCCACAGGATTTGCAGGGGCCAGGCCGCTCAACAGCCCATGGACGCAGGACTACACACTGTCTGATGGTGGTGATGGCTGCTCAGTGGTGGCAGTGGTGGTGCTGCCGGTGGAGCTGGCAGTGGTGGGGGCAGGCTCCAACCCATCCCATGCAGCCTCGGACGGCTGCCCACTGGGGCTGTTGCTGATGGTGGTGGTGCTGGTGGCGGTGCTGGCAGTGGTGGGGGGAGGCTCCAGCCCATCCCATGCAGCCTTGGACGGGTGCCCACTGGGGCTGCTGGTGGTGGTTCTGGTGGCGGTGCTGGCAGTGGTGAGGATAGGCTCCAGCCCATCCCCTGCAGCCTTGGATGGCTGCATTACCATGGTTGGTGGTGGGGGATCCGACTGAGTCCCTGCACCAGGCCCCTTGTCTCTACTGCCTGCTGTTGCAGCCCCCTTGCCCCTTCTTCCTGCACCTGGGGCTGCCTCCTTGCCCTTCCATCCTGCAGCTGGGGCTGCCTCCTTGCCCTTCTGTCCTGCAGTTGTTGCTGCTACCTTGCCCTTCCTCCCTGCAGCGGGGGCTGATCACCTTGACCTTCCTTGACGCACTTGGGGCTGGCACCTGTTGAGATGGGGCTACTCACCTGAAAAGCAGGATGTCTGCAGGGGAGATGGTATGCCTCCCTAACCCTGGAACACCTCTCGGCACTTCCTGGTGGACACAGAACACTGGCAGGTGTCTCAAAAAGAAAGGGCCGGTCCAGCCAGGCACCCTGTATCTTTGGGGAACAAGTCATTGTTGACAGAGTGATAGGAAAGTTAGTGCACTTAACTTCCTTGAAACTGAATCTCTCTTTCTGATATGGGCACGGGAGCGGTAGAAGAACACTGGGATGCTCCAACACTTTTCTTGGATAATAATAACTGTTGGCACAATTACTGACACTGCGGCCCGTATTTATACTTTTTGACGCTAAACTGCGCTAACGCAGTTTAGCGTCAAAAAGTTTAGCGCCGGCTAACGCCATTCTGAAGCGCCATGCGGGCGCCGTATTTATTGAATGGCGTTAGCCGGCGCTAGCAGACCGGCGCTGCCTGGTGTGCGTGGAAAAAAAACACATACACCAGGCAGCGCCGGCGTAGGGGAAAATGGCGTTAGGGCGTCTTAAAATGGTGCAAGTCAGGTTGACGCTAAAAAATCGCCTCCATCCGATTTGCGCCATTTTTAACGACGCCCATACGCCATTTACATGACTCCTGTCTTAGTAAAGACAGGAGTCATGCCCCCTTGCCCAATGGCCATGCCCAGGGGACTTAGGTCCCCTGGGCATGGTCATTGGGCATTGAGGCATGTAGGGGGGCATGTAGGGGGGCACAAATCAGGCCCCCCTATGCCCCAAAAAAATATAAAAAAAATTAAAATGTATACTTACCTGAACTTACCTGAATGTCCCTGGGATGGGTCCCTCCATCCTTGGGTGTCCTCCTGGGGTGGGCAAGGGTCCCTGGGGGCATGGGAGGGCAGCTGTGGGCTCATTTTGAGCCCACAGGTCCCTTAACGCCTGCCCTGACCCAGGCATTAAAAAGAGGCGCAAATGCGGGGTTTTTTGCCCCGCCCACTCCCGGGCGTGATTTTTGCCCGGGAGTATAAATACGACGCATTTGTGTCGCAGTCATTTTTTTGGACGGGAACGCCTACCTTGCATCTCATTAACGCAAGGAAGGCGTTCACGCAAAAAAATGACGCTCTTTCCTCATACTTTGGCGCTAGACACGTCTAATGCCAAAGTATAAATATGGCGTTAGTTTTGCGCCGAATTTGCGTCGAAAAAAACGACGCAAATTTGGCGCAAATGGAGTATAAATATGCCCCTGCATTTCCAAAAACCCAAACTGCGAACCATAACAATAAGTACTGCGACACTAGGGCTGGCTTCACAGAGATTCCCTGTTGCACACTACAATTAGAATTGTGGTTGCACTTATCATACACAAGAAAGACAAACAAGGGCATTAATTACATCACATATAACTTTCATGCATGCATAGGGTTAAACTAAAAGAAATACTGATGCTCACTCACTTAAACAGTTAGGGTGGCACAGTTTGATTTGGTTTCACTGAGTGTGTGAAAAACCCTTCAAAATCAAATTCTCCAAGCCTGAAACACAGGCATGAATTACACAATTTAAATCCAAGAGTTATGCTATTAGAGAAAGAAACGTCCCGTAAATGCTCTTTTAAAATTGCACAGTCACTCTTTGTAGTACTTGAGCTCAAGCAGATTTCCTGAGGCACATTTAGGCAAGTAACTACAATAATAATGTTGAATGTTCAGAAATGCATTTGTCTCTTCAAGATAAGCACTCTGCCAAAATACAAAGTCTGAAATACACCAGCTGTTCTAGGAAAGCACGGCGCTCATAGAACAAGCTCCATGGAGAATACTAGTCCCTTAGCTGCATTCTGAGCGGAAGCTCAGAGTAGTAAGCATGGGAGGAGATTATTTGCATAGGACTGCCCCTTTCTCAATCCAGTGATTAAGCTGCAGTTGCCATGTAGCACTACTAGAGGGAGCAGTATGAACATAAATCCACAGAGATGCTTTAAATCTACTTTCTGAACTACCTGTTGTTCTTGTTGGTTTTTGATGAGCCTAAGAATGGAGGACTAGAATCACTGAGTGAATGAGGATTGAGAAATTATTGGACTGTATTTGTGGTGAACGGGTTGCGTGATTTGGAAGGAAAACTGCAAGAGAAAAGTTGTAAAGCACAGATGCTTCCTGAGAGATTAAGGTCCATATTATACTTTTTTAGCGCAGCATTTGCATCTTTTTTTGACGCAAAAGCGGCACAAACTTGCAAACCACAATTGTATTTTGCAAGTTTGCGCCATTTTTGCATCAAAAAGCGGCGCAAATGCATCGCTAAAAAATAATAAATATGGGCCTAAGTGAGTTTGTCATCTGTCTCTTTGAAGGGACATGTGAATGAAGAACAACAGATCCACAGTCCTCAGGTGGGAGAAACATGGACGAATATTCACCCCAAAATGAAAACAATTACACCATCTCAAAGTTTCCATGTGCAATATGACGCTTTGCAGGATGAAGGATTTGCCATGTTTGGTGCATAAATGTGCACAGTTGCTGAGACTCTTCCCAGAATCGCAACAGCATACGCTTTAGAAGTGTCCTTATATCCAAAATGCCAAACACTCTTTTGGGGTTATGAGGCCTAGAAAAACCATTCCAGGAACACCTTACAGCAAGTCCAGCAACAGGGCAATGAAATCATGGGGAGACCATCCCCCAAGAATCCTACCACATGTTCCTTGTTTCCCCTCTCAATACCATAACCACAGTAGGCCTGTGAGAAGCACCCTTTTGGGTAGTAATAGAAACTGCCAGACCCATGATCCCCAAGTCCTCCTCTTCCTCATTGACCCAAACTTTTGGGGGTGCCCCCGCCACCCCAAGAAAGGGTGCAATAAGTAAGAGTGTGGGTAGTACCCCCAAAAAACACAGACTGCTTCATTATGTGCCTCCTAGCACCCGATTAATAATGCACCCCAATACCCCTTTTGACACTGCTCCCCAAAATTTGACCCCTTCCGAGAGTGAGGGGGGGGGGCATAAAAAGATGATGTCCACCACCAAATCCCCTTCCTTTGTAATCACCCCATTTGCGTGCTAGGGGGTTGGCTCTGCTTGCTTGCCAGCAGTGACCCCACTCCACCATGGTTCCTGTCCTGCACTAATTCTTGCTCTCTGGCCTACACCGCTTCTTCTCCTGTATCCTGGCACTGCCTTTCCTCTGTGACCCCACCCACTCTTGCTCTCCCCCCATGCTCCCACCATATCCCCTTTCCTTTTCCAAGTTCTGCCAACCACCCCTGCTATTCTCTGTCTACACCTCCTCTATGTGGGCCTCTCACTGCTTTTCCTTCTTGCTCTACCCCTTCCACCTCACTCACCCTCTCTTTGTATTCTACCCCTCTGATATAACCTGGACCTAGCCCTGCTGTGCTACGTGATTTTATACATCCCAGTTTTAACATATAGCCTTTACATTAGGCCCACGAACGCCCATGTTCTGTATAGAGGATTACTGCAGGTAATTCAGGACCCTGCTAAGTGAGGGTGGGGTACTTATCAGAAGGCCTTCAAGTGGAACAACTTAGCCTAAGAAAATTTGATAACTTTACAAATATGCTGAAGACCATATGTTGAATGTCCAATCATCATATCACAACGGAAGGTCAGAGTAGTAAGCATGGGAGGAGATTACTTGCATAGGACTGCCCCTTTCTCAATCCAGTGATTAAGCTGCAGTTGCCATGTAGCACTACTAGAGGGAGCAGTATGAACATAAATCCACAGAGAGGCTTTAAATCTACTTTCTGAACTACCTGTTGTTCTTGTTGGTTTTTGATGAGCCTATAGAATGGAGGACTGGAATGACTGAGTGAATGAGGATTGAGAAATGATTGGACTGTATTTGTGGTGAAGGGGTTGCGTGATTTGGAAGAAAAACTGCAAGAGAAAAGTTGTAAAACACAGATGCTTCCTGAGAGATTGAGGTCCATATTTATACTTTTTTAGTGCCGCATTTGCGTCTTTTTTTTACGCAAAAGCGGCACAAACTTGAAAAATACAATTGTATTTTGCAAGTTTGCGCTGCTTTTGCATCAAAAAGTGGCGCAAATGCAGAGCTCAAATAGAATAAATATGGGCCTAAGTGAGTGTGTCATCTGTCTCTTTGAAGGGACATGTGAATGAAGAACAGATCCACAGTCCTCAGGTGGGAGAAACATGGACGAATATTCACCCCAAAATTAATACAATTACACCATCTCAAAGTTTCCATGTGCAATATGACGCTTTGCAGGATGAAGGATTTGCCATGTTTGGTGCATAAATGTGCACAGTTGCTGAGGCTCTTCCCAGAATCGCAACAGCATACCCTTTTGAAGTGTCCTTATAGCCAAAATGCCAAACACTCTTTTGGGGTTATGAGACCTAGAAAAACCATTCCAGGAACACCTTATAGCATGTCCAGCAACAGGGCAATGAAATCATTGGGAGACCATCCCCAAGAATCCTACCACATGTTCCTTGTTTCCCCTCTCAATACCATAACCACAGTGGGCCTGTGAGAAGCACCCTTTTGGGTAGTAATAGAAACTGCCAGACCCATGATCCCCAAGTCCTCCTCTTCCTCATTGACCCAAACTTTTGGGGGTGCCCCGCCACCCCAAGAAAGGGTGCAATAAGTAAGAGTGTGGGTAGTACCCCCAAAAAACACAGACTGCTTCATTATGTGCCTCCTAGCACCCGATTAAAAATGCACCCCAATACCCCTTTTGACACTGCTCGCCAAAATTTGACCCCTTTCCGAGAGTGAGGGGGGGCATAAAAAGATGATGTCCACCACCAAATCCCCTTCCTTTAAAATCACCCCATTTGCATGCTAGGGGGTGGGCTCTGCTTGCTTGCCAGCAGTGACCCCACTCCACCATGCTTCCTGTGCTGCACTAATTCTTGCTCTCTGGCCTACACCGCTTCTTCTCCTGTATCCTGGCACTGCCTTTCCTCTGTGACTCCACCCACTCTTGCTCTCCCCCCATGCTCCCACCATATCCCTTTTCCTTTTCCAAGTTCTGCCAACCACCCCTGCTATTCTCTGTCTACACCTCCTCTATGTGGGCCTCTCACTGCTTTTCCTTCTTGCTCTACCCCTTCCACCTCACTCACCCTCTCTTTGTATTCTACCCCTCTGATATAACCTGGACCTAGCCCTGCTGTGCTACGTGATTTTATACATCCCAGTTTTAACATATAGCCTTTACATTAGGCCCACGAACGCCCATGTTCTGTTTAGAGGATTACTGCAGGTAATTCAGGACCCTGCTAAGTGAGGGTGGGGTACTTATCAGAAGGCCTTCAAGTGGAACAACTTAGCCTAAGAAAATTTGATAACTTTACAAATATGCTGAAGACCATATGTTGAATGTCCAATCATCATATCACAACGGAAGGTCAGAGTAGTAAGCATGGGAGGAGATTACTTGCATAGGACTGCCCCTTTCTCAATCCAGTGATTAAGCTGCAGTTGCCATGTAGCACTACTAGAGGGAGCAGTATGAACATAAATCCACAGAGAGGCTTTAAATCTGCTTTCTGAACTACCTGTTGTTCTTGATGGTTTTTGATGAGCCTATAGAATGGAGGACTGGAATGACTGAGTGAATGACGATTGAGAAATGATTGGACTGTATTTGTGGTGAAGGGGTTGCGTGATTTGGAAGGAAAACTGCAAGAGAAAAGTTGTAAAGCACAGATGCTTCCTGAGAGATTAAGGTCCATATTTATACTTTTTTAGCGCAGCATTTGCATCTTTTTTTGACGCAAAAGCGGCACAAACTTGCAAACCACAATTGTATTTTGCAAGTTTGCGCCATTTTTGCATCAAAAAGCGGCGCAAATGCATCGCTAAAAAATAATAAATATGGGCCTAAGTGAGTTTGTCATCTGTCTCTTTGAAGGGACATGTGAATGAAGAACAACAGATCCACAGTCCTCAGGTGGGAGAAACATGGACGAATATTCACCCCAAAATGAAAACAATTACACCATCTCAAAGTTTCCATGTGCAATATGACGCTTTGCAGGATGAAGGATTTGCCATGTTTGGTGCATAAATGTGCACAGTTGCTGAGACTCTTCCCAGAATTGCAACAGCATACGCTTTAGAAGTGTCCTTATAGCCAAAATGCCAAACACTCTGGGCCATATTTATACTTTTTGACGCCAAACTGCGCTAACGCAGTTTTGCGCCCAAAAAATTAGCGCCGGCTAACGCCATTCTGAAGCACCATACGGGCGCCGTATTTATTCAATGACGTTAGCCGGCGTTAGCCGCCGGCGCTGTCTGGTGTGCGTTGTAAAAAACAACGTACACCAGGCAGCGCCGGCGTAGGGGGAAAATGGCGTATGGGCGTCCACAAATGGTGCAAGTCAGGCTGAGGCAAAAAAATCGCCACAACCCGATTTGCACCATTTTTTTACGACGCCCATCCCCCATTGAAATGACTCCTGTCT
Organism: Pleurodeles waltl; assembly: GCF_031143425.1. NCBI lineage: Eukaryota > Metazoa > Chordata > Amphibia > Caudata > Salamandridae > Pleurodeles > Pleurodeles waltl. The sequence goes on from NC_090447.1 coordinate 926,117,439, forward strand.
TAGCAAAGACAGGAGTCATGCCCCCTTGCCCAATGGCCATGCCCAGGGGACTTCTGTCCCCTGGGCATGGTCATTGGGCATAGTGGCACGTAGGGGGGCACAAATCAGGCCCCCCTATGCCACAATTTTTTTTAAAAAAAAATACTTACCTGGACTTACCTTAATGTCCCTGGGGTGGGTCCCTCCATCCTTGGGTGTCCTTCTGGGGTGGGCAAGGGTGGCAGGGGGTGTCCCTGGGGGCAGGGGAGGGCACCTCTGGGCTCATTCTGAGCCCACAGGTCCCTTAACGCCTGCCCTGACCCAGGTGCTAAAATCCGGGGCTAATGCGGGTTTTTTAGACCCGCCCACTCCCGGGCGTCATTTTTGCCCGGGAGTATAAATACGACGCATATGCATCGGAGTAATTTTTTAAGACGGGAACGCCTACCTTGCATATCATTAACGCAAGGAAGGTGTTCACGCAAAAAAATGACGCTAACTCCATGAACTTTGGCGCTAGACGCGTCTAACGCCAAAGTATAAATATGGAGTTAGTTTTGCGTCGAAAAAAACGGCGCAAATTCGGCGCAAACGGAGTATAAATATGCTCCTCTTTTGGGGTTATGAGTCCTAGAAAAACCATTCCAGGAACACCTTATAACATGTCCAGCAACAGGGCAATGAAATCATGGGGAGACCATCCCCCAAGAATCCTAACACATGTTCCTTGTTTCCCCTCTCAATACCATAACCAAAGTAGGCCTGTGCGAAGCACCCTTTTGGGTAGTAATAGAAACTGCTAGACCCATGATCCCCAAGTCCTCCTCTCCTCATTGACCCAAACTTTTGGGGGTGCCCCCGCCAGCCCAAGAAAGGGTGCAATAAGTAAGAGTGTGGGTAGTACCCCCAAATAACACATACTGCTTCATTATGTGCCTCCCAGCACCCCTTTAATAATGCACCCCAATACCCCTTTTGACACTGCTCCGCAAAATTTGACCCCTTCCGAGAGTGAGGGGGGGCATAAAAAGATGATGTCCACCACCAAATTCCCTTCCTTGGTAATCACCCCATTTGCATGCTAGGGGGTGGGCTCTGCTTGCTTGCCAGCAGTGACCCCACTCCACTATGCTTCCTGTCCTGCACTCACTCTTGATCACTGGCCTACACCGCTTCGTCTCCTGCATCCTGGAACTGCCTTTCCTCTGTGACTCCACCCACTCTTGCTGTCCCTCCATGTCTCTCTTCCTTCTCTAAGGTCTGCCAACCACCGCTGCTATTGTCTGTCTACACCTTCTATATGTAGGCCTCTCTTTACCTGTCATTCTTGCTCCACCCTTTCCACCTCAATCACCCTATTTTTCTATTTTACCCCTCTGATACATACAGGATCTAACTCTGCTGTACTACAGAATTTTATACATTCAACTCTTAACATAAAGCCTTTGCAGTAGGCCCGCGAACACCCATGTTCTGAACAGAGGATTACTGCAGGTAATTCAGGACCCTGCTAAGTGAGGGTGGGGTACTTATCTGAAGGCCCTCAAGTGGAACAACCTAGCCTAAGACAATTTGATAACTTTACAAATATGCTGAAGACCATATGTTGAAGGTCCTATCATCATATCACAACGGAAGCTCAGAGTAGTAAACATGGGAGGAGATTATTTGCATAGGACTGCCCCTTTCTCAATCCAGGGATTAAGCTGCAGTTGCCATGTAGCACTACTAGAGGGAGCAGTATGAACATAAATCCACAGAGAGGCTTTAAATCTACTTTCTGAACTACCTGTTCTTGTTGGTTTTTGATGAGCCTATAGAATGGAGGACTGGAATGACTGAGTGAATGAGGATTGAGAAATGATTGGACTGTATTTGTGGTGAAGGGGTTGCTTGATTTGGAAGGAAAACTGCAAGAGAAAAGTTGTAAAGCACAGATGCTTCCTGAGAGATTAAGGTCCATATTTATACTTTTTTAGCGCCGCATTTGCGTCTTTTATGAGACGCAAAAGCGGCACAAACTTGCAAAATTCAATTGAATTTTGCAAGTTTGTGCCGTTTTTGCATCAAAAAACGGCACAAATGCAGCGCTAAAAAAGAATAAATATGGGCCTAAGTGAGTGTGTCATCTGTCTCTTTGAAGGAACATGTGAATGAAGAACAACAGATCCACAGTCCTCAGGTGGGAGAAACATGGACGAATATTCCCCCCAAAAGGAATACAATTACACCATCTCAAAGTTTCCATGTGCAATATGATGCTTTGCAGGATGAAGGATTTGCCATGTTTGGTGCATAAATGTGCACAGTTGCTGAGGCTCTTCCCAGAATCGCAACAGCATACACTTTAGAAGTGTCCTTATATCCAAAATGCCAAACACTCTTTTGGGGTTATGAGGCCTAGAAAAACCATTCCAGGAACACCTTACAGCAAGTCCAGCAACAGGGCAATGAAATCATGGGGAGACCATCCCCCAAGAATCCTACCACATGTTCCTTGTTTCCCCTCTCAATACCATAACCACAGTAGGCCTGTGAGAAGCACCCTTTTGGGTAGTAATAGAAACTGCCAGACCCATGATCCCCAAGTCCTCCTCTTCCTCATTGACCCAAACTTTTGGGGGTGCCCCCGCCACCCCAAGAAAGGGTGCAATAAGTAAGAGTGTGGGTAGTACCCCCAAAAAACACAGACTGCTTCATTATGTGCCTCCTAGCACCCGATTAATAATGCACCCCAATTCCCCTTTTGACACTGCTCCCCAAAATTTGACCCCTTCCGAGAGTGAGGGGGGGGGCATAAAAAGATGATGTCCACCACCAAATCCCCTTCCTTTGTAATCACCCCATTTGCGTGCTAGGGGGTTGGCTCTGCTTGCTTGCCAGCAGTGACCCCACTCCACCATGGTTCCTGTCCTGCACTAATTCTTGCTCTCTGGCCTACACCGCTTCTTCTCCTGTATCCTGGCACTGCCTTTCCTCTGTGACCCCACCCACTCTTGCTCTCCCCCCATGCTCCCACCATATCCCCTTTCCTTTTCCAAGTTCTGCCAACCACCCCTGCTATTCTCTGTCTACACCTCCTCTATGTGGGCCTCTCACTGCTTTTCCTTCTTGCTCTACCCCTTCCACCTCACTCACCCTCTCTTTGTATTCTACCCCTCTGATATAACCTGGACCTAGCCCTGCTGTGCTACGTGATTTTATACATCCCAGTTTTAACATATAGCCTTTACATTAGGCCCACGAACGCCCATGTTCTGTATAGAGGATTACTGCAGGTAATTCAGGACCCTGCTAAGTGAGGGTGGGGTACTTATCAGAAGGCCTTCAAGTGGAACAACTTAGCCTAAGAAAATTTGATAACTTTACAAATATGCTGAAGACCATATGTTGAATGTCCAATCATCATATCACAACGGAAGGTCAGAGTAGTAAGCATGGGAGGAGATTACTTGCATAGGACTGCCCCTTTCTCAATCCAGTGATTAAGCTGCAGTTGCCATGTAGCACTACTAGAGGGAGCAGTATGAACATAAATCCACAGAGAGGCTTTAAATCTACTTTCTGAACTACCTGTTGTTCTTGTTGGTTTTTGATGAGCCTATAGAATGGAGGACTGGAATGACTGAGTGAATGAGGATTGAGAAATGATTGGACTGTATTTGTGGTGAAGGGGTTGCGTGATTTGGAAGAAAAACTGCAAGAGAAAAGTTGTAAAACACAGATGCTTCCTGAGAGATTGAGGTCCATATTTATACTTTTTTAGTGCCGCATTTGCGTCTTTTTTTTACGCAAAAGCGGCACAAACTTGAAAAATACAATTGTATTTTGCAAGTTTGCGCTGCTTTTGCATCAAAAAGTGGCGCAAATGCAGAGCTCAAATAGAATAAATATGGGCCTAAGTGAGTGTGTCATCTGTCTCTTTGAAGGGACATGTGAATGAAGAACAGATCCACAGTCCTCAGGTGGGAGAAACATGGACGAATATTCACCCCAAAATTAATACAATTACACCATCTCAAAGTTTCCATGTGCAATATGACGCTTTGCAGGATGAAGGATTTGCCATGTTTGGTGCATAAATGTGCACAGTTGCTGAGGCTCTTCCCAGAATCGCAACAGCATACGCTTTTGAAGTGTCCTTATAGCCAAAATGCCAAACACTCTTTTGGGGTTATGAGGCCTAGAAAAACCATTCCAGGAACAACTTATAGCATGTCCAGCAACAGGGCAATGAAATCATGGGGAGACCATCCCCCAAGAATCCTAACACATGTTCCTTGTTTCCCCTCTCAATACCATAACCACAGAGGCCTGTGAGAAGCACCCTTTTGGGTAGTAATAGAAACTGCCAGACCCATGATCCCCAAGTCCTCCTCTTCCTCATTGACCCAAACTTTTGGGGGTGCTCCGCCAGCCCAAGAAAGGGTGCAATAAGTAAGAGTGTGGGTAGTACCCCCAAAAAACACAGACTGCTTCATTATGTGCCTCCTAGCACCCCTTTAATAATGCACCCCAATGCCCCTTTTGACACAGCTCCCCAAAATTTGACCCCTTCCGAGAGTGAGGGGGGGGCATAAAAAGATGACGTCCACCACCAAATCCCCTTTCTTTGTAATCACCCCATTTGTGTGCCAGGGGGTGGGCTCTGCTTGCTTGCCAGCAGTGACCCCACTCCACTATGCTTCCTGTCCTGCAATCACTCTTGCTCTCTGGCCTACCCCACTTCTTCTCCTGTAACCTGGCACTGCCTTTCCTCAGTGACTCCAGCCACTCTTGCTTCTCCCCTCATGCTCCCTCCATATCCCCTTTCCTTTTCTAAGTTCTGCCAACCACCCCTGCTATTCTCTGTCTACACCTTCTCTACATGGGCCTCTTTCTGCCATTTTTTCTTGCTCCACCCTTTCCACCTCACTCACCCTCTCTTTCTATTCTACCCCTCTGATATAAGCTGGACCTGGCCCTGCTCTGCTCTGCTACGGACTTTTATACATTCCAATCTTAAACTTAAAATACAGCCTTTCCAATAGGCCCACAAACGCCGATGTTCTCTATAGAGGATTACTGCAGGTAATTCAGGACCCTGCTAAGTGAGTGTGGGGTACTTATCTGAAGGCCTTCAAGTGGAACAACTTAGCCTAAGACAATTTGATAACTTTACAAATATGCTGAAGACCATATGTTGAATGTCCTATCATCATATCACAACGGAAGCTCAGAGTAGTAAGCATGGGAGGAGATTACTTACATAGGACTGCCCCTTTCTCAATCCAGTGATTAAGCTGCAGTTGCCATGTAGCACTACTAGAGGGAGCAGTATGAACATAAATCCACAGAGAGGCTTTAAATCTACTTTCTGAACTACCTGTTGTTCTTGTTGGTTTTTGATGAGCCTATAGAATGGAGGACTGGAATGACTGAGTGAATGAGGATTGAGAAATGATTGGACTGTATTTGTGGTGAAGGGGTTGCGTGATTTGGAAGAAAAACTGCAAGAGAAAAGTTGTAAAACACAGATGCTTCCTGAGAGATTGAGGTCCATATTTATTCTTTTTTAGTGCCGCATTTGCGTCTTTTTTTTACGCAAAAGCGGCACAAACTTGAAAAATACAATTGTATTTTGCAAGTTTGCGCTGCTTTTGCATCAAAAAGTGGCGCAAATGCAGAGCTCAAATAGAATAAATATGGGCCTAAGTGAGTGTGTCATCTGTCTCTTTGAAGGGACATGTGAATGAAGAACAACAGATCCACCGTTCTCAGGTGGGAGAAACATGGACGAATATTCACCCCAAAATGAATACAATTACACCATCTCAAAGTTTCCATGTGCAATATGACGCTTTGCAGGATGAAGGATTTGCCATGTTTGGTGCATAAATGTGCACAGTTGCTGAGGCTCTTCCCAGAATCGCAACAGCATACGCTTTTGAAGTGTCCTTATAGCCAAAATGCCAAACACTCTTTTGGGGTTATGAGGCCTAGAAAAACCATTCCAGGAACACCTTATAGCATGTCCAGCAACAGGGCAATGAAATCATTGGGAGACCATCCCCAAGAATCCTACCACATCCAGCAACCTATGATAATGTCCGTGAATAATACACAAATGTCAGAACCATGACAGTTCACACACAGCATCACAGTGCGCACAACATAGTGATGGGCCATGTGTGGTGAATAGCTGCGAGAATAAACAGCACAGAGGCTATGATGTTCCCAGATGCAGTGGGAAGTGCAGAGGCCAACTTGTGTACAAATGTTGTAATGACACCTGCCGGAACATGACAATTGAGACATTATCTCACTCAGCACACCAAGGTTGCCCTGTTGACTGTCTCATTACACGTCTTTTGTGACAGGTGGGACCATCCATATGTTGGTTCACATGTCCACATCTACTTTACTCACATTGATCAAACAAGGATACGCAGTAGTTTAAGGAATAGCTGCCACTGACTCATGATGAGTCCTGGTCCAAACTGTGACAAATTACACCCCAAACAATATACAGGATCATCATTGGACCACACACATGAACAAGACACCCAAGTGCAATTGATCACTGGAAATATGTGGACACGTGCTGTCTTGTATGCTGGTCCACCACAGCCACTTGATAGTTGGGGCTTACTTCTATGGCCTCAACTGTGGTGTCATCATACATATGAGATTGACCCTTGTCTGTCTGTGCAAACAACATGGTACCCACTTCCTCAATGCATGTGTATGACTCACTGTGGGATTCATCAACTAGTGCCTAGGAAGCTCTTACCAATACTCTAGGACTTAGGATGTAGAAAATGTGGACTATTGACATGAACATGCGTCTGCCATCCATCTGGTGCATGCTATGTCACATGTGGTGTCTATGTGACCCTAAAACTTTACGGGTGTTGTTACATGTATGACCAACACATGCCCTTGCTCATTCCAAATTTGACTTGCATCTTAGGATTGGACACATGGACGTCACATTCATACAACCATATGTACAATAATGCTTCATGTGATATACACACACACTTGGTCAACCAACACATTAGTTGTCAAAGCACACACTTTGAGCCAAAGGCATTTAGGTATTGTACATATGTGCGTCACATTGCTATCCTCTCCTCATGACAAACATGCACAATTTGTGCCACACATATATGTATGCCACACTTATGACCATCTATGACATCAGCCAGCTGTGAACATACTGTGAAGGGTGTAGTGGATGATGTTCCGCTTCAGTATGATGTCACACATGTGAACATACACCATCAACACCATACTGTCTTCAATTAGTCAATCTCTGATGTGTTCCAAATGTAAAATAACCAAAAAACAAGTAAAAATGCCCCAAACCAGTTAATGCACTGTAATTTTGACGTCCCTAGCGGTGTGCGTCATTTTTTGTTTACCAAAACTGTATTTGCATCATTTTTTTTTTGACGCACAGGAGTGAAATTTTGCCTGCATCCAGATATTTGTACAGTCCATGTATCATTATGTGGATGCGGGTTAATATTCACGTCTGTGCATCAAAAAAAAATGACGCAAATACAGTTTTGTGCGACAAAAAATGACGAATAATGCGAAAATGGCAGGACTTTTCATACAGGAAGTGATATAATAGGATATCCTGTTTACAGATCATGTACAGTGGGTGTACTTTCACTTTCACTTTGCAGTCTATGATCCTTCTAGACTGTGTGGCTGTGTAGAGAGTGTTGTCCAGAGATTTTGTGCTGTATTTGTCCTGTGTGCTATCTGTAAAGTCCTTTTGTGAATTAAATATTGTTTGTGTATACTGTACTACTGTGTTTTGTCTACATGTGTCCATTTATCTTGTGTATTTCTTGTTTGTGGGAGTCTGTTGTGGGTAGTGTTAGTTTGGGGATAGTTGGGCTCTTTTAGTGTTTAGGTTTACTTTATTTCTGTCTTTTTACCCCTACTTTCACCCTTTTCCCCTTTCTATTTCTTTTACCCCTATTCCTTATCTTCAACTATAAGTATGTCTGGTAGGACACGTCTTGGCAGGATGGGGGAAGAGGAGTTGGGGGGCTTCATCTGGCTGGTGACACATTTCTTGCCGCTCATGATCCAGGCAGGGGGCAGGGTCATACAGGGGTACCCGACAGAGGCGCGCAGAATCCGGTGGGGAAAGGTGCTGCATCACCTGCAGCGTGTGTATGCCAGCCAGAGGAGTGACCACCAGCTGAAGCACCGGTGGGCTGACCTCATCACCAGGGAGCACAATCTCTTGGACCACCTGGGAATCATGATTGGTGGCACTGTTGGTGAGTACGACAATTGTTAATGTGCACTATTAAATGCCCTGTAGTGACATCAGGGGATTAGTGCAATGTCTGCCAGCTAACTTGATGACTGTGTGTAATGCTGGGGAAATATAAGGGGATCATTGATGCACTATGGCAAGGATCACAATTGCTAGCTGTCAGGTAGCACGTGCTCAGCAAACTTACAGGTAACTTTACCATGAAGGAAATTGATGTGGCCTTTTTGTCAGCACAGCTAACAAAATAGGAGCCAATCATGTCTATATAGGGTATTATTGACAGAGAAGTACAGATGTACCAACATTTAGGCCAACTATGTTGACGCAATTGCTAGATTGACTTTAGAATCACTACATGATGCTGAAAATGAGTGCTGCCTTCACGTCAATTGATAATAGCAAAGTGGCTCAAACTTTGGTCTCATGTTAGTCTGGTGAGTGTGGAAGGAAAGTGTTCACAAAAGTACTATGAATGTGTGGGAATATTTGGTTTCTTGATCTTTTTGGATACATGTCAGTTCAACATCGTGAAAAGGTGTAAGGTGCTCTCAGCTAACATCTTAAGATGTTTGTTGGAATTAGTTGAGCCACAATCCAAATATGGATGGCAGTCCAAGTGTATGCACATGGCTTCACGTCTCCATGGTTAGTGCAAATCACCATAGCTGGGCCACATCAATTGACTATTCTGTAACAACAGGATGGCTTACAGGAGTCCCTGCCGCTCCCTCTGTACATTGGGCCTATGTGCAATAAATGTGTCATGGCCACAAGGCATGTTTGACTGGTAATGCAGTCCTCAAGTAACCAGGCGTTGGATGTTTCTCTTGGATGCACATGATGAGACGATTACACTCCATATTTTTTAGTGCTCACCAATTATGGAGCAAGTTTGCAACCACATGATACTTAGGGCCAATGTATGTGTGCAGATATGTGTGTAACTGTCACAGGAGACCCATACTATGTACAAGTTGGCCGTGAAATATCAGATGCAGTACCATCATGTCTGAATGGCTGCCATGTCCTTATTCAGCCTACACATTGTAAATGATTATGAAATTGTTGCACTGTGCACAGATTTTTAGCACATTTCTTCCTTCCATACCTTACAGGTGGACCGGCACCCTACACTGTGGGAGAGGTGGTGACATTTGAGGACCCCGACCACTCCAGTAAGTGTTGATATGTCTGTTATGTGTTGTGTTTGCTGGATATGGACTCGTGTGAGTTGGACGCATAGCAAGGTGTGATGAGTTGGGCAAGTTTTTCACTTGTTCCATGAGTGGGAATGCAGTTCTCACATGTTTTGAGTTTGCCAATGCGTACCCAATGGTATCATGTAGGGATTGTAGGACATCCCTGTAGGCCCCACTGTGAGTACAGGGGATAGTCATGTGTTTGACACTTGTATCACCAAGAGTCGCACTGGAAGTCAGCCCCTATTTAGTCAGCCTGTCAGACCCACATTCTCTAAGATTGGTGGAGCTAATAGCTTCCCAATAGACATCTGCTTCACTATTTACCTACGTAAGTTTGAAACAGTAGGTAGAACCTCCTAGCAGCATGTACTTTCACATGTAGTGCATCAAGTCTGTGGAACCTGAGTGTAATGGCCTAGGTGTGCATGCAATTCATGGGTGTTCTTGCAACTCTGTGTCTGATGTAAGTCAGGCCTCACTGGAAGTATATGTTGTGTACTAAGTTCTGCATTCTCTGACATGTCTGACCCTATGAGTGCTCTAGGGTTTGCTGACTCCAAATTGTAGATAGACCTTACCTGTGGTGTGTCTGTAGAGACAAACATGTGTGGAGTTGCCTATACACTCCTTGGTGTACATGTTGTTGGCAAATTATAGTTGTGTATCCACCGCCCCCCCTCAAACACGGCCATGGGTTTGTGAACGGGGTACCTAGTATTGATGCTACCAGTATGTTACACATACCTGTGAATAAGTGACGGTTTGGTTGCATACTAGTATACAATCTCTAGTTTGGCACTTGGTACCATACTGGAAAGTCCAGTTACAACTTGCAGACCATGTGGCTTTAGTTTTGCTTTCCGTACACTGACATTTGTAGCCCAGCTCTTGGTGGAGGATATGCAGCATGATTCTTAGATGTTAACTGGCAGAACTCAAATTGCAAGTCAAAGCCAGTTGTTACCCATCTTGTGGGTTATGGATGTGCTTTGTGTGATGTCACCTTTGTTGTCTGGCCTGCCATATACTTCCTCAGGGACATTCAATGCTCTGTATCGTGATATGAGCTGTTACAAGTACAGTAAATGTAATGTCTGATTAACTTGCTGTGCCGTTTCACACAATGCAGTTACTAATGTAGCATATTTGCATTTGTCTTCACAGCAGCTAACATGACTCCAGACCAGGTCCGTGAATTTCAGTGTCGGGTCATGCGATACCAGCACATCCTGCTGGTGGAGTCGGGGTTCCGGAGGATGGCCCGGCGATATTACCATGAACGTGCCTCTGGGGCATGGCGAGCCTTCCCACAGGGTGGGCCTACTTTGCCCACCACAGCCACCACAGCAACAACCACCAATCCAAGCCAGGTGGCCCCACCCACAGCTGCCACTGTAGATCCAACATCTGCTGGACTTCCTGGCCCCAGCATTGCCACCGGTGCAGGACAGCCCACACAGACCTCCTCCACCGGTACCCAGACTGCCACTGCTCCAGCTGTTGACCCTGCAGCCTTCAATAGACTTGAACATAAGATGGTCAAAGTGCTGCGCAAGGTGAGCCACCTGAGCCGGGACGTGCGGTACATTAAGCGGCGGGTCAAAAATATAAAGAGGACCCTCCGCAGGGCCAACCTCTAGACAGTTGATTTGATGGACATGATACCCTCCCCTCCCTCCTCTTTCCTTGTTCTTAAAGTTAGTGTGCTTAGGGGGCTTAGTGTTAGGTTAGTATAGGTTGTTAGTTTAGTTAGTGTTAGTGGGAGTGGGGTGGGGGGTCCTGCTTGTTTCTTTTTTGACTTATTACATGTGTGGGTGGGTGGGTGGGGGCTATGTTGGGGTTCTTGTGTGTAAAAAAAAATAAAAAAAATAAAATTAAAAATATATATTTGTTTAGGATAGTATAGTATGTGTTTAGGTTAGTATGTGTTGTCCTCCATGTGTCCCGTCTCATTAGGGGGATGGGGGGTAGATGTTTAGAACGTTTCATTACGTGTGATTAGTAAGTGTAGCTTAGGTTAGATAGGGACAGTTGTGGGTAATGAGTAGTCAGGGTAGATTAGTGTAGGTAAGATTTTTCCTTCAGTTTCCTCATCTATGGTTAGCTTTTAATAAATATTTGGTTAACCCTTAAGAGTATTTGTTGAATGGTACTTGATCGTGGGTTTGGATTCAGTGTACATCAATTTTGTACTATAACATCGGTGTCCTATGCTACAAACAAATCCCAACTGAGCTGTACGATTGGCAGCTAGCCCAGAGCTACCTTGCAAAGTGTCTACCCTTTGTTGCAACCACCAATCACAGTTAATATGGTTCCCAATGTGTTTCTGTTGATAAGTGTGTTTCCAAAGTCACTAACAGTGCTTCCAGACATGATATTGGGGAAACAGTTTTAGGTCTGACTTCAGTGTGATGATCATGCACACCCTTATAAGATGAGTTCTCATTGGCAATATTGTATTCTTGTCTTCATGACCCTCATATATCAATTGTGACACAGTTCGGCATGATTACCTATTTGTATGTTAACTCAGACACCTTCATTTATGCAGTTTTTTTAGTGTTTACTTAGATTAGTGTGGCATGTTTATTGTGTTATTTTTGCATGTTGCCAACATTTAGCAGGCACTATTTGATGACTTAGTTATCCCCTGAGGAAGCATTCTTCTGTCCAACACAGCATGATGGTGTATGGTTTCTCAATTCATGAGATTTGTCCCTCAGGATGGGCAGAGTATGATGCAATCACGGTCACTATGCAGATTTCTCTAACTACATAATATCAGGACAGTTGTATTGACAAGCTACGTAATTTGACAGTAGGCACATTTCAGTTATCTACTGCACAGTTGATATGTCACATTACCCAGAGACAGATTTGTTGTGTAAGTGCTATTTATTGAAAAGTGCTGTAGTGCTATCTGTACATTGTCCATGATTGTGAGTCCATTATAGTGACATCTTCCATTGTGATCCAACACAAGGGTTTACCAAAATGCTTTTGTCATGCTGGGGTTGCTGTTTCAGACAGTGCAGAGGGACAGACTTAGCCAATGAGTAGGAGAGAGACAATCACTGGGCTGGGTGACAAGATATACAGTGGTTAGCAAAACAGTGCTTGAGTACAGTTGTTGTAAGACTGTCATGTTTCAAAACGCAGGACTTTGGTAATAGTTGGCCATGTGGCAGGGACTAGTGCTTCCGGGTACTTTTCCTTGTGAATGTGATCTGTTCCATGTCTTCTTCTTCTGATGTGTGTGTTGCCTGCTTTGTCCTTGTTGTTGTTGGTTGTGAAGAGGCAACACACACCTCAGTGTTAGAAGACGTTGAGTCAGACATCCCAGTCGCTGCTCCCTGTGAAGGTCTTAAGGGCATACTGCTGCAAGGAGGGCCTGCTGGTTCTTGAGAATAGCAGCCACATCATGATGGTAGGCAGCCAGGTCGGTCCTGAGGGGTTCAATGTTGCATTTGTGCAGGATTGCTGTTGTAGGTGTTGGGTCAACTGTATTACAGCTGTGCTGATTTCCTTCTTGGTTTTCTGCAGTTCCTGCAAGATAGATGTTAGGGCTTGCATAGCTGCTGCCTGATCTGCAGATGACATCATGCACGAACGCACACCCTCTAGGCTGGCTGCCATGTTTTGCATCCCCACCTGCACCTCCTTGGCCAGCTCCTGCTGTACTCCCACTACAGTTCTCTCAAAGCTGGTGCCAGTGTCATCTGAGTCCTCAGCTGTATTGGAGCTGGCAGGTCTTACAATTGGGGTGGTGGGTGGTTCCTCTGCGATGGCTGCTTGTTCTGTGCTCCTCCTTGTGACAGAAGGTGGGGTCTGGAGGGTTTCAAGGACCTTTTGGATAGTCTCCTGGGGAATGTTTATCGGCTCGTCATCCATGTCATCAGGGAAATCTGGGACAGGCATATCGGCAGGAGATCCATCTTCCTCTGCAATGAAACAGGGTACAATTAGTGTGTCTGTGTTGTGGCAATTTTGATATGACATGCCTGCCTTTTGATGAATTCACATTGTGATCTTGTTTTGTGTTAATATCTGCAGTCCTTCAGATGGGCATTGATTCAGGCCTATGGCCCACCTGTGTGTCACATGCATGTTATTGAGTTATTAGACTTGTCAGCCTCATCGCCTCTAGAATTGCCACCTTCTTTTCCTACTCGACCCTCCGTGTACATCCATTCTCATGGTGAGACCTTTCACTGGCTGTGGGTGTTCTGATGGCCCTGTCAGCACACTTAACAATCTGGACCTGCCCCAATCCCTGATCGTTCACATCTACTTAAATGTAATTGACATGTGGCAAATCCTATGCATGGCAATATTAAGATCCGATATGGATGTTGACATTGTTAATGGTTCCCGCTGATGTTGGGTAATGTGTGTTACATTGGATTGCCCTGATAGTCGTATCAGTGTCCTATTTCATCCTCTGACTGTGCAGGTGTATTTCAGTGACCAGTTACATGTGTCCCCTCCTCTATGCTGTTGTCTGACATTTGGGATGTTGCCTTATTACCCAGTCACAGGATGGACCCTGACATATGCAGCATGGGTGTGTCCTTAGTGCTGTGTCGCTCCTATTGTTGTTTACTTTGGCTGATGTTTGTGACAACTATGGGCATTGACATTTGAGTGTACTGGGGCCTTTGTCTTGTTTCTGGGGATTGTTGCAGATGTCATCCTCAACCCTCTAATTTAGGTGTGTATGATCCATGGGGACGTTACTGCCATTGGCTACTTGAGCTGCACACAGATCAGAGGTGGAAGTGGCAGCTGTTGTCGCAGTTACATTGCAGTTGTCGGTTTGGCTGGAGGATTGCTAATAGGGCCCTAGTTAATGTAGGAGGTATGTTGGCTGACGAGTGCCAGGATGTAAGTTTGACGTAGTGGCCTTCCCTCCTGTCGTGACTTTCCCTTTGCTCCATCGTTGTCATGACAGCATGCCCCCATGGGACTGTTGATGGTGTAGTGTAATGGTGTGCCCCAGCTTCTGTCTGTGCAGGCCATGCCCCAATGCCATGCCCCTTTACCCATGCCACTCCATGTATATGTTGACTTCCATGCATTTTGTGGTCGGTATCCCCCCCGCTTGCAGTTAACATTTGTGCATTTTAATTCCCCATGCAACTTACCCTGCATGTGCGTTGTCTCCTGGTAGTCTGCACTGTCCTGTCCTTGAATCCCTGTGACGATCTCCTCAGGGATGACGGCTGCGACCATCTCCTCCATGTGGTCCAGGGCCTCCTGGTGTGCTGGACTCCCCCTCCAGTCTGCAGTGCTGCCTTCCTGTTCCTTGCCATCTTTTCCTTGGTCCTGCGTTTGCAGTCATGCCAGCGTTTCTTGCACTCGATGACTGTTCTGCGTACTTCAGCCACACTGTTAATCTTGTCGACAATTTGTTGCCATATTGCCTCTCTCCTACTGATTGGCAACTTTGATGTGACAAACAGTTGGTGCTGGTGTTCTGTCACCTCTTTAACCAGAATTTCCTGCTCCTCTGCACTAAAGCGACACTTTCTTTTCTTCTTAAAAGTGTCCTGGTTCTTGTGTGGCTCCTCCTGGCTGGTTCCTGGTCTGCTGTCATCTTCCTGGGGTCTGTAGTGGTGTCTGGGATCCATTTTGGCTCTCCTCTAGTGAAATGGCTGTGTTCGCTGTGTTTTTTTACGCTATTGCGTAAAAAAAAACGGCGCATATCCGGTTTGCGGTGTCGTAAATCGACCCACAGTCATTTCCGCCGCGTTAACGCCGTTTTCCTTTACGACTTGACGCCACGGTGTGCATCAAAAATAATGACTCCCACCTGTTGTTTGCGCCGCCGTGTGTCAAAGTATAAATATGACGCCCGCACGGTGCACCAAAATGGCGTTAGCCGGCGGTAATATTTTTGACGCAAAACTGCGCCAGCGCAGTTTTGCATCAAAAAGTATAAGTATGGGCCATTGTGTTAAAATAAACACACATTCATTCTCCAGTCATAATGACAAAAGCACATAATGTTGGTGTAAGTGTCCATTAACATGGTAAATGCTTGCACCAAAATTAACATGCCCATCATAAATGTACAAAATTAATGAATGCATTAAAATATCTGAAATATACAACCTGTGCTTGTCACTGTCACAAATGCGAGCAAGTGCATGGCACAAAGTTCAGCAGAAATAACATTATCAGCAGGCAATTAGGAACAATACAAAAATAAGGCCAGGACAAAAGTATTTCAAAATATGTTCATATGAATGAGTTCACTCTCTCCTGAATTTTTTAATATTTTTTTTCAACAAAAAACCACAAAGGCTCCAGGCCATAAAGTCCAAAGTCTGGGTTGCGTGCCCGTAACTTCCCTCCTATTTGCACTGCCAACATAAACCTCCTCTAGAAGAGGCATCTATAGGGCATGAAGCAGGCACCTCAATGATGGTACTTATGTGGGTCCTTGGCTTTGGGAGGGGTGGGTTTGGGTTTGGGGCTGGTTTGGGATTTGGGAGGGGTAGGTTTGGTGTGAAAAGTATAGAAAGACATTTGGGTGGGGTTCTCTTCCATTTGAAGGGGGTGATCTGGGATGAGGATGAGGAAGGGGTCAGGGCCAGGGCAAACATCAGCAACAAAGGTAGAGGGGCCAGGAGAGAATTGGAGTTGGGAGGGAGAGGTTGTGTCTGTTGATAGTGTGGGTGGCTGAGGGTCTGGTGTATGTGGAATATGTTGATTTTTTTAGTGTCTCCTTTTTGGGTGAGCGTGGACATTTGTGTCCAGTATGTGTTTATGGATGTGTATGCTGTGGAGGTGCTGGGTGTGGTTATGGTGCCTGTGGATGTTCTGGTGCTTATCGTGGTAGGTGTGGTGTCTTCAGGTGTGATAGTGGTGGGTGTGGGAGTTTGTGTTATGATGGGTGTGGTGTCAGCAGGTGTTCTGGTGGAAAGTTTGGATGTGTGTGTTGGGGAGGGTGTAGTGTCTGTGTGTATGCTTGTGGTTGTGGTGGTGGTGGGGTGTGTGGTGTCTGCCTGTGTGTGTGTGGTTCTTACTGTGTTTGTGTTTATGTGAGGATGAGCTGCTTTTTTGTGTTTGAGTAGATGTGTATAAATGTGTATCTGTGCTCTGGATAGGGCTGGGAAGTGGGATTTGGGATAGGCAAGGGGTGGGAGTTGAGACACAAGGTTGGGGTGGGTGGGGGTCTGCAGTGATGAGGAGGCCAGACCATGGAAGACCACTGAAGGCCAGACATGGCACTGTTAATGCCATCCAGGTAAGCTAGCATCTGGGTCAACTGACCATTAAGCCCCTGGATGGCATTCAGTATTGTGGTCTGGCCTACAGCAATAGTCTGCAATAGATCAATAGCCTCTTCAATGAGTACAGCCTAGGAGATAGGAGCAGAGAGGGGAGGTGCCTGCAGCAAAAGTGATGCCATCCTTTTAGGGGAGTGGCTATAGCCAACTGGGGGAGCAAGAGGGAGGATGGAGATGGAAATGTGGTGGTGGAAAATGCTGCAGATGGAACAGTTGCACTAGGGTCATCCTCCACTAAGGGCTGGTAGTTTGTGAAGGCCTCTTAAGATGATGTGGAGTCACGCCAGTACCCTCACCCCCGCGGCAGTGGGTCCCTTGTTGTCAGCACCAGGACCATAGTGACCTGCTTCTTCTCCACCGACATGGCCACTGTCACCTTTGCCTTGCCCAGATGATGCTATAAAGACAGATACAAAAGTCTGATGGTATCTGAGTAAATAGATTTGAACATTAACTTTGATCACAAAACATTTACCAACTGTACATGTTAAACCAGCTACAAAGCACTCAACCTTGACTTCTTAATCAACACCATTTCACGCCTGTAGGGAAGACTTCCACAAGCCCTATTCTCACAGTCTAGAAAATACTCATGCTAGCTTTCATATCATGTATGACTTTGGTCTCTTATCCACTTTTATTTCTCTGCATGACAAACGGCATTGACAGCAATTGTAAATACATAGGCCTGGATACATTCCTAAATCACTTCAGTACAGAGCAAAAATATTTCCACATATCCAAAAGAGAAGCGTTTTGGGTCTGATATTGACCTATCAAGATGGGCTACTGCAGCATCTATGTCATGGAACCTTGCATCTCCAATTGTCATTTTAAGTATCACTTTTCTCAACATCATTGCTTTCTCATCTATACATAACTAAGGACACATAAATGTAATTTGGGGTATGTGTAACTCTGTCACCATTGTGGAGGCAACCCTGTCTGTTTCACTCAATACAGTTTAGCATGAACATTCATGTTGATTGACACAGCCTAGCTTACATGCACATTTAGGAAGCACTAAGGCCCTCATTACAACAATAGCGGTCGGTGATATAGTGGCGGTAATACCGCCAACAGGCCAGCAGTACTAAATATGCAATAATGACCACGGCGGAAACCGCTCAGACAGACGGCCACTTTAACACACTGACTGCCAGGGTGAAATTAACAGGCACCACGGCGGTACCCACCTACAGTCAGGCAGAATACAATGTTCTGCTCACTGCATTATGAGACAACAATCCGCCACCTTTTCCGGGGTGGTACCAACAACATCAAAAGCCTGGCAGAAACACTGCACAGAAGGGGAACGACTCACCTCTGGAGACTCAAGGAAGAACCACGCCACCATGGAGCCTGAGCTGCATGTGTTCCCCATGCTCTTCTACGTTCTGCTCCTCTACAAACACCAAAACCGACGAAGACGACCACGTTGAGTACTGCCGCCTAGCACACAGGGGAGGCGGAGATGAAAAAGCGAGTGACACACTCAAGCAACACGCAACACCCCACCCTGAACACCATACACATAACAAGATTCAATCCTATTACATATTCACCCCGCACTCCTCAGGAATAATGCAAGGACAAAATGAATTGATTAAAGTGAGTGTAATAAGATAACATTGTATAAATACATGCACCCAAATCAACAATTATATACATATATACAAATGTAGGGACACTGCCCAATCCTCAATGTCTGTGGGCCACAGAGCCACATCACAAAGTCCAAGGCCCCACCTCACTCCTGCAACAACACGGAGAGAACACTGCAGAGGCATCAGGTCGAATTTAGCCAGGCACCTCAGGGGAACGGGGAATGGGGGGGCGTCTCAGTCAGGCGATGGTACAACGCCACTGGTCCTGGAGGGGGCAACATGCACTGTGCTCTGTCCTGGGGAGAGCAAGGCCACAGTCTCTGAAGTGAGAGACTTGCCCACTGGCTCTGGAGGGGGCAACATGCCCTGTGCTTGATCCTGGGGAGTGCAAGGCCACAGTCTCTCAACTGGGTGACTTGCCCACTGGCTCTGGAGGGGGCAACTTGCCCTGTGCTTGATCCTGGGGAGAGCAAGGCCACAGTCCTTCAAGTAGATGGCTTATTCCACTGGTTCTAGAGGGGGCATTGTGGCCAGTGAATTTCATCTTGTGGAGGATGGGGTGAGTGGATGGCTTCTTCCACTGGTTCTGGAGGGAGCATTGTGCTATGTGAGCTTCATCCTGTGGAGAATGGGGTGAGGGGATAGCTTCTTCCACTGGTTCTGGAGGGGGCATTGTGCCCATTGAGCTTCATCTTGTGGAGGATGGGGTGAGTGGATGGCTTCTCCACTGGTTCTGGAGGGGGCATTGTGCCCAGTGAGCTTCATCCTATGGAGGATGGGGTGAGTGGATGGCTTCTCCACTGGTTCTGGAGGGGGCATTGAGCCCTGTGATGCAGATCTTGGGGAGTGCAAAGTCACAGTCTCTCACCTGGGTGTAAGATCCACAGGATTTGCAGGGGCCAGGCCGCTCAACAGCCCATGGACGCAGGACTACACACTGTCTGATGGTGGTGATGGCTGCTCAGTGGTGGCAGTGGTGGTGCTGCCGGTGGAGCTGGCAGTGGTGGGGGCAGGCTCCAACCCATCCCATGCAGCCTCGGACGGCTGCCCACTGGGGCTGTTGCTGATGGTGGTGGTGCTGGTGGCGGTGCTGGCAGTGGTGGGGGGAGGCTCCAGCCCATCCCATGCAGCCTTGGACGGGTGCCCACTGGGGCTGCTGGTGGTGGTTCTGGTGGCGGTGCTGGCAGTGGTGAGGATAGGCTCCAGCCCATCCCCTGCAGCCTTGGATGGCTGCATTACCATGGTTGGTGGTGGGGGATCCGACTGAGTCCCTGCACCAGGCCCCTTGTCTCTACTGCCTGCTGTTGCAGCCCCCTTGCCCCTTCTTCCTGCACCTGGGGCTGCCTCCTTGCCCTTCCATCCTGCAGCTGGGGCTGCCTCCTTGCCCTTCTGTCCTGCAGTTGTTGCTGCTACCTTGCCCTTCCTCCCTGCAGCGGGGGCTGATCACCTTGACCTTCCTTGACGCACTTGGGGCTGGCACCTGTTGAGATGGGGCTACTCACCTGAAAAGCAGGATGTCTGCAGGGGAGATGGTATGCCTCCCTAACCCTGGAACACCTCTCGGCACTTCCTGGTGGACACAGAACACTGGCAGGTGTCTCAAAAAGAAAGGGCCGGTCCAGCCAGGCACCCTGTATCTTTGGGGAACAAGTCATTGTTGACAGAGTGATAGGAAAGTTAGTGCACTTAACTTCCTTGAAACTGAATCTCTCTTTCTGATATGGGCACGGGAGCGGTAGAAGAACACTGGGATGCTCCAACACTTTTCTTGGATAATAATAACTGTTGGCACAATTACTGACACTGCGGCCCGTATTTATACTTTTTGACGCTAAACTGCGCTAACGCAGTTTAGCGTCAAAAAGTTTAGCGCCGGCTAACGCCATTCTGAAGCGCCATGCGGGCGCCGTATTTATTGAATGGCGTTAGCCGGCGCTAGCAGACCGGCGCTGCCTGGTGTGCGTGGAAAAAAAACACATACACCAGGCAGCGCCGGCGTTGGGGAAAATGGCGTTAGGGCGTCTTAAAATGGTGCAAGTCAGGTTGACGCTAAAAAATCGCCTCCATCCGATTTGCGCCATTTTTAACGACGCCCATACGCCATTTACATGACTCCTGTCTTAGTAAAGACAGGAGTCATGCCCCCTTGCCCAATGGCCATGCCCAGGGGACTTAGGTCCCCTGGGCATGGTCATTGGGCATTGAGGCATGTAGGGGGGCATGTAGGGGGGCACAAATCAGGCCCCCCTATGCCC
Organism: Pleurodeles waltl; assembly: GCF_031143425.1. Classification (NCBI taxonomy): domain Eukaryota; kingdom Metazoa; phylum Chordata; class Amphibia; order Caudata; family Salamandridae; genus Pleurodeles; species Pleurodeles waltl. Next base: position 926,138,064 of record NC_090447.1, read on the forward strand.
CAAAAAAATATAAAAAAAATAAAAATGTATACTTACCTGACCTTACCTGAATGTCCCTGGGATGGGTCCCTCCATCCTTGGGTGTCCTCCTGGGGTGGGCAAGGGTCCCTGGGGGCATGGGAGGGCAGCTGTGGGCTCATTTTGAGCCCACAGGTCCCTTAACGCCTGCCCTGACCCAGGCATTAAAAAGAGGCGCAAATGCGGGGTTTTTTGCCCCGCCCACTCCCGGGCGTGATTTTTGCCCGGGAGTATAAATACGACGCATTTGTGTCGCAGTCATTTTTTTGGACGGGAACGCCTACCTTGCATCTCATTAACGCAAGGAAGGCGTTCACGCAAAAAAATGACGCTCTTTCCTCATACTTTGGCGCTAGACACGTCTAATGCCAAAGTATAAATATGGCGTTAGTTTTGCGCAGAATTTGCGTCGAAAAAAACGACGCAAATTTGGCGCAAATGGAGTATAAATATGCCCCTGCATTTCCAAAAACCCAAACTGCGAACCATAACAATAAGTACTGCGACACTAGGGCTGGCTTCACAGAGATTCCCTGTTGCACACTGCAATTAGAATTGTGGTTGCACTTATCATACACAAGAAAGACAAACAAGGGCATTAATTACATCACATATAACTTTCATGCATGCATAGGGTTAAACTAAAAGAAATACTGATGCTCACTCACTTAAACAGTTAGGGTGGCACAGTTTGATTTGGTTTCACTGAGTGTGTGAAAAACCCTTCAAAATCAAATTCTCCAAACCTGAAACACAGGCATGAATTACACAATTTAAATCCAAGAGTTATGCTATTAGAGAAAGAAACGTCCCGTAAATGCTCTTTTAAAATTGCACAGTCACTCTTTGTAGTACTTGAGCTCAAGCAGATTTCCTGAGGCACATTTAGGCAAGTAACTACAATAATAATGTTGAATGTTCAGAAATGCATTTGTCTCTTCAAGATAATCACTCTGCCAAAATACAAAGTCTGAAATACACCAGCTGTTCTAGGAAAGCACGGCGCTCATAGAACAAGCTCCATGGAGAATACTAGTCCCTTAGCTGCATTCTGAGCGGAAGCTCAGAGTAGTAAGCATGGGAGGAGATTATTTGCATAGGACTGCCCCTTTCTCAATCCAGTGATTAAGCTGCAGTTGCCATGTAGCACTACTAGAGGGAGCAGTATGAACATAAATCCACAGAGATGCTTTAAATCTACTTTCTGAACTACCTGTTGTTCTTGTTGGTTTTTGATGAGCCTAAGAATGGAGGACTAGAATCACTGAGTGAATGAGGATTGAGAAATTATTGGACTGTATTTGTGGTGAACGGGTTGCGTGATTTGGAAGGAAAACTGCAAGAGAAAAGTTGTAAAGCACAGATGCTTCCTGAGAGATTAAGGTCCATATTATACTTTTTTAGCGCAGCATTTGCATCTTTTTTTGACGCAAAAGCGGCACAAACTTGCAAACCACAATTGTATTTTGCAAGTTTGCGCCATTTTTGCATCAAAAAGCGGCGCAAATGCATCGCTAAAAAATAATAAATATGGGCCTAAGTGAGTTTGTCATCTGTCTCTTTGAAGGGACATGTGAATGAAGAACAACAGATCCACAGTCCTCAGGTGGGAGAAACATGGACGAATATTCACCCCAAAATGAAAACAATTACACCATCTCAAAGTTTCCATGTGCAATATGACGCTTTGCAGGATGAAGGATTTGCCATGTTTGGTGCATAAATGTGCACAGTTGCTGAGACTCTTCCCAGAATTGCAACAGCATACGCTTTAGAAGTGTCCTTATAGCCAAAATGCCAAACACTCTGGGCCATATTTATACTTTTTGACGCCAAACTGCGCTAACGCAGTTTTGCGCCCAAAAAATTAGCGCCGGCTAACGCCATTCTGAAGCACCATACGGGCGCCGTATTTATTCAATGACGTTAGCCGGCGTTAGCCGCCGGCGCTGTCTGGTGTGCGTTGTAAAAAACAACGTACACCAGGCAGCGCCGGCGTAGGGGGAAAATGGCGTATGGGCGTCCACAAATGGTGCAAGTCAGGCTGAGGCAAAAAAATCGCCACAACCCGATTTGCGCCATTTTTTTACGACGCCCATCCCCCATTGAAATGACTCCTGTCTTAGCAAAGACAGGAGTCATGCCCCCTTGCCCAATGGCCATGCCCAGGGGACTTCTGTCCCCTGGGCATGGTCATTGGGCATAGTGGCACGTAGGGGGGCACAAATCAGGCCCCCCTATGCCACAATTTTTTTTAAAAAAAAATACTTACCTGGACTTACCTTAATGTCCCTGGGGTGGGTCCCTCCATCCTTGGGTGTCCTTCTGGGGTGGGCAAGGGTGGCAGGGGGTGTCCCTGGGGGCAGGGGAGGGCACCTCTGGGCTCATTCTGAGCCCACAGGTCCCTTAACGCCTGCCCTGACCCAGGCGCTAAAATCCGGGGCTAATGCGGGTTTTTTAGACCCGCCCACTCCCGGGCGTCATTTTTGCCCGGGAGTATAAATACGACGCATATGCATCGGAGTAATTTTTTAAGACGGGAACGCCTACCTTGCATATCATTAACGCAAGGAAGGTGTTCACGCAAAAAAATGACGCTAACTCCATGAACTTTGGCGCTAGACGCGTCTAACGCCAAAGTATAAATATGGAGTTAGTTTTGCGTCGAAAAAAACGGCGCAAATTCGGCGCAAACGGAGTATAAATATGCTCCTCTTTTGGGGTTATGAGTCCTAGAAAAACCATTCCAGGAACACCTTATAACATGTCCAGCAACAGGGCAATGAAATCATGGGGAGACCATCCCCCAAGAATCCTAACACATGTTCCTTGTTTCCCCTCTCAATACCATAACCACAGTAGGCCTGTGCGAAGCACCCTTTTGGGTAGTAATAGAAACTGCTAGACCCATGATCCCCAAGTCCTCCTCTCCTCATTGACCCAAACTTTTGGGGGTGCCCCCGCCAGCCCAAGAAAGGGTGCAATAAGTAAGAGTGTGGGTAGTACCCCCAAATAACACATACTGCTTCATTATGTGCCTCCCAGCACCCCTTTAATAATGCACCCCAATACCCCTTTTGACACTGCTCCGCAAAATTTGACCCCTTCCGAGAGTGAGGGGGGGCATAAAAAGATGATGTCCACCACCAAATTCCCTTCCTTGGTAATCACCCCATTTGCATGCTAGGGGGTGGGCTCTGCTTGCTTGCCAGCAGTGACCCCACTCCACTATGCTTCCTGTCCTGCACTCACTCTTGATCACTGGCCTACACCGCTTCGTCTCCTGCATCCTGGAACTGCCTTTCCTCTGTGACTCCACCCACTCTTGCTGTCCCTCCATGTCTCTCTTCCTTCTCTAAGGTCTGCCAACCACCGCTGCTATTGTCTGTCTACACCTTCTATATGTAGGCCTCTCTTTACCTGTCATTCTTGCTCCACCCTTTCCACCTCAATCACCCTATTTTTCTATTTTACCCCTCTGATATATCCAGGATCTAACTCTGCTGTACTACAGAATTTTATACATTCAACTCTTAACATACAGCCTTTGCAGTAGGCCCGCGAACACCCATGTTCTGAACAGAGGATTACTGCAGGTAATTCAGGACCCTGCTAAGTGAGGGTGGGGTACTTATCTGAAGGCCCTCAAGTGGAACAACCTAGCCTAAGACAATTTGATAACTTTACAAATATGCTGAAGATCATATGTTGAAGGTCCTATCATCATATCACAACGGAAGCTCAGAGTAGTAAACATGGGAGGAGATTATTTGCATAGGACTGCCCCTTTCTCAATCCAGGGATTAAGCTGCAGTTGCCATGTAGCACTACTAGAGGGAGCAGTATGAACATAAATCCACAGAGAGGCTTTAAATCTACTTTCTGAACTACCTGTTCTTGTTGGTTTTTGATGAGCCTATAGAATGGAGGACTGGAATGACTGAGTGAATGAGGATTGAGAAATGATTGGACTGTATTTGTGGTGAAGGGGTTGCTTGATTTGGAAGGAAAACTGCAAGAGAAAAGTTGTAAAGCACAGATGCTTCCTGAGAGATTAAGGTCCATATTTATACTTTTTTAGCGCCGCATTTGCGTCTTTTATGAGACGCAAAAGCGGCACAAACTTGCAAAATTCAATTGAATTTTGCAAGTTTGTGCCGTTTTTGCATCAAAAAACGGCACAAATGCAGCGCTAAAAAAGAATAAATATTGGCCTAAGTGAGTGTGTCATCTGTCTCTTTGAAGGAACATGTGAATGAAGAACAACAGATCCACAGTCCTCAGGTGGGAGAAACATGGACGAATATTCCCCCCAAAAGGAATACAATTACACCATCTCAAAGTTTCCATGTGCAATATGATGCTTTGCAGGATGAAGGATTTGCCATGTTTGGTGCATAAATGTGCACAGTTGCTGAGGCTCTTCCCAGAATCGCAACAGCATACACTTTAGAAGTGTCCTTATATCCAAAATGCCAAACACTCTTTTGGGGTTATGAGGCCTAGAAAAACCATTCCAGGAACACCTTACAGCAAGTCCAGCAACAGGGCAATGAAATCATGGGGAGACCATCCCCCAAGAATCCTACCACATGTTCCTTGTTTCCCCTCTCAATACCATAACCACAGTAGGCCTGTGAGAAGCACCCTTTTGGGTAGTAATAGAAACTGCCAGACCCATGATCCCCAAGTCCTCCTCTTCCTCATTGACCCAAACTTTTGGGGGTGCCCCCGCCACCCCAAGAAAGGGTCCAATAAGTAAGAGTGTGGGTAGTACCCCCAAAAAACACAGACTGCTTCATTATGTGCCTCCTAGCACCCGATTAATAATGCACCCCAATACCCCTTTTGACACTGCTCCCCAAAATTTGACCCCTTCCGAGAGTGAGGGGGGGGGCATAAAAAGATGATGTCCACCACCAAATCCCCTTCCTTTGAAATCACCCCATTTGCATGCTAGGGGGTGGGCTCTGCTTGCTTGCCAGCAGTGACCCCACTCCACCATGCTTCCTGTGCTGCACTAATTCTTGCTCTCTGGCCTACACCGCTTCTTCTCCTGTATCCTGGCACTGCCTTTCCTCTGTGACTCCACCCACTCTTGCTCTCCCCCCATGCTCCCACCATATCCCCTTTCCTTTTCCAAGTTCTGCCAACCACCCCTGCTATTCTCTGTCTACACCTCCTCTATGTGGGCCTCTCACTGCTTTTCCTTCTTGCTCTACCCCTTCCACCTCACTCACCCTCTCTTTGTATTCTACCCCTCTGATATAACCTGGACCTAGCCCTGCTGTGCTACGTGATTTTATACATCCCAGTTTTAACATATAGCCTTTACATTAGGCCCACGAACGCCCATGTTCTGTATAGAGGATTACTGCAGGTAATTCAGGACCCTGCTAAGTGAGGGTGGGGTACTTATCAGAAGGCCTTCAAGTGGAACAACTTAGCCTAAGAAAATTTGATAACTTTACAAATATGCTGAAGACCATATGTTGAATGTCCAATCATCATATCACAACGGAAGGTCAGAGTAGTAAGCATGGGAGGAGATTACTTGCATAGGACTGCCCCTTTCTCAATCCAGTGATTAAGCTGCAGTTGCCATGTAGCACTACTAGAGGGAGCAGTATGAACATAAATCCACAGAGAGGCTTTAAATCTGCTTTCTGAACTACCTGTTGTTCTTGTTGGTTTTTGATGAGCCTATAGAATGGAGGACTGGAATGACTGAGTGAATGACGATTGAGAAATGATTGGACTGTATTTGTGGTGAAGGGGTTGCGTGATTTGGAAGGAAAACTGCAAGAGAAAAGTTGTAAAGCACAGATGCTTCCTGAGAGATTAAGGTCCATATTTATACTTTTTTAGCGCCGCATTTGCGTCTTTTTTTGACGCAAAAGCGGCACAAACTTGCAAAATACAATTGTATTTTGAAAGCTTGCGCCGTTTTTGCATCAAAAAGCGGCGCAAATACAGCGCTAAAAAAGAATAAATATGGGCCTAAGTGAGTGTGTCATCTGTCTCTTTGAAGGGACATGTGTATGAAGAACAACAGATCCACAGTCCTCAGGTGGGAGAAACATGGACGAATATTCACCCCAAAATGAATACAATTACACCATCTCAAAGTTTCCATGTGCAATATGACGCTTTGCAGGATGAAGAATTTGCCATGTTTGGTGCATAAATGTGCACAGTTGCTGAGGCTCTTCCCAGAATCGCAACAGCATACACTTTAGAAGTATCCTTATAGCCAAAATGCCAAACACTCTTTTGGGGTTATGAGGCCTAGAAAAACCATTCCAGGAACAACTTATAGCATGTCCAGCAACAGGGCAATGAAATCATGGGGAGACCATCCCCCAAGAATCCTAACACATGTTCCTTGTTTCCCCTCTCAATACCATAACCACAGAGGCCTGTGAGAAGCACCCTTTTGGGTAGTAATAGAAACTGCCAGACCCATGATCCCCAAGTCCTCCTCTTCCTCATTGACCCAAACTTTTGGGGGTGCTGCGCCAGCCCAAGAAAGGGTGCAATAAGTAAGAGTGTGGGTAGTACCCCCAAAAAACACAGACTGCTTCATTATGTGCCTCCTAGCACCCCTTTAATAATGCACCCCAATGCCCCTTTTGACACTGCTCCCCAAAATTTAACCCCTTCCGAGAGTGAGGGGGGGGCATAAAAAGATGACGTCCACCACCAAATCCCCTTTCTTTGTAATCACCCCATTTGTGTGCCAGGGGGTGGGCTCTGCTTGCTTGCCAGCAGTGACCCCACTCCACTATGCTTCCTGTCCTGCAATCACTCTTGCTCTCTGGCCTACACCACTTCTTCTCCTGTAACCTGGCACTGCCTTTCCTCTGTGACTCCAGCCACTCTTGCTTCTCCCCTCATGCTCCCTCCATATCCCCTTTCCTTTTCTAAGTTCTGCCAACCACCCCTGCTATTCTCTGTCTACACCTTCTCTACATGGGCCTCTTTCTGCCGTTTTTTCTTGCTCCACCCTTTCCACCTCACTCACCCTCTCTTTCTATTCTACCCCTCTGATATAAGCTGGACCTGGCCCTGCTCTGCTCTGCTCTGCTACGGACTTTTATACATTCCAATCTTAAACTTAAAATACAGCCTTTCCAATAGGCCCACAAACGCCGATGTTCTGTATAGAGGATTACTGCAGGTAATTCAGGACCCTGCTAAGTGAGTGTGGGGTACTTATCTGAAGGCCTTCAAGTGGAACAACTTAGCCTAAGACAATTTGATAACTTTACAAATATGCTGAAGACCATATGTTGAATGTCCTATCATCATATCACAACGGAAGCTCAGAGTAGTAAGCATGGGAGGAGATTACTTACATAGGACTGCCCCTTTCTCAATCCAGTGATTAAGCTGCAGTTGCCATGTAGCACTACTAGAGGGAGCAGTATGAACATAAATCCACAGAGAGGCTTTAAATCTACTTTCTGAACTACCTGTTGTTCTTGTTGGTTTTTGATGAGCCTATAGAATGGAGGACTGGAATGACTGAGTGAATGAGGATTGAGAAATGATTGGACTGTATTTGTGGTGAAGGGGTTGCGTGATTTGGAAGAAAAACTGCAAGAGAAAAGTTGTAAAACACAGATGCTTCCTGAGAGATTGAGGTCCATATTTATTCTTTTTTAGTGCCGCATATGCGTCTTTTTTTTACGCAAAAGCGGCACAAACTTGAAAAATACAATTGTATTTTGCAAGTTTGCGCTGCTTTTGCATCAAAAAGTGGCGCAAATGCAGAGCTCAAATAGAATAAATATGGGCCTAAGTGAGTGTGTCATCTGTCTCTTTGAAGGGACATGTGAATGAAGAACAACAGATCCACCGTTCTCAGGTGGGAGAAACATGGACGAATATTCACCCCAAAATGAATACAATTACACCATCTCAAAGTTTCCATGTGCAATATGACGCTTTGCAGGATGAAGGATTTGCCATGTTTGGTGCATAAATGTGCACAGTTGCTGAGGCTCTTCCCAGAATCGCAACAGCATACGCTTTTGAAGTGTCCTTATAGCCAAAATGCCAAACACTCTTTTGGGGTTATGAGGCCTAGAAAAACCATTCCAGGAACACCTTATAGCATGTCCAGCAACAGGGCAATGAAATCATTGGGAGACCATCCCCAAGAATCCTACCACATCCAGCAACCTATGATAATGTCCGTGAATAATACACAAATGTCAGAACCATGACAGTTCACACACAGCATCACAGTGCGCACAACATAGTGATGGGCCATGTGTGGTGAATAGCTGCGAGAATAAACAGCACAGAGGCTATGATGTTCCCAGATGCAGTGGGAAGTGCAGAGGCCAACTTGTGTACAAATGTTGTAATGACACCTGCCGGAACATGACAATTGAGACATTATCTCACTCAGCACACCAAGGTTGCCCTGTTGACTGTCTCATTACACGTCTTTTGTGACAGGTGGGACCATCCATATGTTGGTTCACATGTCCACATCTACTTTACTCACATTGATCAAACAAGGATACGCAGTAGTTTAAGGAATAGCTGCCACTGACTCATGATGAGTCCTGGTCCAAACTGTGACAAATTACACCCCAAACAATATACAGGATCATCATTGGACCACACACATGAACAAGACACCCAAGTGCAATTGATCACTGGAAATATGTGGACACGTGCTGTCTTGTATGCTGGTCCACCACAGCCACTTGATAGTTGGGGCTTACTTCTATGGCCTCAACTGTGGTGTCATCATACATATGAGATTGACCCTTGTCTGTCTGTGCAAACAACATGGTACCCACTTCCTCAATGCATGTGTATGACTCACTGTGGGATTCATCAACTAGTGCCTAGGAAGCTCTTACCAATACTCTAGGACTTAGGATGTAGAAAATGTGGACTATTGACATGAACATGCGTCTGCCATCCATCTGGTGCATGCTATGTCACATGTGGTGTCTATGTGACCCTAAAACTTTACGGGTGTTGTTACATGTATGACCAACACATGCCCTTGCTCATTCCAAATTTGACTTGCATCTTAGGATTGGACACATGGACGTCACATTCATACAACCATATGTACAATAATGCTTCATGTGATATACACACACACTTGGTCAACCAACACATTAGTTGTCAAAGCACACACTTTGAGCCAAAGGCATTTAGGTATTGTACATATGTGCGTCACATTGCTATCCTCTCCTCATGACAAACATGCACAATTTGTGCCACACATATATGTATGCCACACTTATGACCATCTATGACATCAGCCAGCTGTGAACATACTGTGAAGGGTGTAGTGGATGATGTTCCGCTTCAGTATGATGTCACACATGTGAACATACACCATCAACACCATACTGTCTTCAATTAGTCAATCTCTGATGTGTTCCAAATGTAAAATAACCAAAAAACAAGTAAAAATGCCCCAAACCAGTTAATGCACTGTAATTTTGACGTCCCTAGCGGTGTGCGTCATTTTTTGTTTATCAAAACTGTATTTGCATCATTTTTTTTTTGACGCACAGGAGTGAAATTTTGCCTGCATCCAGATATTTGTACAGTCCATGTATCATTATGTGGATGCGGGTTAATATTCACGTCTGTCCGTCAAAAAAAAATGACGCAAATACAGTTTTGTGCGACAAAAAATGACGAATAATGCGAAAATGGCAGGACTTTTCATACAGGAAGTGATATAATAGGATATCCTGTTTACAGATCATGTACAGTGGGTGTACTTTCACTTTCACTTTGCAGTCTATGATCCTTCTAGACTGTGTGGCTGTGTAGAGAGTGTTGTCCAGAGATTTTGTGCTGTATTTGTCCTGTGTGCTATCTGTAAAGTCCTTTTGTGAATTAAATATTGTTTGTGTATACTGTACTACTGTGTTTTGTCTACATGTGTCCATTTATCTTGTGTATTTCTTGTTTGTGGGAGTCTGTTGTGGGTAGTGTTAGTTTGGGGATAGTTGGGCTCTTTTAGTGTTTAGGTTTACTTTATTTCTGTCTTTTTACCCCTACTTTCACCCTTTTCCCCTTTCTATTTCTTTTACCCCTATTCCTTATCTTCAACTATAAGTATGTCTGGTAGGACACGTCTTGGCAGGATGGGGGAAGAGGAGTTGGGGGGCTTCATCTGGCTGGTGACACATTTCTTGCCGCTCATGATCCAGGCAGGGGGCAGGGTCATACAGGGGTACCCGACAGAGGCGCGCAGAATCCGGTGGGGAAAGGTGCTGCATCACCTGCAGCGTGTGTATGCCAGCCAGAGGAGTGACCACCAGCTGAAGCACCGGTGGGCTGACCTCATCACCAGGGAGCACAATCTCTTGGACCACCTGGGAATCATGATTGGTGGCACTGTTGGTGAGTACGACAATTGTTAATGTGCACTATTAAATGCCCTGTAGTGACATCAGGGGATTAGTGCAATGTCTGCCAGCTAACTTGATGACTGTGTGTAATGCTGGGGAAATATAAGGGGATCATTGATGCACTATGGCAAGGATCACAATTGCTAGCTGTCAGGTAGCACGTGCTCAGCAAACTTACAGGTAACTTTACCATGAAGGAAATTGATGTGGCCTTTTTGTCAGCACAGCTAACAAAATAGGAGCCAATCATGTCTATATAGGGTATTATTGACAGAGAAGTACAGATGTACCAACATTTAGGCCAACTATGTTGACGCAATTGCTAGATTGACTTTAGAATCACTACATGATGCTGAAAATGAGTGCTGCCTTCACGTCAATTGATAATAGCAAAGTGGCTCAAACTTTGGTCTCATGTTAGTCTGGTGAGTGTGGAAGGAAAGCGTTCACAAAAGTACTATGAATGTGTGGGAATATTTGGTTTCTTGATCTTTTTGGATACATGTCAGTTCAACATCGTGAAAAGGTGTAAGGTGCCCTCAGCTAACATCTTAAGATGTTTGTTGGAATTAGTTGAGCCACAATCCAAATATGAATGGCAGTCCAAGTGTATGCACATGGCTTCACGTCTCCATGGTTAGTGCAAATCACCATAGCTGGGCCACATCAATTGACTATTCTGTAACAACAGGATGGCTTACAGGAGTCCCTGCCGCTCCCTCTGTACATTGGGCCTATGTGCAATAAATGTGTCATGGCCACAAGGCATGTTTGACTGGTAATGCAGTCCTCAAGTAACCAGGCGTTGGATGTTTCTCTTGGATGCACATGATGAGATGATTACACTCCATATTTTTTAGTGCTCACCAATTATGGAGCAAGTTTGCAACCACATGATACTTAGGGCCAATGTATGTGTGCAGATATGTGTGTAACTGTCACAGGAGACCCATACTATGTACAAGTTGGCCGTGAAATATCAGATGCAGTACCATCATGTCTGAATGGCTGCCATGTCCTTATTCAGCCTACACATTGTAAATGATTATGAAATTGTTGAACTGTGCACAGATTTTTAGCACATTTCTTCCTTCCATACCTTACAGGTGGACCGGCACCCTACACTGTGGGAGAGGTGGTGACATTTGAGGACCCCGACCACTCCAGTAAGTGTTGATATGTCTGTTATGTGTTGTGTTTGCTGGATATGGACTCGTGTGAGTTGGACGCATAGCAAGGTGTGATGAGTTGGGCAAGTTTTTCACTTGTTCCATGAGTGGGAATGCAGTTCTCACATGTTTTGAGTTTGCCAATGCGTACCCAATGGTATCATGTAGGGATTGTAGGACATCCCTGTAGGCCCCACTGTGAGTACAGGGGATAGTCATGTGTTTGACACTTGTATCACCAAGAGTCGCACTGGAAGTCAGCCCCTATTTAGTCAGCCTGTCAGACCCACATTCTCTAAGATTGGTGGAGCTAATAGCTTCCCAATAGACATCTGCTTCACTATTTACCTACGTAAGTTTGAAACAGTAGGTAGAACCTCCTAGCAGCATGTACTTTCACATGTAGTGCATCAAGTCTGTGGAACCTGAGTGTAATGGCCTAGGTGTGCATGCAATTCATGGGTGTTCTTGCAACTCTGTGTCTGATGTAAGTCAGGCCTCACTGGAAGTATATGTTGTGTACTAAGTTCTGCATTCCCTGACATGTCTGACCCTATGAGTGCTCTAGGGTTTGCTGACTCCAAATTGTAGATAGACCTTACCTGTGTTGTGTCTGTAGAGACAAACATGTGTGGAGTTGCCTATACACTCCTTGGTGTACATGTTGTTGGCAAATTATAGTTGTGTATCCACCGCCCCCCCTCAAACACGGCCATGGGTTTGTGAATGGGGTACCTAGTATTGATGCTACCAGTATGTTACACATACCTGTGAATAAGTGACGGTTTGGTTGCATACTAGTATACAATCTCTAGTTTGGCACTTGGTACCATACTGGAAAGTCCAGTTACAACTTGCAGACCATGTGGCTTTAGTTTTGCTTTCCGTACACTGACATTTGTAGCCCAGCTCTTGGTGGAGGATATGCAGCATGATTCTTAGATGTTAACTGGCAGAACTCAGATTGCAAGTCAAAGCCAGTTGTTACCCATCTTGTGGGTTATGGATGTGCTTTGTGTGATGTCACCTTTGTTGTCTGGCCTGCCATATACTTCCTCAGGGACATTCAATGCTCTGTATCGTGATATGAGCTGTTACAAGTACAGTAAATGTAATGTCTGATTAACTTGCTGTGCCGTTTCACACAATGCAGTTACTAATGTAGCATATCTGCATTTGTCTTCACAGCAGCTAACATGACTCCAGACCAGGTCCGTGAATTTCAGTGTCGGGTCATGCGATACCAGCACATCCTGCTGGTGGAGTCGGGGTTCCGGAGGATGGCCCGGCGATATTACCATGAACGTGCCTCTGGGGCATGGCGAGCCTTCCCACAGGATGGGCCTACTTTGCCCACCACAGCCACCACAGCAACAACCACCAATCCAAGCCAGGTGGCCCCACCCACAGCTGCCACTGTAGATCCAACATCTGCTGGACTTCCTGGCCCCAGCATTGCCACCGGTGCAGGACAGCCCACACAGACCTCCTCCACCGGTACCCAGACTGCCACTGCTCCAGCTGTTGACCCTGCAGCCTTCAATAGACTTGAACATAAGATGGTCAAAGTGCTGCGCAAGGTGAGCCACCTGAGCCGGGACGTGCGGTACATTAAGCGGCGGGTCAAGGATATAAGGAGGACCCTCCGGAGGGCCAACCTCTAGACAGTTGATTTGATGGACATGATACCCTCCCCTCCCTCCTCTTGCCTTGTTCTTAAAGTTAGTGTGCTTAGGGGGCTTAGTGTTAGGTTAGTATAGGTTGTTAGTTTAGTTAGTGTTAGTGGGAGTGGGGTGGGGGGTCCTGCTTGTTTCTTTTTTGACTTATTACATGTGTGGGTGGGTGGGTGGGGGCTATGTTGGGGTTCTTGTGTGTAAAAAAAAATAAAAAATTTAAAATTAAAAATATATATTTGTTTAGGATAGTATAGTATGTGTTTAGGTTAGTATGTGTTGTCCTCCATGTGTCCCGTCTCATTAGGGGGATGGGGGGTAGATGTTTAGAACGTTTCATTACGTGTGATTAGTAAGTGTAGCTTAGGTTAGATAGGGACAGTTGTGGGTAATGAGTAGTCAGGGTAGATTAGTGTAGGTAAGATTTTTCCTTCAGTTTCCTCATCTATGGTTAGCTTTTAATAAATATTTGGTTAACCCTTAAGAGTATTTGTTGAATGGTACTTGATCGTGGGTTTGGATTCAGTGTACATCAATTTTGTACTATAACATCGGTGTCCTATGCTACAAACAAATCCCAACTGAGCTGTACGATTGGCAGCTAGCCCAGAGCTACCTTGCAAAGTGTCTACCCTTTGTTGCAACCACCAATCACAGTTAATATGGTTCCCAATGTGTTTCTGTTGATAAGTGTGTTTCCACAGTCACTAACACTGCTTCCAGACATGATATTGGGGAAACAGTTTTAGGTCTGACTTCAGTGTGATGATCATGCACACCCTTATAAGATGAGTTCTCATTGGCAATATTGTATTCTTGTCTTCATGACCCTCATATATCAATTGTGACACAGTTTGGCATGATTACCTATTTGTATGTTAACTCAGACACCTTCATTTATGCAGTTTTTTTAGTGTTTACTTAGATTAGTGTGGCATGTTTATTGTGTTATTTTTGCATGTTGCCAACATTTAGCAGGCACTATTTGATGACTTAGTTATCCCCTGAGGAAGCATTCTTCTGTCCAACACAGCATGATGGTGTATGGTTTCTCAATTCATGAGATTTGTCCCTCAGGATGGGCAGAGTATGATGCAATCACGGTCACTATGCAGATTTCTCTAACTACATAATATCAGGACAGTTGTATTGACAAGCTACGTAATTTGACAGTAGGCACATTTCAGTTATCTACTGCACAGTTGATATGTCACATTACCCAGAGACAGATTTGTTGTGTAAGTGCTATTTATTGAAAAGTGCTGTAGTGCTATCTGTACATTGTCCATGATTGTGAGTCCATTATAGTGACATCTTCCATTGTGATCCAACACAAGGGTTTACCAAAATGCTTTTGTCATGCTGGGGTTGCTGTTTCAGACAGTGCAGAGGGACGACTTAGCCAATGAGTAGGAGAGAGACAATCACTGGGCTGGGTGACAAGATATACAGTGGTTAGCAAAACAGTGCTTGAGTACAGTTGTTGTAAGACTGTCATGTTTCAAAACGCAGGACTTTGGTAATAGTTGGCCATGTGGCAGGGACTAGTGCTTCCGGGTACTTTTCCTTGTGAATGTGACTTGTTCCATGTCTTCTTCTTCTGATGTGTGTGTTGCCTGCTTTGTCCTTGTTGTTGTTGGTTGTGAAGAGGCAACACACACCTCAGTGTTAGAAGACGTTGAGTCAGACATCCCAGTCGCTGCTCCCTGAGAAGGTCTTAAGGGCATACTGCTGCAAGGAGGGCCTGCTGGTTCTTGAGAATAGCAGCCACATCATGATGGTAGGCAGCCAGGTCGGTCCTGAGGGGTTCAATGTTACATTTGTGCAGGATTGCTTTTGTAGGTGTTGGGTCAACTGTATTACAGCTGTGCTGATTTCCTTCTGGGTTTTCTGCAGTTCCTGCAAGATAGATGTTAGGGCTTGCATAGCTGCTGCCTGATCTGCAGATGACATCATGCACGAACGCACACCCTCTAGGCTGGCTGCCATGTTTTGCATCCCCACCCGCACCTCCTTGGCCAGCTCCTGCTGTACTCCCACTACAGTTCTCTCAAAGCTGGTGCCAGTGTCATCTGAGTCCTCAGCTGTATTGGAGCTGGCAGGTCTTACAATTGGGGTGGTGGGTGGTTCCTCTGCGATGGCTGCTTGTTCTGTGCTCCTCCTTGTGACAGAAGGTGGGGTCTGGAGGGTTTCATGGACCTTTTGGATAGTCTCCTGGGGAATGTTTATCGGCTCGTCATCCATGTCATCAGGGAAATCTGGGACAGGCATATCGGCAGGAGATCCATCTTCCTCTGCAATGAAACAGGGTACAATTAGTGTGTCTGTGTTGTGGCAATTTTGATATGACATGCCTGCCTTTTGATGAATTCACATTGTGATCTTGTTTTGTGTTAATATCTGCAGTCCTTCAGATGGGCATTGATTCAGGCCTATGGCCCACCTGTGTGTCACATGCATGTTATTGAGTTATTAGACTTGTCAGCCTCATCGCCTCTAGAATTGCCACCTTCTTTTCCTACTCGACCCTCCGTGTACATCCATTCTCATGGTGAGACCTTTCACTGGCTGTGGGTGTTCTGATGGCCCTGTCAGCACACTTAACAATCTGGACCTGCCCCAATCCCTGATCGTTCACATCTACTTAAATGTAATTGACATGTGGCAAATCCTATGCATGGCAATATTAAGATCCGATATGGATGTTGACATTGTTAATGGTTCCCGCTGATGTTGGGTAATGTGTGTTACATTGGATTGCCCTGATAGTCGTATCAGTGTCCTATTTCATCCTCTGACTGTGCAGGTGTATTTCAGTGACCAGTTACATGTGTCCCCTCCTCTATGCTGTTGTCTGACATTTGGGATGTTGCCTTATTACCCAGGCACAGGATGGACCCTGACATATGCAGCATGGGTGTGTCCTTAGTGCTGTGTCGCTCCTATTGTTGTTTACTTTGGCTGATGTTTGTGACAACTATGGGCATTGACATTTGAGTGTACTGGGGCCTTTGTCTTGTTTCTGGGGATTGTTGCAGATGTCATCCTCAACCCTCTAATTTAGGTGTGTATGATCCATGGGGACGTTACTGCCATTGGCTACTTGAGCTGCACACAGATCAGAGGTGGTAGTGGCAGCTGTTGTCGCAGTTACATTGCAGTTGTCGGTTTGGCTGGAGGATTGCTAATAGGGCCCTAGTTAATGTAGGAGGTATGTTGGCTGACGAGTGCCAGGATGTAAGTTTGACGTAGTGGCCTTCCCTCCTGTCGTGACTTTCCCTTTGCTCCATCGTTGTCATGACAGCATGCCCCCATGGGACTGTTGATGGTGTAGTGTAATGGTGTGCCCCAGCTTCTGTCTGTGCATGCCATGCCCCAATGCCATGCCCCTTTACCCATGCCACTCCATGTATATGTTGACTTCCATGCATTTTGTGGTCGGTATCCCCCCGCTTGCAGTTAACATTTGTGCATTTTAATTCCCCATGCAACTTACCCTGCATGTGCGTTGTCTCCTGGTAGTCTGCACTGTCCTGTCCTTGAATCCCTGTGACGATCTCCTCAGGGATGACGGCTGCGACCATCTCCTCCATGTGGTCCAGGGCCTCCTGGTGTGCTGGACTCCCCCTCCAGTCTGCAGTGCTGCCTTCCTGTTCCTTGCCATCTTTTCCTTGGTCCTGCGTTTGCAGTCATGCCAGCGTTTCTTGCACTCGATGACTGTTCTGCGTACTTCAGCCACACTGTTAATCTTGTAGACAATTTGTTGCCATATTGCCTCTCTCCTACTGATTGGCAACTTTGATGTGACAAACAGTTGGTGCTGGTGTTCTGTCACCTCTTTAACCAGAATTTCCTGCTCCTCTGCACTAAAGCGACACTTTCTTTTCTTCTTAAAAGTGTCCTGGTTCTTGTGTGGCTCCTCCTGGCTGGTTCCTGGTCTGCTGTCATCTTCCTGGGGTCTGTAGTGGTGTCTGGGATCCATTTTGGCTCTCCTCTAGTGAAATGGCTGTGTTCGCTGTGTTTTTTTACGCTATTGCGTAAAAAAAACGGCGCATATCCGGTTTGCGGTGTCGTAAATCGACCCACAGTCATTTCCGCCGCGTTAACGTCGTTTTCCTTTACGACTTGACGCCACGGTGTGCATCAAAAATAATGACTCCCACCTGTTGTTTGCACCGCCGTGTGTCAAAGTATAAATATGACGCCCGCACGGTGCACCAAAATGGCGTTAGCCGGCGGTAATATTTTTGACGCAAAACTGCGCCAGCGCAGTTTTGCATCAAAAAGTATAAGTATGGGCCATTGTGTTAAAATAAACACACATTCATTCTCCAGTCATAATGACAAAAGCACATAATTTTGGTGTAAGTGTCCATTAACATGGTAAATGCTTGCACCAAAATTAACATGCCCATCATAAATGTACAAAATTAATGAATGCATTAAAAAATCTGAAATATACAACCTGTGCTTGTCACTGTCACAAATGCGAGCAAGTGCATGGCACAAAGTTCAGCAGAAATAACATTATCAGCAGGCAATTAGGAACAATACAAAAATAAGGCCAGGACAAAAGTATTTCAAAATATGTTCATATGAATGAGTTCACTCTCTCCTGAATTTTTTAATATTTTTTTTCAACAAAAAACCACAAAGGCTCCAGGCCATAAAGTCCAAAGTCTGGGTTGCGTGCCCGTAACTTCCCTCCTATTTGCACTGCCAACATAAACCTCCTCTAGAAGAGGCATCTATAGGGCATGAAGCAGGCACCTCAATGATGGTACTTATGTGGGTCCTTGGCTTTGGGAGGGGTGGGTTTGGGTTTGGGGCTGGTTTGGGATTTGGGAGGGGTAGGTTTGGTGTGAAAAGTATAGAAAGACATTTGGGTGGGGTTCTCTTCCATTTGAAGGGGGTGATCTGGGATGAGGATGAGGAAGGGGTCAGGGCCAGGGCAAACATCAGCAACAAAGGTAGAGGGGCCAGGAGAGAATTGGAGTTGGGAGGGAGAGGTTGTGTCTGTTGATAGTGTGGGTGGCTGAGGGTCTGGTGTATGTGGAATATGTTGATTTTTTTAGTGTCTCCTTTTTGGGTGAGCGTGGACATTTGTGTCCAGTATGTGTTTATGGATGTGTATGCTGTGAAGGTGCTGGGTGTGGTTATGGTGCCTGTGGATGTTCTGGTGCTTATCGTGGTAGGTGTGGTGTCTTCAGGTGTGATGGTGGTGGGTGTGGGAGTTTGTGTTATGATGGGTGTGGTGTCAGCAGGTGTTCTGGTGGAAAGTTTGGATGTGTGTGTTGGGGAGGGTGTAGTGTCTGTGTGTATGCTTGTGGTTGTGGTGGTGGTGGGGTGTGTGGTGTCTGCCTGTGTGTGTGTGGTTCTTACTGTGTTTGTGTTTATGTGAGGATGAGCTGCTTTTTTGTGTTTGAGTGGATGTGTATAAATGTGTATCTGTGCTCTGGATAGGGCTGGGAAGTGGGATTTGGGATAGGCAAGGGGTGGGAGTTGAGACACAAGGTTGGGGTGGGTGGGGGTCTGCAGTGATGAGGAGGCCAGACCATGGAAGACCACTGAAGGCCAGACATGGCACTGTTAATGCCATCCAGGTAAGCTAGCATCTGGGTCAACTGACCATTAAGCCCCTGGATGGCATTCAGTATTGTGGTCTGGCCTACAGCAATAGTCTGCAATAGATCAATAGCCTCTTCAATGAGTACAGCCTAGGAGATAGGAGCAGAGAGGGGAGGTGCCTGCAGCAAAAGTGATGCCATCCTTTTAGGGGAGTGGCTATAGCCAACTGGGGGAGCAAGAGGGAGGATGGAGATGGAAATGTGGTGGTGGAAAATGCTGCAGATGGAACAGTTGCACTAGGGTCATCCTCCACTAAGGGCTGGTAGTTTGTGAAGGCCTCTTAAGATGATGTGGAGTCACGCCAGTACCCTCACCCCCGCGGCAGTGGGTCCCTTGTTGTCAGCACCAGGACCATAGTGACCTGCTTCTTCTCCACCGACATGGCCACTGTCACCTTTGCCTTGCCCAGATGATGCTATAAAGACAGATACAAAAGTCTGATGGTATCTGAGTAAATAGATTTGAACATTAACTTTGATCACAAAACATTTACCAACTGTACATGTTAAACCAGCTACAAAGCACTCAACCTTGACTTCTTAATCAACACCATTTCACGCCTGTAGGGAAGACTTCCACAAGCCCTATTCTCACAGTCTAGAAAATACTCATGCTAGCTTTCATATCATGTATGACTTTGGTCTCTTATCCACTTTTATTTCTCTGCATGACAAACGGCATTGACAGCAATTGTAAATACATAGGCCTGGATACATTCCTAAATCACTTCAGTACAGAGCAAAAATATTTCCACATATCCAAAAGAGAAGCGTTTTGGGTCTGATATTGACCTATCAAGATGGGCTACTGCAGCATCTATGTCATGGAACCTTGCATCTCCAATTGTCATTTTAAGTATCACTTTTCTCAACATCATTGCTTTCTCATCTATACATAACTAAGGACACATAAATGTAATTTGGGGTATGTGTAACTCTGTCACCATTGTGGAGGCAACCCTGTCTGTTTCACTCAATACAGTTTAGCATGAACATTCATGTTGATTGACACAGCCTAGCTTACATGCACATTTAGGAAGCACTAAGGCCCTCATTACAACAATAGCGGTCGGTGATATAGTGGCGGTAATACCGCCAACAGGCCAGCAGTACTAAATATGCAATAATGACCACGGCGGAAACCGCTCAGACAGACGGCCACTTTAACACACTGACTGCCAGGGTGAAATTAACAGGCACCACGGCGGTACCCACCTACAGTCAGGCAGAATACAATGTTCTGCTCACTGCATTATGAGACAACAATCCGCCACCTTTTCCGGGGTGGTACCAACAACATCAAAAGCCTGGCAGAAACACTGCACAGAAGGGGAACGACTCACCTCTGGAGACTCAAGGAAGAACCACGCCACCATGGAGCCTGAGCTGCATGTGTTCCCCATGCTCTTCTACGTTCTGCTCCTCTACAAACACCAAAACCGACGAGTACGACCACGTTGAGTACTGCCGCCTAGCACACAGGGGAGGCGGAGATGAAAAAGCGAGTGACACACTCAAGCAACACGCAACACCCCACCCTGAACACCATACACATAACAAGATTCAATCCTATTACATATTCACCCCGCACTCCTCAGGAATAATGCAAGGACAAAATGAATTGATTAAAGTGAGTGTAATAAGATAACATTGTATAAATACATGCACCCAAATCAACAATTATATACATATATACAAATGTAGGGACACTGCCCAATCCTCAATGTCTGTGGGCCACAGAGCCACATCACATAGTCCAAGGCCCCACCTCACTCCTGCAACAACACGGAGAGAACACTGCAGAGGCATCAGGTCGAATTTAGCCAGGCACCTCAGGGGAACGGGGAATGGGGGGGCGTCTCAGTCAGGCGATGGTACAACGCCACTGGTCCTGGAGGGGGCAACATGCACTGTGCTCTGTCCTGGGGAGAGCAAGGCCACAGTCTCTGAAGTGAGAGACTTGCCCACTGGCTCTGGAGGGGGCAACATGCCCTGTGCTTGATCCTGGGGAGTGCAAGGCCACAGTCTCTCAACTGGGTGACTTGCCCACTGGCTCTGGAGGGGGCAACTTGCCCTGTGCTTGATCCTGGGGAGAGCAAGGCCACAGTCCTTCAAGTAGATGGCTTATTCCACTGGTTCTAGAGGGGGCATTGTGGCCAGTGAATTTCATCTTGTGGAGGATGGGGTGAGTGGATGGCTTCTTCCACTGGTTCTGGAGGGAGCATTGTGCTATGTGAGCTTCATCCTGTGGAGAATGGGGTGAGGGGATAGCTTCTTCCACTGGTTCTGGAGGGGGCATTGTGCCCATTGAGCTTCATCTTGTGGAGGATGGGGTGAGTGGATGGCTTCTCCACTGGTTCTGGAGGGGGCATTGTGCCCAGTGAGCTTCATCCTATGGAGGATGGGGTGAGTGGATGGCTTCTCCACTGGTTCTGGAGGGGGCATTGAGCCCTGTGATGCAGATCTTGGGGAGTGCAAAGTCACAGTCTCTCACCTGGGTGTCAGATCCACAGGATTTGCAGGGGCCAGGCCGCTCAACAGCCCATGGACGCAGGACTACACACTGTCTGATGGTGGTGATGGCTGCTCAGTGGTGGCAGTGGTGGTGCTGCCGGTGGAGCTGGCAGTGGTGGGGGCAGGCTCCAACCCATCCCATGCAGCCTCGGACGGCTGCCCACTGGGGCTGTTGCTGATGGTGGTGGTGCTGGTGGCGGTGCTGGCAGTGGTGGGGGGAGGCTCCAGCCCATCCCATGCAGCCTTGGACGGGTGCCCACTGGGGCTGCTGCTGCTGGTGGTGGTTCTGGTGGCGGTGCTGGCAGTGGTGAGGATAGGCTCCAGCCCATCCCCTGCAGCCTTGGATGGCTGCATTACCATGGTTGGTGGTGGGGGATCCGACTGAGTCCCTGCACCAGGCCCCTTGTCTCTACTGCCTGCTGTTGCAGCCCCCTTGCCCCTTCTTCCTGCACCTGGGGCTGCCTCCTTGCCCTTCCATCCTGCAGCTGGGGCTGCCTCCTTGCCCTTCTGTCCTGCAGTTGTTGCTGCTACCTTGCACTTCCTCCCTGCAGCGGGGGCTGATCACCTTGACCTTCCTTGACGCACTTGGGGCTGGCACCTGTTGAGATGGGGCTACTCACCTGAAAAGCAGGATGTCTGCAGGGGAGATGGTATGCCTCCCTAACCCTGGAACACCTCTCGGCACTTCCTGGTGGACACAGAACACTGGCAGGTGTCTCAAAAAGAAAGGGCCGGTCCAGCCAGGCACCCTGTATCTTTGGGGAACAAGTCATTGTTGACAGAGTGATAGGAAAGTTAGTGCACTTAACTTCCTTGAAACTGAATCTCTCTTTCTGATATGGGCACGGGAGCGGTAGAAGAACACTGGGATGCTCCAACACTTTTCTTGGATAATAATAACTGTTGGCACAATTACTGACACTGCGGCCCGTATTTATACTTTTTGACGCTAAACTGCGCTAACGCAGTTTAGCGTCAAAAAGTTTAGCGCCGGCTAACGCCATTCTGAAGCGCCATGCGGGCGCCGTATTTATTGAATGGCGTTAGCCGGCGCTAGCAGACCGGCGCTGCCTGGTGTGCGTGGAAAAAAAACACATACACCAGGCAGCGCCGGCGTTGGGGAAAATGGCGTTAGGGCGTCTTAAAATGGTGCAAGTCAGGTTGACGCTAAAAAATCGCCTCCATCCGATTTGCGCCATTTTTAACGACGCCCATACGCCATTTACATGACTCCTGTCTTAGTAAAGACAGGAGTCATGCCCCCTTGCCCAATGGCCATGCCCAGGGGACTTAGGTCCCCTGGGCATGGTCATTGGGCATTGAGGCATGTAGGGGGGCATGTAGGGGGGCACAAATCAGGCCACCCTATGCCCCAAAAAAATATAAAAAAAATAGAAATTTATACTTACCTGAACTTACCTGAATGTCCCTGGGATGGGTCCCTCCATCCTTGGGTGTCCTCCTGGGGTGGGCAAGGGTCCCTGGGGGCATGGGAGGGCAGCTGTGGGCTCATTTTGAGCCCACAGGTCCCTTAACGCCTGCCCTGACCCAGGCATTAAAAAGAGGCGCAAATGCGGGGTTTTTTGCCCCGCCCACTCCCGGGCGTGATTTTTGCCCGGGAGTATAAATACGACGCATTTGTGTCGCAGTCATTTTTTGGGACGGGAACGCCTACCTTGCATCTCATTAACGCAAGGAAGGCGTTCACGCCAAAAAATGACGCTCTTTCCTCATACTTTGGCGCTAGACACGTCTAATGCCAAAGTATAAATATGGCGTTAGTTTTGCGCCGAATTTGCGTCGAAAAAAACGACGCAAATTTGGCGCAAATGGAGTATAAATATGCCCCTGCATTTCCAAAAACCCAAACTGCGAACCATAACAATAAGTACTGCGACACTAGGGCTGGCTTCACAGAGATTCCCTGTTGCACACTACAATTAGAATTGTGGTTGCACTTATCATACACAAGAAAGACAAACAAGGGCATTAATTACATCACATATAACTTTCATGCATGCATAGGGTTAAACTAAAAGAAATACTGATGCTCACTCACTTAAACAGTTAGGGTGGCACAGTTTGATTTGGTTTCACTGAGTGTGTGAAAAACCCTTCAAAATCAAATTCTCCAAACCTGAAACACAGGCATGAATTACACAATTTAAATCCAAGAGTTATGCTATTAGAGAAAGAAACGTCCCGTAAATGCTCTTTTAAAATTGCACAGTCACTCTTTGTAGTACTTGAGCTCAAGCAGATTTCCTGAGGCACATTTAGGCAAGTAACTACAATAATAATGTAGAATGTTCAGAAATGCATTTGTCTCTTCAAGATAAGCACTCTGCCAAAATACAAAGTCTGAAATACACCAGCTGTTCTAGGAAAGCACGGCGCTCATAGAACAAGCTCCATGGAGAATACTAGTCCCTTAGCTGCATTCTGAGCGGAAGCTCAGAGTAGTAAGCATGGGAGGAGATTATTTGCATAGGACTGCCCCTTTCTCAATCCAGTGATTAAGCTGCAGTTGCCATGTAGCACTACTAGAGGGAGCAGTATGAACATAAATCCACAGAGATGCTTTAAATCTACTTTCTGAACTACCTGTTGTTCTTGTTGGTTTTTGATGAGCCTAAGAATGGAGGACTAGAATCACTGAGTGAATGAGGATTGAGAAATTATTGGACTGTATTTGTGGTGAACGGGTTGCGTGATTTGGAAGGAAAACTGCAAGAGAAAAGTTGTAAAGCACAGATGCTTCCTGAGAGATTAAGGTCCATATTATACTTTTTTAGCGCAGCATTTGCATCTTTTTTTGACGCAAAAGCGGCACAAACTTGCAAACCACAATTGTATTTTGCAAGTTTGCGCCATTTTTGCATCAAAAAGCGGCGCAAATGCATCGCTAAAAAATAATAAATATGGGCCTAAGTGAGTTTGTCATCTGTCTCTTTGAAGGGACATGTGAATGAAGAACAACAGATCCACAGTCCTCAGGTGGGAGAAACATGGACGAATATTCACCCCAAAATGAAAACAATTACACCATCTCAAAGTTTCCATGTGCAATATGACGCTTTGCAGGATGAAGGATTTGCCATGTTTGGTGCATAAATGTGCACAGTTGCTGAGACTCTTCCCAGAATTGCAAAAGCATACGCTTTAGAAGTGTCCTTATAGCCAAAATGCCAAACACTCTGGCCCATATTTATACTTTTTGACGCCAAACTGCGCTAACGCAGTTTTGCGCCCAAAAAATTAGCGCCGGCTAACGCCATTCTGAAGCACCATACGGGCGCCGTATTTATTCAATGACGTTAGCCGGCGTTAGCCGCCGGCGCTGTCTGGTGTGCGTTGTAAAAAACAACGTACACCAGGCAGCGCCGGCGTAGGGGGAAAATGGCGTATGGGCGTCCACAAATGGTGCAAGTCAGGCTGAGGCAAAAAAATCGCCACAACCCGATTTGCGCCATTTTTTTACGACGCCCATCCCCCATTGAAATGACTCCTGTCTTAGCAAAGACAGGAGTCATGCCCCCTTGCCCAATGGCCATGCCCAGGGGACTTCTGTCCCCTGGGCATGGTCATTGGGCATAGTGGCACGTAGGGGGGCACAAATCAGGCCCCCCTATGCCACAATTTTTTTTAAAAAAAAATACTTACCTGGACTTACCTTAATGTCCCTGGGGTGGGTCCCTCCATCCTTGGGTGTCCTTCTGGGGTGGGCAAGGGTGGCAGGGGGTGTCCCTGGGGGCAGGGGAGGGCACCTCTGGGCTCATTCTGAGCCCACAGGTCCCTTAACGCCTGCCCTGACCCAGGCGCTAAAATCCGGGGCTAATGCGGGTTTTTTAGACCCGCCCACTCCCGGGCGTCATTTTTGCCCGGGAGTATAAATACGACGCATATGCATCGGAGTAATTTTTTAAGACGGGAACGCCTACCTTGCATATCATTAACGCAAGGAAGGTGTTCACGCAAAAAAATGACGCTAACTCCATGAACTTTGGCGCTAGACGCGTCTAACGCCAAAGTATAAATATGGAGTTAGTTTTGCGTCGAAAAAAACGGCGCAAATTCGGCGCAAACGGAGTATAAATATGCTCCTCTTTTGGGGTTATGAGTCCTAGAAAAACCATTCCAGGAACACCTTATAACATGTCCAGCAACAGGGCAATGAAATCATGGGGAGACCATCCCCCAAGAATCCTAACACATGTTCCTTGTTTCCCCTCTCAATACCATAACCACAGTAGGCCTGTGCGAAGCACCCTTTTGGGTAGTAATAGAAACTGCTAGACCCATGATCCCCAAGTCCTCCTCTCCTCATTGACCCAAACTTTTGGGGGTGCCCCCGCCAGCCAAAGAAAGGGTGCAATAAGTAAGAGTGTGGGTAGTACCCCCAAATAACACATACTGCTTCATTATGTGCCTCCCAGCACCCCTTTAATAATGCACCCCAATACCCCTTTTGACACTGCTCCGCAAAATTTGACCCCTTCCGAGAGTGAGGGGGGGCATAAAAAGATGATGTCCACCACCAAATTCCCTTCCTTGGTAATCACCCCATTTGCATGCTAGGGGGTGGGCTCTGCTTGCTTGCCAGCAGTGACCCCACTCCACTATGCTTCCTGTCCTGCACTCACTCTTGATCACTGGCCTACACCGCTTCGTCTCCTGCATCCTGGAACTGCCTTTCCTCTGTGACTCCACCCACTCTTGCTGTCCCTCCATGTCTCTCTTCCTTCTCTAAGGTCTGCCAACCACCGCTGCTATTATCTGTCTACACCTTCTATATGAAGGCCTCTCTTTAGCTGTCATTCTTGCTCCACCCTTTCCACCTCAATCACCCTATTTTTCTATTTTACCCCTCTGATATATCCAGGATCTAACTCTGCTGTACTACAGAATTTTATACATTCAACTCTTAACATACAGCCTTTGCAGTAGGCCCGCGAACACCCATGTTCTGAACAGAGGATTACTGCAGGTAATTCAGGACCCTGCTAAGTGAGGGTTGGGTACTTATCTGAAGGCCCTCAAGTGGAACAACCTAGCCTAAGACAATTTGATAACTTTACAAATATGCTGAAGACCATATGTTGAAGGTCCTATCATCATATCACAACGGAAGCTCAGAGTAGTAAACATGGGAGGAGATTATTTGCATAGGACTGCCCCTTTCTCAATCCAGGGATTAAGCTGCAGTTGCCATGTAGCACTACTAGAGGGAGCAGTATGAACATAAATCCACAGAGAGGCTTTAAATCTACTTTCTGAACTACCTGTTCTTGTTGGTTTTTGATGAGCCTATAGAATGGAGGACTGGAATGACTGAGTGAATGAGGATTGAGAAATGATTGGACTGTATTTGTGGTGAAGGGGTTGCTTGATTTGGAAGGAAAACTGCAAGAGAAAAGTTGTAAAGCACAGATGCTTCCTGAGAGATTAAGGTCCATATTTATACTTTTTTAGCGCCGCATTTGCGTCTTTTATGAGACGCAAAAGCGGCACAAACTTGCAAAATTCAGTTGAATTTTGCAAGTTTGTGCCGTTTTTGCATCAAAAAACGGCACAAATGCAGCGCTAAAAAAGAATAAATATGGGCCTAAGTGAGTGTGTCACTTGTCTCTTTGAAGGAACATGTGAATGAAGAACAACAGATCCACAGTCCTCAGGTGGGAGAAACATGGACGAATATTCCCCCCAAAATGAATACAATTACACCATCTCAAAGTTTCCATGTGCAATATGATGCTTTGCAGGATGAAGGATTTGCCATGTTTGGTGCATAAATGTGCACAGTTGCTGAGGCTCTTCCCAGAATCGCAACAGCATACACTTTAGAAGTGTCCTTATATCCAAAATGCCAAACACTCTTTTGGGGTTATGAGGCCTAGAAAAACCATTCCAGGAACACCTTACAGCAAGTCCAGCAACAGGGCAATGAAATCATGGGGAGACCATCCCCAAGAATCCTACCACATGTTCCTTGTTTCCCCTCTCAATACCATAACCACAGTGGGCCTGTGAGAAGCACCCTTTTGGGTAGTAATAGAAACTGCCAGACCCATGATCCCCAAGTCCTCCTCTTCCTCATTGACCCAAACTTTTGGGGGTGCCCCGCCACCCCAAGAAAGGGTGCAATAAGTAAGAGTGTGGGTAGTACCCCCAAAAAACACAGACTGCTTCATTATGTGCCTCCTAGCACCCGATTAAAAATGCACCCCAATACCCCTTTTGACACTGCTCGCCAAAATTTGACCCCTTTCCGAGAGTGAGGGGGGGGCATAAAAAGATGATGTCCACCACCAAATCCCCTTCCTTTGAAATCACCCCATTTGCATGCTAGGGGGTGGGCTCTGCTTGCTTGCCAGCAGTGACCCCACTCCACCATGCTTCCTGTGCTGCACTAATTCTTGCTCTCTGGCCTACACCGCTTCTTCTCCTGTATCCTGGCACTGCCTTTCCTCTGTGACTCCACCCACTCTTGCTCTCCCCCCATGCTCCCACCATATCCCCTTTCCTTTTCCAAGTTCTGCCAACCACCCCTGCTATTCTCTGTCTACACCTCCTCTATGTGGGCCTCTCACTGCTTTTCCTTCTTGCTCTACCCCTTCCACCTCACTCACCCTCTCTTTGTATTCTACCCCTCTGATATAACCTGGACCTAGCCCTGCTGTGCTACGTGATTTTATACATCCCAGTTTTAACATATAGCCTTTACATTAGGCCCACGAACGCCCATGTTCTGTATAGAGGATTACTGCAGGTAATTCACGACCCTGCAAAGTGAGGGTGGGGTACTTATCAGAAGGCCTTCAAGTGGAACAACTTAGCCTAAGAAAATTTGATAACTTTACAAATATGCTGAAGACCATATGTTGAATGTCCAATCATCATATCACAACGGTAGGTCAGAGTAGTAAGCATGGGAGGAGATTACTTGCATAGGACTGCCCCTTTCTCAATCCAGTGATTAAGCTGCAGTTGCCATGTAGCACTACTAGAGGGAGCAGTATGAACATAAATCCACAGAGAGGCTTTAAATCTACTTTCTGAACTACCTGTTGTTCTTGTTGGTTTTTGATGAGCCTATAGAATGGAGGACTGGAATGACTGAGTGAATGACGATTGAGAAATGATTGGACTGTATTTGTGGTGAAGGGGTTGCGTGATTTGGAAGGAAAACTGCAAGAGAAAAGTTGTAAAGCACAGATGCTTCCTGAGAGATTAAGGTCCATATTTATACTTTTTTAGCGCCGCATTTGCGTCTTTTTTTGACGCAAAAGCGGCACAAACTTGCAAAATACAATTGTATTTTGAAAGTTTGCGCCGTTTTTGCATCAAAAAGCGGTGCAAATACAGCGCTAAAAAATAATAAATATGGGCCTAAGTGAGTGTGTCATCTGTCTCTTTGAAGGGACATGTGTATGAAGAACAACAGATCCACAGTCCTCAGGTGGGAGAAACATGGACGAATATTCACCCCAAAATGAATACAATTACACCATCTCAAAGTTTCCATGTGCAATATGACGCTTTGCAGGATGAAGAATTTGCCATGTTTGGTGCATAAATGTGCACAGTTGCTGAGGCTCTTCCCAGAATCGCAACAGCATACACTTTAGAAGTATCCTTATAGCCAAAATGCCAAACACTCTTTTGGGGTTATGAGGCCTAGAAAAACCATTCCAGGAACAACTTATAGCATGTCCAGCAACAGGGCAATGAAATCATGGGGAGACCATCCCCCAAGAATCCTAACACATGTTCCTTGTTTCCCCTCTCAATACCATAACCACAGAGGCCTGTGAGAAGCACCCTTTTGGGTAGTAATAGAAACTGCCAGACCCATGATCCCCAAGTCCTCCTCTTCCTCATTGACCCAAACTTTTGGGGGTGCTCCGCCAGCCCAAGAAAGGGTGCAATAAGTAAGAGTGTGGGTAGTACCCCCAAAAAACACAGACTGCTTCATTATGTGCCTCCTAGCACCCCTTTAATAATGCACCCCAATGCCCCTTTTGACACTGCTCCCCAAAATTTGACCCCTTCCGAGAGTGAGGGGGGGGCATAAAAAAATGACGTCCACCACCAAATCCCCTTTCTTTGTAATCACCCCATTTGTGTGCCAGGGGGTGGGCTCTGCTTGCTTGCCAGCAGTGACCCCACTCCACCATGCTTCCTGTGCTGCACTAATTCTTGCTCTCTGGCCTACACCGCTTCTTCTCCTGTATCCTGGCACTGCCTTTCCTCTGTGACTCCAGCCACTCTTGCTTCTCCCCCCATGCTCCCTCCATATCCCCTTTCCTTTTCTAAGTTCTGCCAACCACCCCTGCTATTCTCTGTCTACACCTTCTCTACATGGGCCTCTTTCTGCCGTTTTTTCTTGCTCCACCCCTTCCACCTCACTCATCCTCTCTTTCTATTCTACCCCTCTGATATAAGCTGGACCTGGCCCTGCTCTGCTCTGCTCTGCTACGGACTTTTATACATTCCAATCTTAAACTTAAAATACAGCCTTTCCAATAGGCCCACAAACACCGATGTTCTGTATAGAGGATTACTGCAGGTAATTCAGGACCCTGCTAAGTGAGTGTGGGGTACTTATCTGAAGGCCTTCAAGTGGAACAACTTAGCCTAAGACAATTTGATAACTTTACAAATATGCTGAAGACCATATGTTGAATGTCCTATCATCATTTCACAACGGAAGCTCAGAGTAGTAAGCATGGGAGGAGATTACTTACATAGGACTGCCCCTTTCTCAATCCAGTGATTAAGCTGCAGTTGCCATGTAGCACTACTAGAGGGAGCAGTATGAACATAAATCCACAGAGAGGCTTTAAATCTACTTTCTGAACTACCTGTTGTTCTTGTTGGTTTTTGATGAGCCTATAGAATGGAGGACTGGAATGACTGAGTGAATGAGGATTGAGAAATGATTGGACTGTATTTGTGGTGAAGGGGTTGCGTGATTTGGAAGAAAAACTGCAAGAGAAAAGTTGTAAAACACAGATGCTTCCTGAGAGATTGAGGCCCATATTTATTCTTTTTTAGTGCCGTATTTGTGTCTTTTTTTTACGCAAAAGCGGCACAAACTTGAAAAATACAATTGTATTTTGCAAGTTTGCACTGCTTTTGCATCAAAAAGTGGCGCAAATGCAGAGCTCAAAAAGAATAAATATGGGCCTAAGTGAGTGTGTCATCTGTCTCTTTGAAGGGACATGTGAATGAAGAACAACAGATCCACAGTCCTCAGGTGGGAGAAACATGGACGAATATTCACCCCAAAATGAATACAATTACACCATCTCAAAGTTTCCATGTGCAATATGACGCTTTGCAGGATGAAGGATTTGCCATGTTTGGTGCATAAATGTGCACAGTTGCTGAGGCTCTTCCCAGAATCGCAACAGCATACGCTTTGAAGTGTCCTTATAGCCAAAATGCCAAACACTCTTTTGGGGTTATGAGGCCTAGAAAAACCATTCCAGGAACACCTTATAGCATGTCCAGCAACAGGGCAATGAAATCATTGGGAGACCATCCCCAAGAATCCTACCACATGTTCCTTGTTTCCCCTCTCAATACCATAACCACAGTAGGCCTGTGAGAAGCACCCTTTTGGGTAGTAATAGAAACTGCCAGACCCATGATCCCAAGTCCTCCTCTTCCTCATTGACCCAAACTTTTGGGGGTGCCCCGCCACCCCAAGAAAGGGTGCAATAAGTAAGAGTGTGGGTAGTACCCCCAAAAAACACAAACTGCTTCATTATGTGCCTCCTAGCACCCCTTTAATAATGCACCCCATTACCCCTTTTGACACTGCTCCCCAAAATTTGACCCCTTCCGAGAGTGAGGGGGGGGGCATAAAAAGATGATGTCCACCACCAAATCCCCTTCCTTTGTAATCACCCCATTTGCGTGCTAGGGGATGGGCTCTGCTTGTTTGCCAGCAGTGTCCCCACTCCACTATGCTTCCTGTCCTGCACTCACTCTTGCTCTCTGGCCTACACCGCTTCTTCTCCTGCATCCTGGCACTGCCTTTCCTCCGTGACTCCACCCACTCTAGCTCTCCCCTCATATCCCCTTTCCTTTTCTAAGTTTTGTCAAAAACCCCTGCTAATCTCTGTCTACACCTTCTCTATGGGGGCGTCTTTCTGCCTTTCTTTCTTGATCCAACCCTTTTACCTCACTCATCTTCTCTTTCCATTCTACCCCTCTGATATAACCTGGACCTAGTCCTGCTGTGCTACAGGCTTTTATACAACAAAGTCTTAGCATACAGTCTTTACAGTAGGTCTACGAACACTCATGTTCTGTATAGAGGATTACTGCAGGTAATTCAGGACCCTGCTAAGTGAGGGTGGGGTACTTATCTGAAGGCCTTCAAGTGGAACAACTTAGCCTAAGACAATTTGATAACTTTACAAATATGCTGAAGACCATATGTTGAAGGTCCTATCATCATATCACAACGGAAGCTCAGAGTAGTAAGCATGGAAGGAGATTATTTGCATAGGACTGCCCCTTTCTCAATCCAGTGATTAAGCTGCAGTTGCCATGTAGCACTACTAGAGGGAGCAGTATGAACATAAATCCACAGACAGGCTTTACATCTACTTTCTGAAATACCTGGGCCCGTATTTATACTTTTTGACGCTAAACTGCGCTAACGCAGTTTAGCGTCAAAAAATTTTGCGCCGGCTAACGTCATTCTGAAGCGCCATACGGGCACCGTATTTATTCAATGGCGTTAGCCGGCGCAAGCAGACCGGCGCTGCCTGGTGTGCGTGGAAAAAAACCACATACACCAGGCAGCGCCGGCGTTGGGAAAAGTGGCGCTAGGGCGTCTTAAAAATGGTGCAAGTCAGGTTGACGCAAAAAATCGCCTCCACCCGATTTGCGCCATTTTTAACGACGCCCAGACGCCATTTACATGACTCCTGTCTTAGTAAAGACAGGAGTCATGCCCCCTTGCCCAATGGCCATGCCCAGGGGACTTATGTCCCCTGGGCATGGTCATTGGGCATAGTGGCATGTAGGGGGGCACAAATAAGGCCCCCCTATGCCACCCAAAAAAAAAAAATATATAAAATGTATACTTACCTGAACTTACCTGAATGTCCCTGGGATGGGTCCCTCCATCCTTGGGTGTCCTCCTGGGGTGCACAAGGGTGGCAGGGGGGGTCCCTGGGGTCAGGGGAGGGCACCTGTGGGCTCATTTTGAGCCCACAGGCCCCTTAACGCCTACCCTGACCCAGGCGTTAAAAAGTGGCGCAAATGCGGGGTTTTTTGACCCGACCACTCCCGGGCGTGATTGTTGCCCGGGAGTATAAATACGACGCATTTGCGTCGCCGTCATTTTTTTAGACGGGAACGCCTTCCTTGCATCTCATTAACGCAAGGAAGGCGTTCACGCAAAAAAATGACGCTATTTGCCCATACTTTGGCGCTAGACGCGTCTAACGCCAAAGTATAAATATGGCGTTAGTTTTGCGCCGAATTTGCGTCGAAAAAAACGACGCACATTCGGCGCAAACGGAGTATAAATATGCCCCCTGTTGTCCTTGTTGGTTTTTGATGAGCCTATAGAATGGAGGACTGGAATGACTGAGTGAATGAGGATTGAGAAATGATTGGACTGTATTTGTGGTGAAGGGGTTGCGTGATTTGGAAGGAAAACTGCAAGAGAAAAGTTGTAAAGCACAGATGCTTCCTGAGAGATTAAGGGGCATATTTATACTCCGTCTGCGCCGATTGTGCGTCAAAAAGTTTGACGCACAATCAGCACAAACGTGCCCCGTATTTAAACTTTGACGCCCGAGTCCGCGGACGACAAAATTCCGCCGTGTGCGTAATTTTTGGGATGCGGCAACCTGCCTTGCATTAATGATATGCAAGGTAGGCGTTCCCGTCTCAAAAATGGCTTAAACGGCCGTGCATCGTATTTATGCTTTCGGGAAAAAATTACGCACGGCCGGGAGACGGAGCCAGAAAATGCCGCACAGCCCGATTTGAGTCAAAAATTAATGCCTGGGTCAGGGCAGGCGTTAAAATAGGGCAAACACACCTGTATTTAATCAGAACACACAGAACAAACAACAGAGCAGCAGAGCAGCAACAGGGAGCCATGGAGGTGATACTAATCCAGCGTGCACGCAGACGCAGAGCCCAGCAGCAACAACAGCAGCTACAACAACACCAGCAGGGACCCCAAAGGCAGCGCAGAAGGCAGGAGAGGATATTCCGCCCAAGAACCACCCTTCAGGGCCTCAGGGAACACGACATCATACAGAGGTACCGGTTGAACTGGCAGGCCATTCAGCAACTGCTGCGCAACATTGAACAGCAGTTGGCCCCCACTTTGGTGACACCCCGCACCATCCCAACAGAAACAAAGCTGCTTGCCGTACTTCATATGCTGGCAAGTGGCTTGTTTCAAACAACTGGTGCCCTGGTTGGCGGAATATCACAAACATCATTCTCCGCCTTTTTGCCCAAAGTATTGGATGCCATCATTCGACTGACACCCCGCCACATCTGCTTCCCTAACACACTGCAGAAGCAGCAGGAAACAAAACAGGGGTTCTACCTCATCAGTGGCTTCCCACACGTCCTTGGTGCAATCGACTGCACACATGTACGCCTTGTGACCTGCTGCAACTGAACACCTCTACAGCAACAAGAAGCACACACATTCCATCAACGTTCAGGCCATAGTCGATCACCAGGGATTGATCACCAACATCGTGGCTAAATATCCTGGGAGTGTACATGACTCATACATCTTCCGTCACTGCACCATCAATGAACACTTCCAGGATGGACGGTATGGCAATGGACTACTTGTTGGTAAGTACAAAAACCTACTTATATACACTCTGCACAGCAACCCTCTAGGACACACAACACATACACCACAATAGCAACATGTCAACAGGAACACACTGAGGTCGTGACATCACTAGCCATGTTTCTTAAGTCACCATTGAACCTGTCACACATCGGAAATTACTGTACAGCCTAATGTTAAGACGTCAATGAGTGTGGTTGCCTAAATGTCACCTTGCAAATTGTAAGTGTCCCAATGACCTTTACATTAATCCATTGCATAAGTTTAAAGGTATGGGCTGTCCAGGGTACTTTGATATGAACGTTTTACCAACACTTTCAATTTTAACTGTGCATGGAACTATCATCTCACCCCCAGTGAAGACACACGGACACCTGTATCACAAGTCACAATGCTAGGGAGGGCACACTGTACTGCAAATCCCAAAACATACTGCTGACAAACGGTTAGCAGACAAACACTCGTTCAGCCAAGGAAACAACACAATGCAGATGGTACAGCCTACAACCATAGGATGCCACATTAGTACACAAAAGAGTCACAGACAACACAAGACAACTACTGCCATGAAAGGTCTTTTCAATAGTGCCAGCTACATCAACATGATCCCATTCATTTTCTCTTGCAGCTGATCAGGGGTATGGCATCCAGCCATGGATTATGACACCATTTGGCAACCCAAGTACTGCTGCAGAGCGTGCATACAACGACGCCCATAGGAGGACACGCAGCATTGTCGAGCGGACCTTCTGCATCCTCAAGTCAAGGTTCCGCTGCCTCGACGTCACTGGTGGTAGCCTCCTATATTCCCCCGAGATGGTCTGTAGGATCATCCTCACATGTGCAATATTGCACAACATTTGTATCAAAAGAAATATTCCCCTCCTGGAACCAGAGCCACACATGCCTGAAGAGGAGGAAGAGGAGGATGCTGGCCTGCAACAGGAGGGGGAACTACAGAACACAGCTGCTGGTATACGCAGGCAGCAACAGATTGTAAATAATTTCTTCTGAATATGATCACCTTCACCACTTTAGTTAACGAATTTAAATGAACACCCATTCTAATCACCATATCATGGTCTGGCTATTCCTTTTTGCACACCTTCATCTCTACTTATCAGAATAAGAGTGTTGCCTCATGGAGCATTGCTGAGATACTGAGTAGGACACAGAACATCCCAGAGCTAATGTGATGCCTAACATACAATGGTCACATACACACACACTCTTAATGACATATATCATGTACATATCTCCTTTGAAGGCCAATAGCAGAGGACCACAACTATTTCACACATACATGTTGAAAGCAAGGTCCAACGCAGCATATTGCACACAACTAAGACACCATCACTCAATAAAGGGAAAACAAGCCTCATACATGAGGATGGCAATGTGCTTTGGCATCAGTAACAGGAATGCCTGACCAGACCCTTGACAGCAGTTAGTCCAACTGCATCCAATATTTGCAAGGACTATCTGTGACTAGAGTTCCATAGAAGCAGAACATAGACAGCACAAGTGCCACACATATGACATACATTGCTCACATGACATTCCATGTACATGTCAGCCCATTTCCTAACTCATTACACACCCATGCACCTGGTCACAACCCACCTGTCGGAAGAGGTCCCTGGAATACTAAGATGTGTACCCTGATAATACCTCCTCAACACACACAGACCAACATTAGCAAACCAGTGTGCTACACCCTTTCCTATGGTATGCCATTGTCATAGAACATCTGACTGCAAGGACGTCAGGTCAATTTATACACTGTCTTCTAGTTTCAAAGCCCTGTTAGCACATGTAGATTGATTCCCCTGTAAAAATGTCTGTTGGCCCTTAGAATGCAAGTCTCACCTACAGGACTGGTGAGAAACAGATGCAGCCCACACCTATGATCACCTCCATGCACACCACCCATTTCAAAAAGCACTGCCCCTGATGATGCCTGGAACAGCATAGGAGTTGCCATTATGTCAAATACACTGTCAACCATTGATACTAATTAAGCTGTGTAACACAGCCCTTGGGTTCATTTGTCACCTTCAAAAACACAGGACATACACAGTTTGACATGTCAACTGTCTACTTTGTCCCCAAAACAGTCTCAGTCAGACCACTGATTACGTAACTTGTCAAGTAACTGGATCCTGAATCACCTTGCATTCTGTCAGCCTGACTGGCAACTGTCTGTGCATCACAATAAAGTATACCTGTGTCTACATATGTACCACACTTGTGTTAGCAAACCTCCCATTCATCAGGGGGCATTGGGCATGGGCTTCTTCCATGCATACCCAAATACATTGTATAGCATCATCTGCCTTTTAATTGTACCATTTGAGTTACATCCTCTTGGAAAAGCAAAATTCATGGCCCATCCCTTGTCTGGGTTGCATTTATGCATGAATGACAAAGTGTGACAGTGTCCCAGGGCCGTAGGCAGGGATTGGGTACGGGGCTGTCAGCACAACCAGCAACCTCTGATAATGTCCGTGAATAATACACAAATGTCAGGACCCTGACAGTTCACACACAGCATCACAGTGCGCACAACATAGTGATGGGCCGTGTGTGGTGAATAGCTGCGAGAATAATCAGCACAGAGGCTATGATGTTCCCAGATGCAGTGGGAAGTGCAGAGGCCAACCTGTGTACAAATGTTGTAATGACACCTGCCGGAACATGACACCTGAGACATTATCTCAGTCAGCACACCAAGGTTGCCCTGTTGACTGTCTCATTACACGTCTTTAGTGACAGGGTGGGACCATCCACATGTTGGTTCACATGTCCACATCTACTTTACTCACATTGATCAACCAAGGATACTCAGTAGATACAGGGATAGCTGCCACTAACTCATGATGAGTCCTGGACCGAACTGTGAAAAATTACACCCCAAAAAATCTACAGGATCATCATTGGACCACACACATGAACAAGACACCTATGTGCAATTGATCACTGGAAATAAGTGGACACGTGCTGTCTTGTATGCTGGTCCACCACAGCCACTTGATAGTTGGGGCTCACTTCTATGGCCTCAACTGTGGTGTCATCATACATATGAGATTCACCCTTGTCTGTCTGTGCAAACAGCATGGTACCCACTTCCTCAATGCATGTGTATGACTCACTGTGGGATTCTCCAAGTAGTGCCTAGGAAGCTCTTACCAATACTCTAGGACATAGGATGTAGAAAATGTGGACCATTGACATGAACAAGCTTCTGCCATCCATCTGGTGCATGCTATGTCACATGTGGTGTCTACGTAACCCTAAAACTTGGAAGTACACTTTACGGGTGTTGTTACATGTATGACTAACACATGCCCTTGCTCATTTTCAATTTGACTTGCATCTAAGGATTGGACACATGGACGTCACATTCATACAACCATATGTACAATTATGCTTCATGTGATACACACACACTTGGTCAACCAACACATTAGTTGTCAAAGCACACACTTTGAGCCAAAGGCATTTAGGTATTGTACATATGTGTGTCACATTGCTATCCTCTCCTTATGCCAAACATGCACAATTTGTGCAACACATATATGTAGGCCACACTTATGACCATCTATTGCGTCAGCCAACTGTAAAAATACTGTGAAGGGTGTAGTGGATGATGTTCTGCTGCAGTATGATGTCACACATGTGAAAATACGCCATTAACACCATGCTGTCTTCAATTAGCCAATCTCTGCTGTGTTCCAAATGTAAAATAACCAAAAAACAAGTAAAGATGCCCCAAACCAGTTAATGCACTGTAATTTTGACGTCCCTAGCGTTGTGCATCATTTTTTCACAACCAAAACTGTATTTGCGTCATTTTTTTTGACGCACTGGAGTGAAATTTAGCCCGCATCCAGATATTTGTACAGTCCATGTATCATTATGTCGATGCGGGTTAATATTCACGTCTGTGCGTCAAAAATAATAACGCAAATACAGTTTTGATAAACAAAAAATGACGCATAACGCGAAAAAGGCGGGACTTTTCATACAGAAAGTGATGTAATAGGATATCCTGTTTACAGATCATGTACATTGGGTGTACTTTCACTTTCACTTTGCAGTCTATGATCCTTCTAGACTGTGTGGCTGTGTAGAGAGTGTTGTCCGGAGATTTTGTGCTGTTTTTGTCCTGTGTGCTATTTGTAAAGTCCATTTGTGAAATAAATATTGTTTGTGTATACTGTAGTACTGTGTTTTGTCTACATTTGTCCATTTATTTTGTGTTTTTCTTTTTTGTGGGAGTCTGTTGTGGGTAGTGTTAGTTTGGGGATAGTTGGGCTCTTTTAGTGTTTAGGTTTACTTTTTTTCTGTCTTAGTACCCCTACTTTCACCTTTTTCCCCTTTCTATTTCTTTTACCCCTATTCCTTATCGTCACTTATAAGTATGTCTGGTAGGCCACGTCTTGGTAGGATGGGGGAAGAGGAGTTGGGGGGCTTCATCTGGCTGGTGACGCATTTCTTGCCGCTCATGATCCAGGCAGGGGGCAGGGTCATACAGGGGTATCTGACAGAGGCGTGCAGAATCCGGTGGGGAAAGGTGCTGCATCACCTGCAGCGTGTGTATGCCAGCCAGAGGAGTGACCACCAGCTGAAGCACCAGTGAGCTGACCTCATCACCAGGGAGCAGGATCTCTTGGACCACCTGGGAATCATGATTGGTGGCACGGTTGGTGAGTACGACTTATGTTAATGTGCACGATTAAATGCTCTGTAGTGACATCAGGGGATAAGTGCAATGTCTGCCAGCTAACTTGCTGACTGTGTGTAATGCTGGGGAAATATAAGGGGATCATTGATGCACCATGGCAAGGATCACAATTGCGAGCTGTCAGGTAGCACGTGCTCAACAAACTTACAGGTTACTTTTCCATGAAGGAAATTGGTGCGGCCTTTTTGTCAGAACAGCTAACAAAATAGGAGCCAATCATGTCTATATAGGGTACTATTGACAGAGAAGTACAGATGTACCAACATTTAGGCCAACTATGTTGACGCAATAGCTAGACTGACTTTGAAATCACTACATGATGCTGAAAATGAGTGCTGCCTTCACATCAATTGATAATAGCAAAGTGGCTCAGACACATGTCTCATGTGAGTCTGTTGAGTGTGGAAGGAAAGCGTTCACGGAAGTACTATGAATGTGTGGGATTATTGTGTTCCTTGATCTTTTTGGATACATGTCAGTTCTTGATTTGAAAACATTGTGAAAAGGTGTAAGGTGCCCTCAGTTAACATCTGAAGATGTTTGTTGGAATTAGTTGAGCCACATTCCAAATATGGATGGCAGTCCAAGTGTATGCACATGGCTTCACATCTCCATAGTTGGTGCAAATCACCATAGCTGTGCCACATCAATTGACTATACTGTAACAACAGGATGGCTTACAAAAGTCCCTGCCCCTCCCTCTGTACATTGGGCCTATGTGCAATAAATGTGTCATGGCCACAAGGCATGTTTGACTGGTAATGCAGTCCTCAAGTAACCAGGCTTTGGATGTCTCTCTTGGATGCACATGATGAGACAATTACACTCCATATTTCTTAGTGCTCACCAATTATGGGGCATGTTTGCAACCACATGATAGTTAGGGCCAATGTATGTGTGCAGATATGTGTGTAACTGTCACAGGAGACCCATGCTATGTACAAGTTGGCCGTGATATATCAGATACAGTACCATCATGTCTGAATGGCTGCCATTTCATTATTAAGCCTACACATTGTAAATGTTTATGAAAGATTTTGAGCACATTTCTTCCTTCCATACCTTCCAGGTGGACGGGCACCCTACACTGTGGGAGAGGTGGTGACATTTGAGGACCCCGACCACTCCAGTAAGTGTTGATATGTCTGTTATGTGTTGTGTTTGCTGGTTATGGACTCGTGTGAGTTGGACGCAT
Source organism: Pleurodeles waltl (assembly GCF_031143425.1). Taxonomy (NCBI): domain Eukaryota; kingdom Metazoa; phylum Chordata; class Amphibia; order Caudata; family Salamandridae; genus Pleurodeles; species Pleurodeles waltl. The sequence goes on from NC_090447.1 coordinate 926,178,266, forward strand.
AGCAAGGTGTGATGCGTTGGGCACGCTTTTCACTTGTTCCATGAGTGGGAATGCAGTTCTCACATGTTTTGAGTTTGCCAATGCGTATCCAATGGTATCATGTAGGGATTGTAGGACATCCCTGTAGGCCCCACTGTGAGTACAGGGGATGGTCATGTGTATGACACTTGTATCACCAAGAGTCGCAATGGAAGTCAGCCCCAATTTAGTCAGCCTGTCAGACCCACATTCTCTAAGATTGGTAGAGCTAATAGCTTTCCAATAGACATCTGCTTCCCTATTTACCTACGTAATTTTGAAACAGTAGGTAGAACCTCCTAGCAGCATGTACTTCCACATGTAGTGCATCAAGTCAGTGGAACCTGAGTGCAATGGCCTAGGTGTGCATGCAATTCATGATCATGGGTGTTCTAGCAACTCTGTGTCTGATGTAAGTCAGGCCGCACTGGAAGTATATGTTGTGTACTAAGGGGCATATTTATACTCCGTTTGCGCCGAAATTGCGTCGTTTTTTTTGACGCAATTTCGACGCAAAACTAACGCCAACTAACGCCATATTTATACTATGGCGTTAGAGGCGAATAGCGCCAAAGTTCCCGGAATGTGCGTCATTTTTTAGCGTGAACCCCTTCCTTGCGTTAATGATATGCAAGGGAGGCGTTCCCGTCTAAAAAATGACTCCCAGGCCTTTACGTGGTATTTATACTCCCGGGCAAAAGTGACGCCCGGGAGTGGGCGTGGCTAAAAACGGCGCATTTGCGCCGCTTTTTAACGCCTGGGTCAGGCATGGCGTTAAGGGACAAGTGGGCTCAAAATGAGCCCAGAGTGCCCTCCCCTGCCCCCAGGGACCCCCCCTGCCACCCTTGCCCACCCCAGGAGGACACCCAAGGCTGGAGGGACCCACCCCAGGGACATTCAGGTAAGTTCAGGTAAGTTTTTTTTTTTTTTTTTTAAATAATATTTTGTGGCATAGGGGGGCCTGATTTGTGCCCCCCTACATGCCACTATGCCCAATGACCATGCCCAGGGGACATAAGTCCCCTGGGCATGGCCATTGGGCAAGGGGGCATGACTCCTATCTTTACAATGATAGGAGTCATGTTGATGGGGGATGGGCGTCGTTAAAAAATGGCGCAAGTCGGGTTAAGACGATTTTTTCGACGTAACCTGACTTGCCCCATTTTAAGACGCCCATGCGCCATTTTCCCCCTACGCCGGCGCTGTCTGGTCTACGTGGTTTTTTTCCACGCAAACCAGGCAGCGCCGGTCTGATTGCGCCGTCTAACGCCATTCCATAAATACGCGCGCCCGCATGGCGCTTCAGAATGGCGTTAGACGGCGCAAAACTTTTTGACGCTAAACTGCGTTAGCGCAGTTTAGCGTCAAAAAGTATAAATATGGGCCTAAGTTCTGCATTTCCTGACATGTCTGACCCTATGAGTGCTCTAGGGTTTGCTGACTCCTAATTGTAGATAGACCTTACCTGTGGTGTGTCTGTAGGGACAAACATGTGTGGAGTTTCCTATACACTCCTCGGTGTACATGTTGTTGGCAAATTATAGTTGTGTATCCACTGCCCCCTCTCAAACACGGTCATGGGTTTGTGAATGGGATACCTAGTACTGATGCTACCAGTATGTTACACATACATGTGAATAAGTGACGGTTTGGTTGCATACTATTATACAGACTCAGGTTTGGCACTTGGTACTATACTGGCAAGTCCAGTTACAACTTGCAGACCATGTGGCTTTAGTTTTGCTTTCCGTACACTGACATTTGTAGCCCAGGTCTTGGCAGAGGATATGCAGCATGATTCTTAGATGATAACTGGCAGAACTCAGATTGCAAGTCAAAGCCATCTTGTAGGTTATGGATGTGCTTTGTGTGATGTGACCTTTGTAGTCTGGCCTGCCATATACTTCCTCAGGGACATTCAATGCTCTGTATTGTGATATGAGCTGTTACAAGTACAGTAGATGTAATGTCTGATTACCTTGCTGTGCCGTTTCACACAATGCAGTTACTGATGTAGAATATCTGCATTTGTCTTCACAGCTGCTAACATGACTCCGGACCAGGTCCGTGAATTTCAGCGCCGGGCCATGCGGTATCAGCACATCCTGCTGGTGGAGTCGGGGTTCCGGAGGATGGCCCGGCGATATCGCCATGAACGGGCCTCCGGGGCATGGAGACCCTTCTCACAGGGTGGGCCTACTTTGCCCACCACAGCCACCACCAGCACAACCACCAATCAGAGCCAGGTGGCCCCAACCACAGCTGCCACTGTTGGTCCAACATCTGCTGGACTTCCTGGCCCCAGCATTGCCACCGGTGCAGGACAGCCCACTAGGCCTGGCACCACACAAACACAGACCTCCTCCACCGGTACCCAGACTGCCACTGCTCTATTTGTTGACCCTGCAGCCTTCAACAGAATGGAACATAAGATGGACAAAGTGCTGCGCAAGTTGAGCACCCTGAGCCGGGACGTGCAGCACATTAAACGGCGGGTCAAGGACATTAAGAAGACCCTCCGGAGGGCCAACCTCTTAACACTTTTTTTGATGGACATGATTCCCTCCCCTCCCTCCTCTTTCCTTGTTCTAATAGTTAGTGGGCTTAGGGAGCTCAGTGTTAGGTTAGTATAGGTTATTAGTTTAGTTAATGTTGGTGGGGGGTCCTCATTCTTTATATTTTTACTTATTAAGTGTGTGGGTGGGTGGGTGTGGGGCTATGTTGGGGTTCTTGTGTGTTGAAACAAAAACAAAACAAACAAAAAAAAAATTACAAAGAAAAATACCTAAAAAATATATATTTGTGTAGGATAGTATAGTATGTGTTTAGGTTAGTATGGGTTGTCCTCCATGTGTCCCGTCTCATAAGGGGGGTGGGGGGTAGATGTTTAGAACGTTTTGTTACATGTGATAAGTAAGTGTAGCTTAGGTTAGTTAGGGACAGTTGTGGGTAATGAGTAGTCAGGGTAGATTAGGGTAGGTAAGATTTTTCCTTCAGTTTCCTCATCTATGGTTAGCATTTAATAAATATTTGGTTAACCCTTAATAGTATGTGTTAAATGGTACTTGATCGTGGGTTTGGATTCAGTGTACATCAATTTGATACTATAACATCTGTGTCCTATGCTACAAACAAATCCCAACTGAGCTGTACGATTGGCAGCTAGCCCAGAGCTACCTTGCAAAGTGTCGACCCTTTGTTGCAACCACCAATCACAGTTAATATGGATCCCAATGTGTTTCTGTTGATAAGTGTGTTTTCAAAGTCACTAAGAGTGCTTCCAGACTTGATATTGGGGAAACAGTTTTAGGTCTGACTGCAGTGTGATGATCATGCACAGCCTTATGAGATGAGTTCTCATTGGCAATCTTGTATTCTTGTCTTCATGACCCTCATACATCATTTGTGACACAGTTCGGCATGATTACCTATTTGTATGTTAACTCAGACACCTTCATTTGTGCAGTTTTTGTAGTGTTTACTTAGATTAGTGTGGCATGTTTATTGTGTTATTTTTGCATGGTGACAACATTTTGCTAACACTATTTGATGACTTAGTTATCCCCTGAGGAAGCATTCTTCTGTCCAACACAGCATGATGGTGTATGGTTTCTCACTTCATCAGATTTGTCCCTCAGGATAGGCAGAGTATGATGCAATCATGGGCACTGTGCAGATTTCTCTGACTACATAATATCAGGACAGTTGTATTGACAAGCTACGTAATTTGACAGTAGGCACATTTCCTTTATCTACTGCACAATTGAAATGTGACATTACCCAGAGACAGATTTGTTGTATAAGTGCTATTTATTGAAAAGTGCTGTAGTGCTATCTGTACATTGTCCATGATTGTGAGTCCATTATAGTGACATCTTACATTGTGATCTAACACAAGGGTTTACCCAAATGCTTTTGACATGCTGGGGTTGCTGTTTCAGACAGTGCAGAGGGACAGACTTAGCCAATGAGTAGGAGAGAGACAATCACTGGGCTGGGTGACAAGATATACAGTGGTTTGCAGAACAGTGCTTGAGTACAGTTGTTGCAAGACTGGCAAGTTACAAAGCGCAGGACCTTGGTAAATGTTGGCCATGTGGCAGGGACTAGTGCTTCCGGGTCATTTTCCTTGTGAATGTGATCTGTTCCATGTCTTCTTCTTCTGATGTGTGTGTTGCCTCCTCTCTCCTTGCTGTTGTTGGTTGTGAAGGGGCAACACACACCTCAGTGTTAGAAGACGTGGAGTCAGACATCCCGGTCGCTGCTCCCTGTGAAGGTCTTAAGGGCAGTACTGCAGCAAGGAGGCTCTGCTGGTTCTTGAGAATAGCAGCCACATCACTATGGTAGCCAGCCAGTTCGGCTCTGAGAGGTTCAATGTTGCATTCATGCACGCGTTGACAGGGATTGCTGTTGTAGGTGTTGGGTCAACTGTATTACAGCTGTGCTGATTTCCTTCTGAGTTTTCTGCAGTTCCTGCAAGTTAGATGTTAGGGCTTGCATAGCTGCTGCCTGATCTGCAGATGACATCATGCACGAACGCATCCCCTCAAGGCTGGCTGCCATATTTCGCATCCCCACCCGCACCTCCTTGGCCAGCTCCCGCTGTACTCCAACTACAGTTCTCTCAAAGCTGGTGCCAGTGTCGTCTGAGTCCTCAGCTGTATTGGAGCTGGCAGGTCTTACAATTGGGGTGGTGGGTGGTTCCTCTACGATGGCTGCTTGTTCTGTGCTCCTCCTTGTGACTGAAGGTGGGGTCTGGAGGGTTTCAAGGACCTTTTGGATAGTCTCCTGGGGAATGTTTATTGGCTCGTCATCCATGTCATCAGGGAAATCTGGGACAGGCATAACGGCAGGAGATCCATCTTCCTCTGCAATGAAACAGGGTACAATTAGTGTGTCTGTGTTGTGGCAATTTTGATGTGACGTGCCTGCCTTTTGATGAATTCACTTTGTGATCTTGTTTTGTGTTAATTTCTCCAGTCCTTCAGATGGGCATTCTTCCAGGCCTATGGCCCACCTGTGTGTCACATGTATGTTATGGAGTTATCAGACTTGTCAGCATCATCGCCTCTAGGTGTTGATTTATGCCAAAAGGAGAATTGCCACCTTCTTTTCCTACTCGACCCTGCATGTACATCCATTCTCATGGTGAGACCTTTCACTGGCTGTGGGTGTACTGATGGCCCTGGCAGCACACATAACAATCTGGACCTGCCCCAATCTCTGATCGTTCACATCCACTTAAATGTAATTGACATGTGGCATATCCTATGCATGGCAATGTTATGATCCGATATGGATGTTGACATTGTCAATGTGTCCTGCTGATGTTGGGGAATGTGTGTTACATAGGATTGCCCTGATAGTCGTATCAGTGTCCTATTTCCTCCTCTGACTGTGCAGGTGTATTTCAGTGACCAGTTACATGTGTCCCCTCCTCAATGCTGTTGTCTGAGCAGTATGACATTTGGGATGTTGCCTTGTTACCCAGGCACAGGATGGACCCTGACATATGCAGCATGGGTGTGTCCTTAGTGCTGTGTAGCTCCTATTGTTGTTTACATTGGCTGATGTTTGCGACAACTATGGGCATTGACATTTGAGAGTACTGGGGCCTTTGTCTTGTTTCTGGGGATTGTTGCAGTTGTCATCCTCACCCCCTAATGTAGGTGTGTATGATCCATGGGGAGGTTACTGCCATTGGCTACTTGAGCTGCACACAGAGCAGAGGTGGTAGTGGCAACTGTTGTGGCAGTTACATTGCAGTTGTTGGTATGGCTAGAGGATTGCTAATAGGGCCCTAGTTGATGTAGGGGGTATGTTGGCTGACGTGTGCCAGGATGTCAGTTTGACGTAGTGGCCTTCCCTCCTGTTGTGGCTTTCCCTTTGCTCCATCGTTGGCATGACAGCATGCCCCCATGGGACTGTTGTTGATGTTGTGTAATGGTGTGCCCCAGGTCTTCTCAGAACGGGCCATGCCCCACTGCCGTGCCCCTTTACCCATGCCACTCCATGTATTAGATGACTTCCATGCATTAAGTGGTCGGTATCCCCCCCCGGTTGTAGATGACATTATTGCATTTTAATTCCCCATGCAACTTACCCTGCATGTGTGTTGTCTCCTGGTAGTCTGCGCTGTCCTGTCCTTGAATCCCTGTGACGATCTCCTCAGGGATGACGGCTGCGACCATCTCCTCCATGTGGTCCAGGGCCTCCTGGTGTGCTGGACTCCCACCTCCAGTCTGCAGTGCTGCCTTCCTGTTCCTGGCCATCTTTTCCTTGGTCCTGCGCTTGCAGTCATGCCAGCGTTTCTTGCACTCGATGACTGTTCTGCGTACTTCAGCCACACTGTTAATCTTGTCGACAATTTGTTGCCATATGGCCTCTCTCCTACTGATTGGCAACTTTGATGTGACAGTTGGTGCTGGTGTTCCATCACCTATTTAACCAGAATTTCCTGCTCCTCTGCACTAAAGCGACACTTTCTTTTCTTCTTAAAAGTGTCCTGGTTCTTGTGTGGGTCCTACTGGCTAGTTCCTGGTCTGCTGTCATCTTCCTGGGGTCTGTGATCCATTTTGGCTCTCCTTTGGTGAAATGGCTGTGTTCGCTGTTTTTTTTTACACAATTGCGTTAAAAAAAACGGCGCATATCCGGTTGCGGTGTCGTAAATCGACCCACAGTAATTTCCGCCGCGTTAACGTAGTTTTCCTTTACGACTTGATGCCGCGGTGTGCGTCAAAAATAATGACTCCCACCTGTTGTTTGCGCCGCCGTGCGTCAAAGTATAAATATGACGCCCGCTCGGCGCACCAAAATGGCGTTAGCCGGCGGTGATATTTTTGACGCAAAACTGCGCTGGCATTTTTGACGCAAAAGCGGCACAAACTTGCAAAATACAATTGTATTTTGCAAGTTTGCGCCGTTTTTGCATCAAAAAGCGGCGCAAATGCAGCGCTAAAAAAGAATAAATATGGGCCTAAGTGAGTGTGTCATCTGTCTCTTTGAAGGGACATGTGAATGAAGAACAACAGATCCACAGTCCTCAGGTGGGAGAAACATGGACGAATATTCACCCCAAAATGCATACAATTACACCATCTCAAAGTTTCCATGTGCAATATGACGCTTTGCAGGATGAAGGATTTGCCATGTTTGGTGCATAAATGTGCATAGTTTCTGAGGCTCTTCCCAGAATCGCAACTGCATACGCTTTAGAAGTGTCTTTATAGCCAAAATGCCAAACACTCTTTTGGGGTTATGAGGCCTAGAAAATCCATTCCAGTAACACCTTATAGCATGTCCAGCAACAGGGCAATGAAATCATGGGGAGACCATCCCCCAAGAATCCTACCACATGTTCCTTGTTTCCCCTCTCAATACCATAACCACAGTAGGCGTGTGAGAAGCACCCTTTTGGGTAGTAATAGAAACTGCCAGACCCATGATCCCCAAGTCCTCCTCTTCCTCATTGACCCAAACTTTTGAGGGTGCCCCCGCCACCCCAAGAAAGGGTGCAATAAGTAAGAGTGTGGGTAGTACCCCCAAAAAACACAGACTGCTTCATTATGTGCCTCCTAGCACCCCTTTAATAATGCACCCCAATACCCCTTTTGACACTGCTCCCCAAAATTTGACCCCTTCTGAGAGTGACGGAGGGGCATGAAAAGATGATGTCCACCACTAAATCCCCTTCCTTTATAATCACCCCATTTGAGTGCTAGGGGGTGGGCTCTGTTTGCTTGCCAGCAGTGACCCCACTCCACTATGCTTCCTGTCCTGCACTAACTCTTGCTCTCTGGCCTACACCGCTTCCTCTCCTGCATCCTGGCACTCCCTTTCCTCTGTGACTCCACCCACTCTTGCTCTCCCCCATGCTTCTTCTATGACCCCCTTCCTTCTCTAAGTTATGCCAACCACCCCTGCTATACTTTTTCGACACCTCCTCTATGTGGATCTCTCTCTGCCTGTTCTTCTCGCTCCAGCTCTTCCACCTAAATCACCATCTCTTTCTATTCTACCCCTCTGATATAACCCGTACATAACCCTGCTGTGTTACAGAATTTTATACATCCCAATCTTAGCATACAACCTTTACAGAAGGCCCAAAAACACCCATGTTCTGTATAGAGGATTACTGCAGGTAATTCAGGACCCTGCAAAGTGAGGGTGGGGTACTTATCTGAAGGCCTTCAAGTGGAACAACTTAGCCTAAGACAATTTGATAACTTTACAAATATGCTGAAGACCATATGTTGAAGGTCCTATCATCATATCACAACGGAAGCACAGAGTAAAAAGCATGGGAGGAGATTATTTGCATAGCACTGCCCCTTTCTCAATCCAGTGATTAAGCTGCAGTTGCCATGTAGCAATACTAGAGGGAGCAGTATGAACATAAATCCACAGAGAGGCTTTAAATCTACTTTCTGAACTACCTGTTCTTGTTGGTTTTTGATGAGCCTATAGAATGGAGGACTGCAATGACTGAGTGAATGAGGATTGAGAAATGATTGGACTGTATTTGTGGTGAAGGGGTTGCGTGATTTGGAATGAAAACTGCAAGAGAAAAGTTGTAAAGCACAGATGCGTCCTGAGAGATTAAGGTCCATATTTATACTTTTTTAGTGCTGCGTTTGCGTCTTTTTTTTACGCAAAAACGGCACAAACTTGCAAAATACAATTGTATTTTGCAAGTTTGTGCCGTTTTTGCATCAAAAAGCGGCACAAATGCAGCGCTAAAAAAGAATAAATATGGGCCTAAGTGAGTAAGTCATCTGTCTCTTTGAAGAGACATGTGAATGAAGAACAACAGATCCGCAGTCCTCAGGTGGGAGAAACATGGACGAATATTCACCCCAAAATGAATACAATTACAGCATCTCAAAGATTCCATGTGCAATATGACGCTTTGCAGGATGAAGGATTTGCCATGTTTGGTGAATAAATGTGCACAGTTGCTGAGGCGCTTCCCAGAATCGCAACAGCATACGCTTTAGAAGTGTCCTTATAGCCAAAATGCCAAACACTCTTTTGGGGTTATGAGGCGAGAAAAACCATTCCAGGAACACCTTATAGCATGTCCAGCAACAGGGCAATGAAATTATGGGGAGACCATCCCCCAAGAATCCTAACACATGTTCCTTGTTTCCCCTCTCAATACCATAACCACAGTAGGCCTGTGAGAAGCACCCTTTTGGGTAGTAATAGAAACTGCCAGTCCCATAATCCCCAAGTCCTCCTCTTCCTCATTGACCCAAACTTTTGGGGGTGCCCCGCAACCCCAAGAAAGGGTGCAATAAGTAAGAGTGTGGGTAGTACCCCCAAAAAAGACTGCTTCATTATGTGCCTCCTAGCACCCCTTTAATAATACACCCCAATACCTGTTTTGACACTGCTCCCCAAAATTTGACCCCTTCCGAGAGTGACGGAGGGGCATAAAGAGATGATGTCCACCACCAAATCCAATCCTCTGTAATCACCCCATTTGCGTGCTAGGGGGTGGGCTCTGCTTGCTTGTCAGCAGTGACCCCACTCCACTATGCTTTCTGTCCAGCACTAAATCTTGTTCTCTGGCGTACACTGCTTCTTCTCCTGCATCCTGGCACTGCCTTTCTTCTGTAACTCCACCCACTCTTGCTCTCCCCCATGCTCCCTTCATGTCTCCCTTTTTTCTCTAAGTTCTGCCAACCACCCGTGCTATTCTATGCATGTCCTTCTTGCTAAACCCCTTCCACCTTAATCATTCTCTCTTTCTATTCGACTCCTCTGATAGAACCTGGAACTAGCCCTGCTGTATAACAGGATTTTATACATCCAAATATTAGCATACATTCTTCACAATAGGCCCACAAACGCCCATGTTCTGTATAGAGGATTACTGCAGGTAATTCAGGACCCTGCAAAGTGAGGGTGGGGTACTTATCTGAAGGCCTTCAAGTGGAACAACTTAGCCTAAGACAATTTGATAACTTTACAAATATGCTGAAGACCATATGTTGAAGGTCCTATCATCATATCACAACGGAAGCACAGAGTAAAAAGCATGGGAGGAGATTATTTGCATAGCACTGCCCCTTTCTCAATCCAGTGATTAAACTGCAGTTGCCATGTAGCAATACTAGAGGGAGCAGTATGAACATAAACCCACAGAGAGGCTTTAAATCTACTTTCTGAACTACCTGTTCTTGTTGGTTTTTGATGAGCATATAGAATGGAGGACTGCAATGACTGAGTGAATGAGGATTGAGAAATGATTGGACTGTATTTGTGGTGAAGGGGTTGCGTGATTTGGAATGAAAACTGCAAGAGAAAAGTTGTAAAGCACAGATGCATCCTGAGAGATTAAGGTCCATATTTATACTTTTTTAGTGCTGCGTTTGCGTATTTTTTTTACGCAAAAACGGCACAAACTTGCAAAATACAATTGTATTTTGCAAGTTTGTGCAGTTTTTGCATCAAAAAGCGGCACAAATGCAGCGCTAAAAAAGAATAAATATGGGCCTAAATGAGTAAGTCATCTGTCTCTTTGAAGAGACATGTGAATGAAGAACAACAGATCCGCAGTCTTCAGGTGGGAGAAACATGGACGAATATTCACCCCAAAATGAATACAATTACACCATCTCAAAGATTCCATGTGCAATATGACGCTTTGCAGGATGAAGGATTTGCCATGTTTGGTGAATAAATGTGCACAGTTGCTGAGGCGCTTCCCAGAATCGCAACAGCATACGCTTTAGAAGTGTCCTTATAGCCAAAATGCCAAACACTCTTTTGGGGTTATGAGGCCTAGAAAAACCATTCCAGGAACACCTTATAGCATGTCAAGCAACAGGGCAATGAAATTATGGGGAGACCATCCCCCAAGAATCCTAACACATGTTCCTTGTTTCCCCTCTCAATACCATAACCACAGTAGGCCTGTGAGAAGCACCCTTTTGGGTAGTAATAGAAACTGCCAGTCCCATGATCCCCAAGTCCTCCTCTTCCTCATTGACCCAAACTTTTGGGGGTGCCCCGCAACCCCAAGAAAGGGTGCAATAAGTAAGAGTGTGGGTAGTACCCCCAAAAAAGACTGCTTCATTATGTGCCTCCTAGCACCCCTTTAATAATACACCCCAATACCTGTTTTGACACTGCTCCCCAAAATTTGACCCCTTCCGAGAGTGACGGAGGGGCATAAAGAGATGATGTCCACCACCAAATCCAATCCTCTGTAATCACCCCATTTGCGTGCTAGGGGGTGGGCTCTGCTTGCTTGTCAGCAGTGACCCCACTCCACTATGCTTTCTGTCCTGCACTAAATCTTGTTCTCTGGCGTACACTGCTTCTTCTCCTGCATCCTGGCACTGCCTTTCTTCTGTGACTCCACCCACTCTTGCTCTCCCCTATGCTCCCTTCATGTCTCCCTTTTTTCTCTAAGTTCTGCCAACCACCCGTGCTATTCTCTGCATGTCCTTCTTGCTAGACCCCTTCCACCTTACTCATTCTCTCTTTGTATTCGACTCCTCTGATAGAACCTGGAACTAGCCCTGCTGTATAACAAGATTTTATACATCCAAATATTAGCATACATTCTTCACAATAGGCCCACAAACGCCCATGTTCTGTATAGAGGATTACTGCAGGTAATTCAGGACCCTGCTAAGTGAGGGTGGGGTACTTATCTGAAGGCCTTCAAGTGGAACAACTTAGCCTAAGACAATTTGATAACTTTACAAATATGCTGAAGACCATATGTTGAAGGTCCTATCATCATATCACAACGGAAGCTCAGAGTAGTAAGCATGGGAGGAGATTATTTGCATAGGACTGCCCCTTTCTCAATCCAGTGATTAAGCTGCAGTTGCCATGTAGCACTACTAGAGGGAGCAGTATGAACATAAATCCACAGAGAGGCTTTAAATCTACTTTCTGAACTACCTGTTGTTCTTGTTGGTTTTTGATGAGCCTATAGAATGGAGGACTGGAATGACTGAGTGAATGACGATTGAGAAATGATTGGACTGTATTTGTGGTTAAGGGGCTGCGTGATTTGGAAGGAAAACTGCACGAGAAAAGTTGTAAAGCACAGATGCTTTCTGAGAGATTAAGGTCCATATTTATACTTTTTTAGCGTCGCATTTGCGTCTTTTTTTTACGCAAAAACGGCACAAACTTGCAAAATACAATTGTCTTTTGCAAGTTTGCTCCGTTTTTGCATCAAAAAGCGGCGAAAATGCAGCGCTAAAAAATAATAAATATGGGCGTAAGTGAGTGTGTCGTCTGTCTCTTTGAAGGGACATGTGAATGAAGAACAACAGATCCACAGTCCTCAGGTGGGAGAAACATGGACGAATATTCACCCCAAGATGAATACAATTACACCATCTCAAAGTTTCCATGTGCAATATGACGCTTGCCAGGATCAAGGATTTGCCATATTTGGTGCATAAATATGCACAGTTGCTGAGGCTCTTCCCAGAATCGCAACAGCATACGCTTTAGAAGTGTCCTTATAGCCAAAATGCCAAACACTTTTTTGAGGTTATGAGGCCTAGAAAAACCATTCCAGGAACACCTTATAGCATGTCCAGCAACAGGGCAATGAAATTATGGGGAGACCATCCCCCAAGAATCCTAACACATGTTCCTTGTTTCCCCTCTCAATACCATAACCACAGTAGGCCTGTGAGAAGCACCCTTTTGGGTAGTAATAGAAACTGCCAGTCCCATGATCCCCAAGTCCTCTTCTTCCTCATTGACCCAAACTTTTGGGGGTGCCCCGCAACCCCAAGAAAGGGTGCAATAAGTACGAGTGTGGGTAGTACCCCCAAAAAAGACTGCTTCATTATGTGCCTCCTAGCACCCCTTTAATAATACACCCCAATACCTGTTTTGACACTGCTCCCCAAAATTTGACCCCTTCCGAGAGTGACGAAGGGGCATAAAGAGATGATGTGCACCACCAAATCCAATCCTCTGTAATCACCCCATTTGCGTGCTAGGGGGTGGGCTCTGCTTGCTTGTCAGCAGTGACCCCACTCCACTATGCTTTCTGTCCTGCACTAAATCTTGTTCTCTGGCGTACACTGCTTCTTCTCCTGCATCCTGGCACTGCCTTTCTTCTGTGACTCCACCCACTCTTGCTCTCCCCTATGCTCCCTTCATGTCTCCCTTTTTTCTCTAAGTTCTGCCAACCACCCGTGCTATTCTCTGCATGTCCTTCTTGCTAGACCCCTTCCACCTTACTCATTCTCTCTTTGTATTCGACTCCTCTGATAGAACCTGGAACTAGCCCTGCAGTATAACAGGATTTTATACATCCAAATATTAGCATACATTCTTCACAATAGGCCCACAAACGCCCATGTTCTGCATAGAGGATTACTGCAGGTAATTCAGGACCCTGCTAAGTGAGGGTGGGGTACTTATCTGAAGGCCTTCAAGTGGAACAACTTAGCCTAAGACAATTTGATAACTTTACAAATATGCTGAAGACCATATGTTGAAGGTCCTATCAACATATCACAACGGAAGCTCAGAGTAGTAAGCATGGGAGGAGATTATTTGCATAGGACTGCCCCTTTCTCAATCCAGTGATTAAGCTGCAGTTGCCATGTAGCACTACTAGAGGGAGCAGTATGAACATAAATCCACAGAGAGGCTTTAAATCTACTTTCTGAACTACCTGTTGTTCTTGTTGGTTTTTGATGAGCCTATAGAATGGAGGACTGGAATGACTGAGTGAATGACGATTGAGAAATGATTCGACTGTATTTGTGGTTAAGGGGTTGCGTGATTTGGAAGGAAAACTGCACGAGAAAAGTTGTAAAGCACAGATGCTTCCTGAGAGATTAAGGTCCATATTTATACTTTTTTAGCGTCGCATTTGCGTCTTTTTTTTACGCAAAAACGGCACAAACTTGCAAAATACAATTGTCTTTTGCAAGTTTGCTCCGTTTTTGCATCAAAAAGCGGCGCAAATGCAGCACTAAAAAATAATAAATATGGGCGTAAGTGAGTGTGTCATCTGTCTCTTTGAAGGGACATGTGAATGAAGAACAACAGATCCACAGTCCTCAGGTGGGAGAAACATGGACGAATATTCACCCCAAGATGAATACAATTACACCATCTCAAAGTTTCCATGTGCAATATGACGCTTGCCAGGATGAAGGATTTGCCATATTTGGTGCATAAATATGCACAGTTGCTGAGGCTCTTCCCAGAATCGCAACAGCATACGCTTTAGAAGTGTCCTTATAGCCAAAATGCCAAACACTTTTTTGAGGTTATGAGGCCTAGAAAAACCATTCCAGGAACACCTTATAGCATGTCCAGCAACAGGGCAATGAAATTATGGGGAGACCATCCCCCAAGAATCCTAACACATGTTCCTTGTTTCCCCTCTCAATACCATAACCACAGTAGGCCTGTGAGAAGCACCCTTTTGGGTAGTAATAGAAACTGCCAGTCCCATGATCCCCAAGTCCTCCTCTTCCTCATTGACCCAAACTTTTGGGGGTGCCCCGCAACCCCAAGAAAGGGTGCAATAAGTACGAGTGTGGGTAGTACCCCCAAAAAAGACTGCTTCATTATGTGCCTCCTAGCACCCCTTTAATAATACACCCCAATACCTGTTTTGACACTGCTCCCCAAAATTTGACCCCTTCCGAGAGTGACGGAGGGGCATAAAGAGATGATGTGCACCACCAAATCCAATCCTCTGTAATCACCCCATTTGCGTGCTAGGGGGTGGGCTCTGCTTGCTTGTCAGCAGTGACCCCACTCCACTATGCTTTCTGTCCTGCACTAAATCTTGTTCTCTGCCGTACACTGCTTCTTCTCCTGCATCCTGGCACTGCCTTTCTTCTGTGACTCCACCCACTTTTGCTCTCCCCTATGCTCCCTTCATGTCTCCCTTTTTTCTCTAAGTTCTGCCAACCACCCGTGCTATTCTCTGCATGTCCTTCTTGCTAGACCCCTTCCACCTTACTCATTCTCTCTTTGTATTCGACTCCTCTGATAGAACCTGGAACTAGCCCTGCTGTATAACAGGATTTTATACATCCAAATATTAGCATACATTCTTCACAATAGGCCCACAAACGCCCATGTTCTGCATAGAGGATTACTGCAGGTAATTCAGGACCCTGCTAAGTGAGGGTGGGGTACTTATCTGAAGGCCTTCAAGTGGAACAACTTAGCCTAAGACA
This sequence comes from Pleurodeles waltl, assembly GCF_031143425.1. NCBI lineage: Eukaryota > Metazoa > Chordata > Amphibia > Caudata > Salamandridae > Pleurodeles > Pleurodeles waltl. The sequence goes on from NC_090447.1 coordinate 926,193,481, forward strand.
ATTTGATAACTTTACAAATATGCTGAAGACCATATGTTGAAGGTCCTATCAACATATCACAACGGAAGCTCAGAGTAGTAAGCATGGGAGGAGATTATTTGCATAGGACTGCCCCTTTCTCAATCCAGTGATTAAGCTGCAGTTGCCATGTAGCACTACTAGAGGGAGCAGTATGAACATAAATCCACAGAGAGGCTTTAAATCTACTTTCTGAACTACCTGTTGTTCTTGTTGGTTTTTGATGAGCCTATAGAATGGAGGACTGGAATGACTGAGTGAATGACGATTGAGAAATGATTGGACTGTATTTGTGGTTAAGGGGTTGCGTGATTTGGAAGGAAAACTGCACGAGAAAAGTTGTAAAGCACAGATGCTTCCTGAGAGATTAAGGTCCATATTTATACTTTTTTAGCGTCGCATTTGCGTCTTTTTTTTACGCAAAAACGGGAAACAAACTTGCAAAATACCATTGTCTTTTGCAAGTTTGCTCCGTTTTTGCATCAAAAAGCGGCGCAAATGCAGCGCTAAAAAATAATAAATATGGGCGTAAGTGAGTGTGTCATCTGTCTCTTTGAAGGGACATGTGAATGAAGAACAACAGATCCACAGTCCTCAGGTGGGAGAAACATGGACGAATATTCACCCCAAGATGAATACAATTAAACCATCTCAAAGTTTCCATGTGCAATATGACGCTTGCCAGGATGAAGGATTTGCCATATTTGGTGCATAAATATGCACAGTTGCTGAGGCTCTTCCCAGAATCGCAACAGCATATGCTTTAGAAGTGTCCTTATAGCCAAAATGCCAAACACTTTTTTGAGGTTATGAGGCCTAGGAAAACCATTCCAGGAACACCTTATAGCATGTCCAGCAACAGGGCAATGAAATTATGGGGAGACCATCCCCCAAGAATCCTAACACATGTTCCTTGTTTCCCCTCTCAATACCATAACCACAGTAGGCCTGTGAGAAGCACCCTTTTGGGTAGTAATAGAAACTGCCAGTCCCATGATCCCCAAGTCCTCCTCTTCCTCATTGACCCAAACTTTTGGGGGTGCCCCGCAACCCCAAGAAAGGGTGCAATAAGTACGAGTGTGGGTAGTACCCCCAAAAAAGACTGCTTCATTATGTGCCTCCTAGCACCCCTTTAATAATACACCCCAATACCTGTTTTGACACTGCTCCCCAAAATTTGACCCCTTCCGAGAGTGACGGAGGGGCATAAAGAGATGATGTCCACCACCAAATCCAATCCTCTGTAATCACCCCATTTGCGTGCTAGGGGGTGGGCTCTGCTTGCTTGTCAGCAGTGACCCCACTCCACTATGCTTTCTGTCCTGCACTAAATCTTGTTCTCTGGCGTACACTGCTTCTTCTCCTGCATCCTGGCACTGCCTTTCTTCTGTGACTCCACCCACTCTTGCTCTCCCCTATGCTCTCTTCATGTCTCCCTTTTTTCTCTAAGTTCTGCCAACCACCCGTGCTATTCTCTGCATGTCCTTCTTGCTAGACCCCTTCCACCTTACTCATTCTCTCTTTGTATTCGACTCCTCTGATAGAACCTGGAACTAGCCCTGCTGTATAACAGGATTTTATACATCCAAATATTAGCATACATTCTTCACAATAGGCCCACAAACGCCCATGTTCTGCATAGAGGATTACTGCAGGTAATTCAGGACCCTGCTAAGTGAGGGTGGGGTACTTATCTGAAGGCCTTCAAGTGGAACAACTTAGCCTAAGACAATTTGATAACTTTACAAATATGCTGAAGACCATATGTTGAAGGTCCTATCAACATATCACAACGGAAGCTCAGAGTAGTAAGCATGGGAGGAGATTATTTGCATAGGACTGCCCCTTTCTCAATCCAGTGATTAAGCTGCAGTTGCCATGTAGCACTACTAGAGGGAGCAGTATGAACATAAATCCACAGAGAGGCTTTAAATCTACTTTCTGAACTACCTGTTGTTCTTGTTGGTTTTTGATGAGCCTATAGAATGGAGGACTGGAATGACTGAGTGAATGACGATTGAGAAATGATTGGACTGTATTTGTGGTTAAGGGGTTGCGTGATTTGGAAGGAAAACTGCACGAGAAAAGTTGTAAAGCACAGATGCTTCCTGAGAGATTAAGGTCCATATTTATACTTTTTTAGCGTCGCATTTGCGTCTTTTTTTTACGCAAAAACGGCACAAACTTGCAAAATACAATTGTCTTTTGCAAGTTTGCTCCGTTTTTGCATCAAAAAGCGGCGCAAATGCAGCGCTAAAAAATAATAAATATGGGCGTAAGTGAGTGTGTCATCTGTCTCTTTGAAGGGACATGTGAATGAAGAACAACAGATCCACAGTCCTCAGGTGGGAGAAACATGGACGAATATTCACCCCAAGATGAATACAATTACACCATCTCAAAGTTTCCATGTGCAATATGACGCTTGCCAGGATGAAGGATTTGCCATATTTGGTGCATAAATATGCACAGTTGCTGAGGCTCTTCCCAGAATCGCAACAGCATACGCTTTAGAAGTGTCCTTATAGCCAAAATGCCAACCACTTTTTTGAGGTTATGAGGCCTAGAAAAACCATTCCAGGAACACCTTATAGCATGTCCAGCAACAGGGCAATGAAATCATAGGGAGACCATCCCCCAAGAATCCTAACACATGCTCCTTGTTTCCCCTCTCAATACCATAACCACAGTAGGCCTGTGAGAAGCACCCTTTTGGGTAGTAATAGAAACTGCCAGACCCATGATCCCCAAGTCCTTCTCTTCTTCATTGACCCAAACTTTTGGGGGTGCCCCGCCACCCCAAGAAAGGGTGCAATAAGTAAGAGTGTGGGTAGTACCCCCAAAAAACACAGACTGCTTCATTATGTGCCTCCTAGCACCCCTCTAATAATGCACCCCAATACCCCTTTTGACACTGCTCCCCAAAATGTGACCCTTTCCGAGAGTGAGGGGGGGCATAAAAAGATGCTGCCCACCACCAAATCCCCTTCCTTTGTAATCACCCCATTTGCGTGCTAGGGGGTGGGCTCTGCTTGCTTGCCAGCAGTGACTCCACTCCACTATGCTTCTTGTTGTGCCCTCCCTCTTGCTCTCTGGCCTACACCGCTTCTTCTCCTGCATCCTGGCACTGCCATTCCTCTGTGACTCCACCCACTCTTGCTCTCCCCCCATGTCCCCTCTCCTTTTCTAAGTTCTGCCAACCACCCCTACTATTCTGTGTCTACATCTCCTCTATGTGGTTCTCTCTCTGCCATTCCTTCTTGCACCACACCTTACACCTCACTCACCCTCTCTTTCTATTCTACCCCTCTGATATAACCTGTATATAGCCCCTACTGTGTTAACGGATTTTATACATCTCAGTCTTAGCATACAGGCCCGTATTTATACTCCGTTTGCGCCGAATTTGCGTCGTTTTTTTCGACGCAAATTCGACGCTAAACTAACGCCAACTAACGCCATATTTATACTATGGCGTTAGACGCTTCGGGCGCCAAAGTGCCCGGAGAGTGCGTCATTTTTTAGCGTGAACCCCTTCCTTGCGTTAATGATATGCAAGGGAGGCGTTCCCGTCTTAAAAAATGACTCCCAGGCCTTTACGTGGTATTTATACTCCCGGGCAAAAATGACGCCCGGGAGTGGGCGTGGCCAAAAACGGCGCTTTTGCGCCGCTTTTTAACGCCTGGGTCAGGCATGGCGTTAAGGGACAAGTGGGCTCAAAATGAGCCCAGAGTGCCCTCCCCTGCCCACAGGGACCCCCCCTGCCACCCTTGCCCACCCCAGGAGGACACCCAAGGACGGAGGGACCCATCCCATGGACATTAAGGTAAGTTCAGGTAAGTATTTTTTTTTTATTTATTTGTGGCATAGGGGGGCCTGATTTGTGCCCCCCTACATGCCACTATGCCCAATGACCATGCCCAGGGGACAGAAGTCCCCTGGGCATGGCCATTGGGCAAGGGGGCATGACTCCTATCTTTACAATGATAGGAGTCATGTTGATGGGGGATGGGCGTCAAAAAAACATGGCGCAAGTCGGGTTACGACGATTTTTTCGACGTAACCTGACTTGCCCCATTTTAAGACGCCCATACGCCATTTTCGCCCTACGCCGGCGCTGTCTGGTGTACGTGGTTTTTTTCCACGCACACCAGGCAGCGCCGGTCCGCTTGCGCCGGCTAACGCCATTCCATAAATACGGCGCCCGCATGGCGCTTCAGAATGGCGTTAGACGGCGCAAAATCTTTTGACGCTAAACTGCGTTAACGCAGTTTAGCATCAAAAAGTATAAATATGGGCCACAATCTTTACAATAGGCCCACAAACTCCCATGTTTTGTACAGAGGATTACAGCAGGTAATTCAGGACCCTGCTAAGTGAGGGTGGTGTACTTATCTGAAGGCCTTCAAGTGGAACAACTTAGCCTAAGACAATTTGATTACTTTACAAATATGCTGAAGACCATATGTTGAAGGTCCTATCATGATATCACAACGGAAGCTCAGAGTAGTAAGCATGGGAGGAGATTATTTGCATAGGACTGCCCCTTTCTCAATCCAGTGATTAAGCTGCAGTTGCCATGTAGCACTATTAGAGGGAGCAGTATGAAAATAAATCCACAGAGATTCTTTAAATCTACTTTCTGAACTACCTGTTGTTCTTGTTGGTTTTTGATGAGCCTATAGAATGGAGGACTGGAATGACTGAGTGAATGAGGATTGAGAAATGATTGGACTGTATTTGTGGTGAAGGGGTTGCGTGATTTGGAAGGAAAACTGCAAGAGAAAAGTTGTAAAGCACAGATGCTTCCTGAGAGATTAAGGTCCATATTTATACTTTTTTAGCGCCACATTTGCGTCTTTTTTTGACGCAAAAGCGGCACAAACTTGCAAAATACAATTGTATTTTGCAAGTTTGCGCCGTTTTTGCATCAAAAAGCGGCGCAAATGCAGCGCTAAAAAATAATAAATATGGGCCTAAGTGAGTGTGTCATCTGTCTCTTTGAAGGGACATGTGAATGAAGAACAACAGATCCACAGTCCTCAGGTGGGAGAAACATGGACGAATATTCACCCCAAAATGAATACAATTACACCATCTCAAAGTTTCCATGTGCAATATGACGCTTTGCAGGATGAAGGATTTGCCATGTTTGGTGCATAAATGTGCACAGTTGCTGAGGCTCTTCCCAGAATCGCAACAGCATACGCTTTAGAAGTGTCCTTATAGCCAAAATGCCAAACACTCTTTGGGGTTATGAGGCCTAGAAAAACCATTCCAGGAACACCTTATAGCATGTCCAGCAACAGGGCAATGAAATCATGGGGAGACCATCCCCCAAGAATCCTAACACATGTTCCTTGTTTCCCCTCTCAATACCATAACCACAGTAGGCCTGTGAGAAGCACCCTTTTGGGTAGTAATAGAAACTGTTAGACCCATGATCCCCAAGTCCTCTTCTTCCTCATTGATCCAAACTTTTGGGGGTGCCCCCGCCACCCCAAGAAAGGGTGCAATAAGTAACATTGTAGGTAGTACCCCCAAAAAACACAGACTGCTTCATTATGTGCCTCCTAGCACCCCTTTAATAATGCACCCCAATACCCCTTTTGACACAGCTCCCCAAAATTTGACCCCTTCCGAGAGTGACGGAGGGGCATAAAAAGATGATGTCCACCACCAAATCCCCTTCCTTTGTAATCACCCCATTCGCATGCTAGGGGGTGGGCTCTGCTTGCTTGCCAGCAGTGACCCCACTCCACTATTCTTCTTGTCCTGCCCTCACTCTTGCTCGCTGGCATACACTGCTTCTTCTCCTGCATCCTGGCACTGCCTTTCCGCTGTGACTCCACCCACTCTTGCTCTCCCCCCATGTCCCCTCTCCTTTTCTAAGTTCTGCCAACCACCCATGCTATTTTCTGTCTACATCTTCTCTATGTGGTCCTCTCTCTGCCGTTCCTTTTTGCGCCACCCCTTACACCTCACTCACCCTCTCGTTCTATTTTACCCCTCTGATATAACCTATACATAGCCCTACTGTGTTAACAGATTTTATACATCCCAGTCATAGAATACAATCTCTATAATAGGCCCACGAACTCCCACGTTCTGTATAGAGGATTACTGCAGGTAATTCAGGACCCTGCTAAGTGAGGGTGGGGTACTTATCTGAAGGCCTTCAAGTGGAACAACTTAGCCTAAGACAATTTGATTACTTTACAAATCTGCTGAAGACCATATGTTGAAGGTCCTATCATCATATCACAACGGAAGCTCAGAGTAGTAAGCATGGGAGGAGATTATTTGCATAGGACTGCCCCTTCCTCAATCCAGTGATTAAGCTGCAGTTGCCATGTAGCACTACTAGAGGGAGCAGTATGAACATAAATCCACAGAGATTCTTTAAATCTACTTTCTGAACTACCTGTTGTTCTTGTTGGTTTTTGAGGAGCCTATAGAATGGAGGACTGGAATGACTGAGTGAATGAGGATTGAGAAATGATTGGACTGTATTTGTGGTGAAGGGGTTGCGTGATTTGGAAGGAAAACTGCAAGAGAAAAGTTGTAAAGCACAGATGCTTCCTGCGAGATTAAGGTCCATATTTATACTTTTTTAGCACCACATTTGCGTCTTTTTTTTACGCAAAAGCGGCACAAACTTGCAAAATACAATTGTATTTTGCAAGTTTGCTCCGTTTTTGCATCAAAAAGCGGCGCAAATGCAGCGCTAAAAAATAATAAATATGGGCCTAAGTGAGTGTGTCATCTGTCTCTTTGAAGGGACTTGTGAATGAAGAACAACAGATCCACAGTCCTCAGGTGGGAGAAACATGGACGAATATTCACCCCAAAATTAATACAATTAAACCATCTCAAAGTTTCCATGTGCAGTATGACGCTTTGCAGTAAGAAGGATTTGCCATGTTTGGTGCATAAATGTGCACAGTTGCTGAGGCTCTTCCCAGAATCGCAACAGCATACGCTTTAGAAGTGTCCTTATAGCCAAAATGCCAAACACTCTTTTGGGGTTATGAGGCCTAGAAAAATCATTTCAGGAACACCTTATAGCATGTCCAGCAACAGGGCAATGAAATCATGGGAAGACCATGCCCCAAGAATCCTAACACATGTTCCTTGTTTCCCCTCTCAATACCATAACCACAGTAGGCCTGTGAGAAGCACCTTTTTGGGTAGTAATAGAGACTGCCAGACCCATGATATCCAAGAACTCCTCTTCCTCATTGACCCAAACTTTTGGGGGTGCCCCTGCCACCCCAAAAAAGGGTGCAATAAGTAAGAGTGTGGGTAGTACCCCCAAAAAACACAGACTGCTTCATTATGTGCCTCCTAGCACCCCTTTAATAATGCACCCCAATACCCCTTTTGACACTGCTCCCCAAAATTTGACCCCTTCCGAGAGTGACGGAGGGGCATAAAAAGATGATGTCCACCACCAAATCCCCTTCCTTTGTAATCACCCCATTTGCGTGCTAGGGGGTGGGCTCCGCTTGCTTGCCAGCAGTGACCCCAATCCACTATGCTTCCTGTCCTGCACTAACTCTTGCTCTCTGGCTTACACCGCTTCTTCTCCTGCATCCTGGCACTGCCTTTCCTCTGTGACTCCACCCACTCTTGCTCTCCCCCCATGTCCCCTCTCCTTTTCTAAGTTCTGCCAACCACCCCTGCTATTTTCTGTCTACATCTTCTCTATGTGGTCCTCTCTCTGCCGTTCCTTTTTGCGCCACCCCTTACACCTCACTCACCCTCTCGTTCTATTTTACCCCTCTGATATAACCTATACATAGCCCTACTGTGTTAACAGATTTTATACATCCCAGTCATAGAATACAATCTCTATAATAGGCCCACGAACTCCCACGTTCTGAATAGAGGATTACTGCAGGTAATTCAGGACCCTGCTAAGTGAGGGTGGGGTACTTATCTGAAGGCCTTCAAGTGGAACAACTTAGCCTAAGACAATTTGATTACTTTACAAATCTGCTGAAGACCATATGTTGAAGGTCCTATCATCATATCACAACGGAAGCTCAGAGTAGTAAGCATGGGAGGAGATTATTTGCATAGGACTGCCCCTTCCTCAATCCAGTGATTAAGCTGCAGTTGCCATGTAGCACTACTAGAGGGAGCAGTATGAACATAAATCCACAGAGATTCTTTAAATCTACTTTCTGAACTACCTGTTGTTCTTGTTGGTTTTTGAGGAGCCTATAGAATGGAGGACTGGAATGACTGAGTGAATGAGGATTGAGAAATGATTGGACTGTATTTGTGGTGAAGGGGTTGCGTGATTTGGAAGGAAAACTGCAAGAGAAAAGTTGTAAAGCACAGATGCTTCCTGCGAGATTAAGGTCCATATTTATACTTTTTTAGCGCCACATTTGCGTCTTTTTTTTACGCAAAAGCGGCACAAACTTGCAAAATACAATTGTATTTTGCAAGTTTGCTCCGTTTTTGCATCAAAAAGCGGCGCAAATGCAGCGCTAAAAAATAATAAATATGGGCCTAAGTGAGTGTGTCATCTGTCTCTTTGAAGGGACTTGTGAATGAAGAACAACAGATCCACAGTCCTCAGGTGGGAGAAACATGGACGAATATTCACCCCAAAATTAATACAATTAAACCATCTCAAAGTTTCCATGTGCAGTATGACGCTTTGCAGTAAGAAGGATTTGCCATGTTTGGTGCATAAATGTGCACAGTTGCTGAGGCTCTTCCCAGAATCGCAACAGCATACGCTTTAGAAGTGTCCTTATAGCCAAAATGCCAAACACTCTTTTGGGGTTATGAGGCCTAGAAAAATCATTTCAGGAACACCTTATAGCATGTCCAGCAACAGGGCAATGAAATCATGGGAAGACCATGCCCCAAGAATCCTAACACATGTTCCTTGTTTCCCCTCTCAATACCATAACCACAGTAGGCCTGTGAGAAGCACCTTTTTGGGTAGTAATAGAGACTGCCAGACCCATGATCTCCAAGAACTCCTCTTCCTCATTGACCCAAACTTTTGGGGGTGCCCCTGCCACCCCAAAAAAGGGTGCAATAAGTAAGAGTGTGGGTAGTACCCCCAAAAAACACAGACTGCTTCATTATGTGCCTCCTAGCACCCCTTTAATAATGCACCCCAATACCCCTTTTGACACTGCTCCCCAAAATTTGACCCCTTCCGAGAGTGACGGAGGGGCATAAAAAGATGATGTCCACCACCAAATCCCCTTCCTTTGTAATCACCCCATTTGCGTGCTAGGGGGTGGGCTCCGCTTGCTTGCCAGCAGTGACCCCAATCCACTATGCTTCCTGTCCTGCACTAACTCTTGCTCTCTGGCTTACACCGCTTCTTCTCCAGCATCCTGGCACTGCCTTTCCTCTGTGACTCCACCCACTCTTGCTCTCCCCCCATGTCCCCTCTCCTTTTCTAAGTTCTGCCAACCACCCCTGCTATTTTCTGTCTACATCTTCTCTATGTGGTCCTCTCTCTGCCGTTCCTTTTTGCGCCACCCCTTACACCTCACTCACCCTCTCGTTCTATTTTACCCCTCTGATATAACCTATACATAGCCCTACTGTGTTAACAGATTTTATACATCCCAGTCATAGAATACAATCTCTATAATAGGCCCACGAACTCCCACCTTTTGTATAGAGGATTACTGCAGGTAATTCAGGACCCTGCTAAGTGAGGGTGGGGTACTTATCTGAAGGCCTTCAAGTGGAACAACTTAGCCTAAGACAATTTGATTACTTTACAAATCTGCTGAAGACCATATGTTGAAGGTCCTATCATCATATCACAACGGAAGCTCAGAGTAGTAAGCATGGGAGGAGATTATTTGCATAGGACTGCCCCTTCCTCAATCCAGTGATTAAGCTGCAGTTGCCATGTAGCACTACTAGAGGGAGCAGTATGAACATAAATCCACAGAGATTCTTTAAATCTACTTTCTGAACTACCTGTTGTTCTTGTTGGTTTTTGAGGAGCCTATAGAATGGAGGACTGGAATGACTGAGTGAATGAGGATTGAGAAATGATTGGACTGTATTTGTGGTGAAGGGGTTGCGTGATTTGGAAGGAAAACTGCAAGAGAAAAGTTGTAAAGCACAGATGCTTCCTGCGAGATTAAGGTCCATATTTATACTTTTTTAGCGCCACATTTGCGTCTTTTTTTTACGCAAAAGCGGCACAAACTTGCAAAATACAATTGTATTTTGCAAGTTTGCTCCGTTTTTGCATCAAAAAGCGGCGCAAATGCAGCGCTAAAAAATAATAAATATGGGCCTAAGTGAGTGTGTCATCTGTCTCTTTGAAGGGACTTGTGAATGAAGAACAACAGATCCACAGTCCTCAGGTGGGAGAAACATGGACGAATATTCACCCCAAAATTAATACAATTAAACCATCTCAAAGTTTCCATGTGCAGTATGACGCTTTGCAGTAAGAAGGATTTGCCATGTTTGGTGCATAAATGTGCACAGTTGCTGAGGCTCTTCCCAGAATCGCAACAGCATACGCTTTAGAAGTGTCCTTATAGCCAAAATGCCAAACACTCTTTTGGGGTTATGAGGCCTAGAAAAATCATTTCAGGAACACCTTATAGCATGTCCAGCAACAGGGCAATGAAATCATGGGAAGACCATGCCCCAAGAATCCTAACACATGTTCCTTGTTTCCCCTCTCAATACCATAACCACAGTAGGCCTGTGAGAAGCACCTTTTTGGGTAGTAATAGAGACTGCCAGACCCATGATCTCCAAGAACTCCTCTTCCTCATTGACCCAAACTTTTGGGGGTGCCCCTGCCACCCCAAAAAAGGGTGCAATAAGTAAGAGTGTGGGTAGTACCCCCAAAAAACACAGACTGCTTCATTATGTGCCTCCTAGCACCCCTTTAATAATGCACCCCAATACCCCTTTTGACACTGCTCCCCAAAATTTGACCCCTTCCGAGAGTGACGGAGGGGCATAAAAAGATGATGTCCACCACCAAATCCCCTTCCTTTGTAATCACCCCATTTGCGTGCTAGGGGGTGGGCTCCGCTTGCTTGCCAGCAGTGACCCCAATCCACTATGCTTCCTGTCCTGCACTAACTCTTGCTCTCTGGCTTACACCGCTTCTTCTCCTGCATCCTGGCACTGCCTTTCCTCTGTGACTCCACCCACTCTTGATCTCCCCCATGCTCCCTCCATGTCCCCCTTTCATCTCTAAGTTCTGCCAGCCACCCCTGCTATTCTCTGTCTACACCTCTTCTATGTGGACCTCTCTCTGCCTGTCCATCTTGCTCCACCCCTTCCACCTCACTCACCCTCTCTTTGTATCCTACCCTACTGATATAACCTGGATCTAGCCCTGCTATATTATAGAATGTTATACATCCACGTCTTAGCATAAAGCTTTCACAGTAGACCCACAAACGCCCACGAACTCACTTGTTCTGTATAGAGGATTACTGCAGGTAATTCAGGACCCTGCTAAGTGAGGGTGGGGTACTTATCTGAAGGCCTTCAAGTGGAACAACTTAGCCTAAGACAATTTGATAACTTTACAAATATGCTGAAGACCATATGTTGAAGGTCCTATCATGATATCACAATGGAAGCTCAGAGTAGTAAGCATGGGATTATAATTATTTGCATAGGACTGCCCCGTTCTCAATCCAGTGATTAAGCTGCAGTTGCCATGTAGCACTACTAGACGGAGCAGTATGAACATAAATCCACAGTGAGGCTTTAAATCTATTTTCTGAACTACCTGTTGTTCTTGTTGGTTTTTGATGAGCCTATAGAATGGAGGACTGGAATGACTGAGTGAATGAGGATTGAGAAATGATTGGACTCTATTTGTGGTGAAGGGGTTGCGTGATTTGGAAGGAAAACTGCAAGAGAACAGTTGTAAAGCACAGATGCTTCCTGAGAGATTAAGGTCCATATTTATACTTTTTTAGCGCTGCATTTGCGTCTTTTTTGGACGCAAAAGAGGCACAAACTTGCAAAATACAATTGTATTTTGCAAGTTTGCGCCATTTTTTAATCAAAAAGTGGCGCAAATGCAGCGCTAAAAAAGAATAAATATGGGCCTAAGGGAGTGTGTCATCTGTCTCTTTGAAGGGACATTTGAATGAAGAACAAGAGATCCACAGTCCTCAGGTGGGAGAAACATGGACGAATATTCACCCCAAAATGAATACAATTACACCATCTCAAAGTTTCCATGTGCAATATGACGCTTTGCAGGATGAATGATTTGCCATGTTTGGTGCATAAATGTGCACAGTTGCTGAGAATCTTCCCAGAATCGCAACAGCAAACGCTTTAGAAGTGTCCTTATAGCCAAAATGCCAAACACTCTTTGGGGTTATGAGGCCTAGATAAACCATTCCAGGAACACCTTATAGCATGTCCAGCAACAGGGCAATGAAATCATGGGGAGACCATCCCCCAAGAATCCTAACACATGCTCCTTGTTTCCCCTCTCAATACCATAACCACAGTAGGCCTGTGAGAAGCACCCTTTTGGGTAGTAATAGAAACTGCCAGACCCATGATCCCCAAGTCCTCCTCTTCTTCATTGACCCAAACTTTTGGGGGTGCCCCGCCACCCCAAGAAAGGGTGCAATAAGTAAGAGTGTGGGTAGTACCCCCAAAAAACACAGACTGCTTCATTATGTGCCTCCTAGCACCCCTCTAATAATGCACCCCAATACCCCTTTTGACACTGCTCCCCAAAATGTGACCCTTTCCGAGAGTGAGGGGGGGCATAAAAAGATGCTGTCCACCACCAAATCCCCTTCCTTTGTAATCACCCCATTTGCGTGCTAGGGGGTGGGCTCTGCTTGCTTGCCAGCAGTGACCCCACTCCACTATGCTTCTTGTCGTGCCCTCCCTCTTGCTCTCTGGCCTACACCGCTTCTTCTCCTGCATCCTGGCACTGCCATTCCTCTGTGACTCCACCCACTCTTGCTCTTCCCCTATGTCCCCTCTCCTTTTCTAAGTTCTGCCAACCACCCCTGCTATTCTCTGTCTACATCTCCTCTATGTGGTTCTCTCTCTGCCATTCCTTCTTGCACCACCCCTTACACCTCACTCACCCTCTCTTTCTATTCTACCCCTCTGATATAACCTGTATATAGCCCCTACTGTGTTAACAGATTTTATACGTCTCAGTCTTAGCATACAGTCTTTACAATAGGCCCACAAACTCCCATGTTTTGGGCAGAGGATTACTGCAGGTAATTCAGGACCCTGCTAAGTGAGGGTGGTGTAATTATCTGAAGGCCTTCAAGTGGAACAACTTAGCCTAAGACAATTTGATTACTTTACAAATATGCTGAAGACCATATGTTGAAGGTCCTATCATGATATCACAACGGAAGCTCAGAGTAGTAAGCATTGGAGGAGATTATTTGCATAGGACTGCACCTTTCTCAATCCAGTGATTAAGCTGCAGGTGCCATGTAGCACTATTAGAGGGAGCAGTATGAAAATAAATCCACAGAGATTCTTTAAATCTACTTTCTGAACTCCCTGTTGTTCTTGTTGGTTTTTGATGAGCCTATAGAATGGAGGACTGGAATGACTGAGTGAATGAGGATTGAGAAATGATTGGACTGTATTTGTGGTGAAGGGGTTGCGTGATTTGGAAGGAAAACTGCAAGAGAAAAGTTGTAAAGCACAAATGCTTCCTGAGAGATTAAGGTCCATATTTATACTTTTTTAGCGCTGCATTTGCGCCTTTTCTTTACGCAAAAGCGGCACAAACTTGCAAAATACAATTGTATTTTGCAAGTTTGCGCCGTTTTTGCATCAAAAAGTGGCGCAAATGCAGTGCTAAAAAATAATAAATATGGGCCTAAGTGAGTGTGTCATCTGTCTCTTTGAAGGGACATGTGAATGAAGAACAACAGATCTACAGTCCTCAGGTGGGAGAAACATGGACGAATATTCACCCCAAAATGAATACAATTACACCATCTCAAAGTTTCCATGTGCAATATGACGCTTTGCAGGAAGAAGGATTTGTCATGTTTGGTGCATAAATGTGCACAGTTGCTGAGGCTCTTCCCAGAATCGCAACAGCATACGCTTTAGAAGTGTCCTCATAGCCAAAATGCCAAACACTCTTTTGGGGTTATGAGGCCTAGAAAAACCATTCCAGGAACACCTTATAGCATGTCCAGCAACAGGGCAATGAAATCATGGGGAGACCATCCCCCAAGAATCCTAACACATGTTCCTTGTTTCCCCTCTCAATACCATAAACACAGTAGGCCTGTGAGAAGCACCCTTCTGGGCAGTAATAGAAACTGCCAGACCCATGATCCCCAAGTCCTCCTCTTCCTCATTGACCCAAACTTTTGTGGGTGCCCCCGCCACCCCAAGAAAGGGTTCAATAAGTAAGAGAGTGGGTAGTACCCCCAAAAAACACAGACTGCTTCATTATGTGCCTCCTAGCACCCCTCTAATAATGCACCCCAATACCCCTTTTGACACTGCTCCCCAAAATGTGACCCCTTCCGAGAGTGAGGGGGGGCATAAAAAGGTGATGTCCACCACCAAATCCCCTTCCTTTGTAATCACAACATTCACGTGCTAGGGGGTGGGCTCTGCTTGCTTGCCAGCAGTGACCCCACTCCACTATGCTTCTTGTCCTGCCCTCACTGTAGCTCTCTGGCCTACACCGCTTCTTCTCCTGCATCCTGGCACTGCCTTTCCTCTGTGACTCCACCCACTCCTGCTCTCCTCCATGCCCCCCTTCCTTCTCTTAATTCTGCCAACCACCCCTGCTATTCTCTGTCTACACCTCCTCTATGCAGACCTTGTTTTGTCTTTCCTTCTTGCACCACCCCTTCCACCTCACTCACCCTCTTTTTCTATTCTACCCCTCTGATATAACCTGGACCTAGACCTTCTGTACTACAAGATTTTATACATCTCAGCCTTAACATATAACCTTTACAGTAAACCCACGAACACCCATGTTCTGTACAGAGGATTACTTCAGGTAATTCAGGACCCTGCTAAGTGAGGGTGGGGTACTTTTCTGAAGGCCTTCAAGTGGAACAACTTAGCCTAAAACTATTTGATAACTTTACAAATATTCGGAAGACCATATGTTGAAGGTCCTATCATCAAATCACAACGGAAGCTCAGAGTAGTAAGCATGGGAGGAGATTATTTGCATAGGACTGCCCCTTTCTCAATCCAGTGATTAAGCTGCAGTTGCCATGTAGCACTACTAGAGGGAGTAGTATGAACATAAATCCACAGAGATTCTTTAAATCTACTTTCTGAACTACCTGTTGTTCTTGTTGGTTTTTGATGAGCCTGTAGAATGGAGGACTGGAATGACTGAGTGAATGAGGATTGAGAAATGATTGGACTGTATTTGTGGTGAAGGGGTTGCGTGATTTGGAAGGAAAACTGCAAGAGAAAAGTTGTTAAGCACAGATGCTTCCTGAGAGATTAAGGTCCATATTTATACTTTTTTTGAACCGCATTTGCGTCTTTTTTTTACGCAAAAGCGGCACAAACTTGCAAAATACAATTGTATTTTGCAAGTTTGCGCCGTTTTTGCATCAAAAAGCGGAGCAAATGCAGCGCTAAAAAAGAATAAATATGGGCCTAAGTGAGTGTGTCATCTGTCTCTATGAAGGAACATGTGAATGAAGAACAACAGATCCACAGTCCTCAGGTGGGAGAAACATGGACGAATATTCACCCCAAAATGAAAACAGTTACACCATCTCAAAGTTTCCATGTGCAATATAACGCTTTGCAGGATGACGGATTTGCCATGTTTGGTGCATAAATGTGCACAGTTGCTGAGGCTCTTCCCAGAATCGCAACAGCATACGCTTTAGACGTGTCCTTATAGACAAAATGCCAAACACTCTTTTGGGGTTATGAGGCCTAGAAAAACCATTCCAGGAACACCTTATAGCATGTCCAGCAACAGGGCAATGAAATCATGGGGAGACCATTTCCCAAGAATCCTAATACATGTTCCTTGTTTCCCGTCTCAATACCATAACCACAGTAGGCCTGTGAGAAGCACCCTTTTGGGTAGTAATAGAAACTGCCAGACCCATGATCCCCAAGTTCTCCTCTTCCTCATTGACCCAAACTTTTGGGGGTGCCCCCGCCACCCCAAGAAGGGGTGCAATAAGTGTGTGGGTAGTACCCCCAAAAAACACAGACTGCTTCATTATGTGCCTCCTAGCACCCCTTTAATAATGCACCCCAATACCCCTTTTGACACTGCTCCCCAAAATTTGACCCCTTCCGAGAGTGAGGGGGGGCATAAAAAGATGATGTCCACCACCAAATCCTCTTCCTTTGTAATCACCCCATTTGCGTGCTAGGGGGTGGGCTCTGCTTGCTTGCCAGCAATGACCCCACTCCACTATGCTTCCTGTCCTGCACTAACTCTTGATCTCTGGCCTACACCGCTTCTTCTCCTGCATCCTGGCACTGCCTTTCCTCTGTGACTCCACCCACTCTTGCTCTCCCCCATATCCCCTTTCCTAAGTTCTTCCAACCACCCCTGCTATTCTCTGTCTACATCTCCTCTATGTGGGCCTCACTCTGCCATTCCTTCTTGCTCCACCCCACTCACCCCCTCTTTCTATTCTATCACTCTGATATAACCTGGACCTAACCATACTATACTACGGAATTTTATACATCCCAGTCATAGCATACAAACTTTAAAATAATCCCACTAACACCCATGTTCTGTATAGAGGATTACTGCCAGTAATTCAGGACCCTGCTAATTGAGGGTGGGGTACTTATCTGAAGGCCTTCAAGTGGAACAACTTAGCCTAAGACAATTTGATAACTTTACAAACATGCTGAAGACCATATGTTGAAGGTCCTATCATCGTATCACAACAGAAGCTCAGAGTAGTAAGCATGGGAGGAGATTATTTGCATAGGACTGCCCCTTTCTCAATCCAGTGATTAAGCTGCAGTTGCCATGTAGCACTACTTGAGGGAGCAGTATGAACATAAATCCACAGAGAGGCTTTAAAACTACTTTCTGAACTACCTGTTGTTCTTGTTGGTTTTTGATGAGCCTATAGAATGGAGGACTGGAATGACTGAGTGAATGAGGATTGAGAAATTATTGGACTGTATTTGTGGTGAAGGGGTTGCGTGATTTGGAAGGAAAACTGCAAGAGAAAAGTTGTAAAGCAAAGATGCTTCCTGAGAGATTAAGGTCCATATTTATACTTTTTTAGCGCTGCATTTGCGTCTGTGTCATCTGTCTCTTTGAAGGGACATGTGAATGAAGAACAACAGATCCACAGTCCTCAGGTGGGAGAAACATGGACGAATATTCACCCCAAAATGAATACAATTACACCATCTCAAAGTTTCCATGTGCAATATGACGCTTTGCAGGATGAAGGATTTGCCATGGTTGGTGCATAAATGTGCACAGTTGCTGAGGCTCTTCCCAGAATCGCAACAGCACACGCTTTAGAAGTGTCCTTATAACCAAAATGCCAAACACTCTTTTGGGCTTATGAGGCCTAGAAAAAACATTCCAGGAACACCTTATAGCATGTCCAGCAACAGGGCAATGAAATCATGGGGAGACCATCCCCCAAGAATCCTAACACATGTTCCTTGTTTCCCCTCTCAATACCATAACCACAGTAGGCCTGTGAGAAGCACCCTTTTGGGTAGTAATAGAAACTGTCAGACCCATGATCCCCAAGTCCTCCTCTTCCTCATTGACCCAAACTTTTGGGGGTGCCCCCGCCACCCCAAGAAAGAGTGCAATTAGTAAGAGTGTGGGTAGTACCCCCAAAAAACACAGACTGCTTCATTATGTGCCTCCTAGCACCCCTTTAATAATGCACCCCAATACCCCTTTTGACACTGCTCCCCAAAATTTGACCCCTTCCGAGAGTGAGGAGGGGAATAAAAATATGATGTCCACCACCAAATCCCCTTCCTTTGTAATCGCCCCATTTGCATGCTAGGCAGTGGGCTCTGCTTGCTTGCCACAGTGACCCCACTCCACCTTGTTCTCTCTCTCTTGTTCCAGATTTGGAGTTTCCCGGAGACGCTGGCGTATTGCCAGTGCCACCGCTTCCCCTTTAATACTACTCAGTATTATCGAGGAGACAGCGTCAAAGTTACACATCAATTTCATCCCCAGATCCAGGGCCGGTGCAGCCCCATGTTCATTTTGTATTTGTTTTAACACTTCCGGTAAATTGGCAAGTGTCGGGGTACCATGTGTGGTAGTATAAACGGCAGCGAAGACTGTACCCAATGTGGCACAGTCATCCACTGAGGGAACCATCCCAAACGGCAAGCACATAGTGAGCAATCTATGTTTTTCCTGTGGTCCCGTATGGGGAAACACAGCTTCCAGCTGATTAGTTTTCTGGGCTATCCAGAACGGTATTTTTTCCCGTTCCGGGGGCACTTTACCCATAATAGTATGCACTGTTTGTGGATTAATCCCAGTAGCCAATTGATAACCACCAGCTACTGGCGGTGGTGGACGCGCTGGTGTAGTGTTCAACGTTCACATTACGAACTGAACCAATCGTCTATATAATGCCACTAATTCATTATATAATACTCGTAAATCTGCGATCGGCATGGTCTGTATGCCTGGGTGAGATGTATATGTGGCAAACATAGGCCATGTAGGTCCCTCATTACTTAAGGGACCTAGCCTCATTCTTCGTAGTACATGTGGTAGTACATGTGGTAGGGCGCCTTCAAACCAGTTCTGATGCTCTTGATACGTGAGCGATATCTCATGATACTGGTATGCTTCGTACCGTACAGGTACGTTCGCAAGTTCATATGTATGAAATGTGTGCGTTCTTTGGTCAGCCTCAGGAAAGGTGACCCAACAGTAAAACATTTCTGTTTGGTATGCTTCAGTTGCCTCTATTATCAGCGTAACATTCCCGCCCTTTTCTGAAAGGCCATGCGCTAATAAATGTTGTGTAAGTGCATGTCTAGCATTCGCATGAATGTCTATGGTATTAGCCATAGTTGTTTAGAGAAACGGAACACCAAATAGGGGAAGTTTGTTCCTTTTTATGAGTTCGCGCTCAAACAACCTACAGCTTAATTAGGTGTTACCTGTTCAGCTGAGAAGGATTCTCCCAAAGACCACGGACGTCTCCGTATAATGGTACTTAGGGTACCTGTTGTCTGTGAGACAGTGATAGTCAGGGTATCCGTAAATTAGTGCCTAAACACCATCGTTGGTGGCGCCATGTCGTAGTTTGGACTCTTGCTCTGAGCAAGACTGCTGGTTTAAGGATGACAGTACCTTTGTTTGTAGGCGACTGAGTCTTTCCTACAACAATTCGCAACTGTTGTCCCAACCTTACCGGCTCACTAGCAGTACCTCACCAGAAACACAATAGTAAAAGGTGATTTATGGCAGTCGCTTACGCATGGACTCAAAGTAAGATATCTCAGGGTATGTTGTGGTTAAACGGAGATTACCCTTTTCTCACAGATATATTGGGGCATATTTATACTCCGTTTGCGCCGAATTTGCGTCGTTTTTTTAGACGCAAATTCGACGCAAAACTAACTCCATATTTATACTTTGGCGTTAGACGCGTCTAGCGCCATAGTTCATGGAGTTAGCGTCATTTTCTGGCGTGAACACCTTCCTTGCGTTAATGATATGCAAGGTAGGCGTTCCCGTCTTAAAAAATGACTCCGATGCATATGCGTCGTATTTATACTCCGGGGCAAAAATGACGCCCAGGAGTGGGCGGGTCTAAAAAACCCGCATTAGCGCCGGATTTTAGCGCCTGGGTCAGGGCAGGTGTTAAGGGACCTGTGGGCTCAGAATGAGCCCAGAGGTGCCCTCCCCTGCCCCCAGGGACACCCCCTGCCACCCTTGCCCACCCCAGGAGGACACCCAAGGATGGAGGGTCCCACCCCAGGGACATTAAGGTAAGTCCAGGTAAGTTTTTTTAAATATTTTCTTTTGTGGCATAGGGGGGCCTGATTTGTGCCCCCCTACATGCCACTATGCCCAATGACCATGCCCAGGGGACAGAAGTCCCCTGGGCATGGCCATTGGGCAAGGGGGCATGACTCCTGTCTTTGCTAAGACAGGAGTCATTTCAATGGGGGATGGGCGTCGTAAAAAAATGGCACAAATCGGGTTGTGGCGATTTTTTTGCCTCAGCCTGACTTGCACCATTTGTGGACGCCCATACGCCATTTTCCCCCTACGCCGGCGCTGCCTGGTGTACGTCGTTTTTTTTAACGCACACCAGACAGCGCCGGCGGCTAACGCCGGCTAACGTCATTGAATAAATACGGCGCCCGCATGGCGCTTCAGAATGGCGTTAGCCGGCGCTAATTTTTTTGGCGCAAAACTGCGTTAGCGCAGTTTTGCGTCAAAAAGTATAAATATGGCCCATTATGTCTCATACAAACACAGGCAATGACACAGATGCAGTAAAGTTATAATAGCTTTTTATTTAACATAACTGCAATTTGCGATAAGTTGCAGGGACTGCAAAGATTAGGATAATGAATATAGCAAGTAACAGTATTATGAAGAAGAGAGTCATTGTTATGAAGACCCCCACCATTTTGCAATACATGAAAAAGATATATAAGATGGAATATGCCCTATTACCCTCATGTGAATAGGCCTAACCTCCTACCTAAAGGAGAGCTGGGTTCGCTAAACCTAATCTGCCAAAGCCGTGTCCATGAGAGGAGCCCCCAACCCTCGTTACCTTGGAATGAGGTCTCTATCTCAGCCTCCGTAGGGACACGAAGACTGGGTCAGCGTCAAGACGACTGCAGCATCAGTATAAGCGATGGTGTCGATGCCCTCTGGTCGGAAGCCCTCTGATTATCTGTCTAAAGTGTGATGTATTTATACAGATCTACAAGGTCCCCTGACGTAGGTGTATTCCAAAACAATAGATAACAGGCATGCTTGTGACGGCAATTAATATCAACAATCCCTCGAAAGTATAGAGAGGGAAAATCCCTAAGTGTGAACACCTACTGTTTGTTTGTCTTTGGTGCTTGATCTTGGCGCCTTGGCACAGTGACACTGATAATGTAACTCATAACAAGTGGCCTAACTATAAACAAGGCAGCCATCTTAGAAGAAATAAATAATTAAATGGGCTAAGACAGAGCAAGCTACGTAGATTAAAAGTCACTAGGTGACGGGGGCACGAGTCTACAAGCCAGCGGCTAAGCTTACTCATGCTATCCCATTAAAACAAACTAGGATTCATTACACTATGCTTCCTGTCCTGCACTCACTCTTGCTCTGTGGCCTACACCGCTTCTTCTCCTGCATCCTGGCACTGCCTTTCCTCTGTGACTCCACCCACTCTTGTTCTCCCCCCATGCTCCCTCCAAATCCCCTTTCTTTTTCTAAGTTCTGTCAACCACCCCTGCTATTCTCTGTCTACACCTCCTCTAGGGGGGGGCTGCTTTCTGACTGATCTTCTTGATCCACCCCTTCCACCTCATTCAACCACTCTTTCTATTCTACCAATCTGAGATAACTTGGACCTAACCCTGCAGTACTACAGAATTTTATACATCCCATTCTTACCATACAGTATTTACAGTAGACACACAAACACCAATGTTCTGTATAGAGGATTACTGCAAGTAATTCAGGACCCTGCTAAGTGAGGGTGGGGTACTTATCTGACGGCCTTCAAGTGGAACAACTTAGCCTAAGACAATTTGATAACTTTACAAATATGCTGAAGACCATATGTTGAAGGTCCTATCATCATATCACAACGGAAGCTCAGAGTAGTAAGCATGGGAGGAGATTATTTGCATAGGACTGCCCCTTTCTCAATCCAGTGATTAAGCTGCAGTTGCCATGTAGCACTACTAGAGGGAGCAGTTTGAACATAAATCCACAGAGAGGCTTTAAATCTACTTTCTGAACTACCTGTTGTTCTTGCTAGTTTTTGATGAGCCTATAGAATGGAGGACTGGAATGACTGAGTGAATGAGGATTGAGAAATGATTGGACTGTATTTGTGGTGAAGGGGTTGTGTGATTTGGAAGGAAAACTGCAAGAGAAAAGTTATAAAGCACAGATGCTTCCTGAGAGATTAAGGTCCATATTTATACTTTTTTAGCGATGCATTTGCGTCTTTTTTTGACGCAAAAGCAGCACAAACTTGCAAAATACAATTGTATTTTGCAAGTTTGCGCCGTTTTTGCATCAAAAAGCGGCGCAAATGCAGCACTAAAAAAGAATGAATATGGGCCTAAGTGAGTGTGTCATCTGTCTCTTTGAAGGGACATGTGAATGAAGAACAACAGAGCCACAGACCTCAGGTGGGAGAAACATGGACGAATATTCACCCCAAAATGAATACAATTACACCATCTCAAAGTTTCCATGTGCAATATGACGCTTTGCAGGATGAAGGATTTGCCATGTTTGGTGCATAAATGTGCACAGTTGCTGAGGCTCTTCCCAGAATCGCAACAGCATACGCTTTAGAAGTGTCCTTATAGCCAAAATGCCAAACACTCTTTTGGGGTTATGAGGCCTAGAAAAACCATTCCAGGAACACCTTATAGCATGTCCAGCAACAGGGCAATGAAATCATGGGGAGACCATCCCCCAAGAACCCTAACACATGTTCCTTGTTTCCCCTCTCAATATCATAACCACAGTAGGCCTGTGAGAAGCACCCTTTTGGGTAGTAATAGAAACTGCCAGACCCATGATCCCCAAGTCCTCCTCTTCCTCATTAACCCAAACTTTTGGGGATGCCCCCGCCACCCCAAGAAAGGGTGCAATAAGTAAGAGTGTGGGTAGTACCCCCAAAAAACACAGACTGCTTCATTATTGCCTCCTAGCATCCCTTTAATAATGCACCCCAATACCCCTTTTTACACTGCTCCCCAAAATTTGACCCCTTCCGAGAGTGAGGGGGGGCATAAAAAGATGATGTCCACCACCAAATCCCCTTCCTTTGTAATCACCCCATTTGCGTGCTAGGGGGTGGGCTCTGCTTGCTTGCCAGCAGTGACCCCACTCCACTATGCTTCCTGCCCTGCACTCACTCTTGCTCTCTGGCCTACACCGCTTCTTCTCCTGCATCCTGGCACTACCTTTCCTCTGTGACTCCACCCACTCTTGCTCTCTCCCCATGCTCCCTCCATGTCCCCACCCACTCTTGCTCTCTCCCCATGCTCCTCCATGTCCCCTTTCCTTTTCTAAGTTCCGCCAACCACCCCTGCTATTCTCTGTCTACACCTCCTCTATGTGGGCCTTTCCTTCTTGCTCCACCCCACTTACCCTCTCTTTCTATTCTACCTCTCTGACATAACCTGGACCTAACTCTCTTGCGCTACGTGAATTTATATATCACAGTTTTAACACACATCCTTTACAGTAGGCCCACAAACACACATGTTCTGTATAGAGGATTACTGCAGGTAATTCAGGAGCCTCCTAAGTGAGGGTGGGGTACTTACATGAAGGCCTTCAATTGGAATAACTTAGCCTAAAACAATTTGATAACTTTACAAATATGCTGAAGACCATATGTTGAAGGTCCTATCATCATATCACAACGGAAGCTCAGAGTAGTTAGCATGGGAGGAGATTATTTGCATAGGACTGCCCCTTTCTCAATCCAGTGATTAAGCTGCCCTTGCCATGTAGCACTACTAGAGGGAGCAGTATGAACATAAATCCACAGAGAGGCTTTAAATCTACTTTCTGAACTACCTGTTGTTCTTGTTGGTTTTTGATGAGCCTATAGAATGGAGGACTGGAATGACTGAGTGAATGAGGATTGAGAAATGATTGGTCTGTATTTGTGCTGAAGGGGTTGCGTGATTTGGAAGGAAAACTGCAAGAGAAAAGTTGTAAAGCACAGATGCTTCCTGAGAGATTAAGGTCCATATTTATACTTTTTTAGCGCCGCATTTGCGTCTTTTTTTGACGCAAAAGCGGCACAAACGTGCAAAATACAATTGCATTTTGCACGTTTGCGCAGTTTTTGCATCAAAAAGCGGCGCAAATGCAGCACTAAAAAAGAATAAATATGGGCCTAAGTGAGTGTGTCATCTGTCTCTTTGAAGGGACATGTGAATGAAGAACAACAGATCCACAGTCCTCAGGTGGGAGAAACATGGACGAATATTCACCCCAAAATGAATACAATTACACCATCTCAAAGTTTCCATGTGCAATATGACGCTTTGCAGGTTGAAGGATTTGCCATGTTTGGTGCATAAATGTGCACAGTTGCTGAGGCTCTTCCCAGAATCGCAACAGCATACGCTTTAGAAGTGTCCTTATAGCCAAAAGGCCAAACACTCTTTTGGGGTTATGAAGCCTAGAAAAACCATTCCAGGAACAACTTATAGCATGTCCAGCAAAAGGGCAATGAAATCATGGGTAGACCATCCCCCAAGAATCCTAACACATGTTCCTTGTTTCCCCTCTAAATACCATAACCACTGTAGGCCTGTGAGAAGCACCCTTTTGGGTAGTAATAGAAACTGCCAGACCCATGATCCCCAAGTCCTCCTCTTCCTCATTGACCCAAACTTTTGGGGGTGCCCCCGCTACCCCAAGAAAGGGTGCAATAAGTAAGAGTGTGGGTAGTACCCCCAAAAAACACAGACTGCTTCATTATTGCCTCCTAGCACCCCTTTAATAATGCACCCCAATGCCTCTTTTGACACTGCTCCCCAAAATTTGACCCCTTCCGAGTTAGAGGGGGGCATAAAAAGATGATGTCCACCACCAAATCCCCTTCCTTTGTAACCACCCCATTTGCGTGCTAGGGGGTGGGCTCTGCTTGCTTGCCAGCAGTGACCCCACTCCACTATGCTTCCTGTCCTGCACTCACTCTTGCTCTCTGGCCTAACCCGCTTCTTCTCCTGCATCCTGGCACTGCCTTTCCTCTGTGACTCCACCCACTCTTGCTCTCCCCCCATTCCCAGTTTCCTTTTCTAAGTTCTGCCAACCACCCCTGCTATTCTCTGTCTACACCTTTTCTATGTGGGCCTCTCTCTGCATTTCCTTCTTACTCCACCCCTTCCACCTCACTCACCCTTTCTTTCTATTCAACCCCTCTGATATAACCTGGACCTAGCCCTGATGTGCTACGGAATTTTATACATCACAGTTTTAACATACATTCTTTAAAGTAGGCCCACAAACACACATGTTCTGTATAGAGGATTACTGCAGGTAATTCAGGACCCTCCTAAGTGAGGGTGGCGTACTTATCTGAAGGCCTTCAAGTGGAACAACTTAGCCTAAGACAATTTGATAACTTTACAAATATGCTGAAGACCATGTGTTGAAGGTCCTATCATCATATCACAACGGAAGCTCAGAGTAGTAAGCATGGGAGGATATTATTTGCATAGGACTGCCCCTTTCTCAATCCAGTGATTAAGCTGCAGTTGCCATGTAGCACTACTAGAGGGAGCAGTATGAACATAAATCCAGAGAGGCTTTAAATCTACTTTCTGAACTACCTGTTGTTCTTGTTGGTTTTTGATGAGCCTATAGAATGGAGGACTGGAATGACTGAGTGAATGAGGATTGAGAAATGATTGGACTGTATTGGTGGTGAAGGGGTTGTGTGATTTGGAAGGAAAACTGCAAGAGAAAAGTTTTAAAGCGCAGATGCTTCCTGAGAGATTAAGGTCCATATTTATACTTTTTTAGCACCGCATTTGCGTCTTTTTTTGACGCAAAAGCGGCACAAACTTGCAAAATACAATTGTATTTTGCAAGTTTGCGCCGTTTTGGCATCAAAAAGCTGCACAAATGCAGCGCTAAAAAATAATAAATATGTGCCTAAGTGAGTGTGTCATCTGTCTCTTTAAAGAGACATGTGAATGAAGAACAACAAATCCACAGTCCTCAGGTGGGAGAAACATGGACGAATATTCACCCCAAAATGAATACAATTACAACATCTCAAAATTTCCATGTGCAATATGACGCTTTGCAGGATGAAGGATTTGCCATGTTTGGTGCATAAATGTGCACAGTTGCTGAGGCTCTTCCCAGAATCGCAACAGCATACGCTTTAGAAGTGTCCTTATAGCCAAAATGCCAAACACTCTTTTGGGGTTATGAGGCCTAGAAAAACCATTCCAGGAACACCTTATAGTATGTCCAGCAACAGGGCAATGAAATCATGGGGAGACTATCCCCCAAGAATCCTAACACATGTTCCTTGTTTCCCCTCTCAATACCATAACCACAGTAGGCCTGTGAGAAGCACCCTTTTGGGTAGTAATAGAAACTGCCAGACCCATGATCCCCAAGTCCTCCTCTTCCTCATTGACCCAAACTTTTGGGGGTGCCCCCGCCACCCCGAGAAAGGGTGCAATAAGTAAGAGTGTGGGTAGTACCCCCAAAAAACACAGACTGCTTCATTATGTGCCTTCTAGCACCCCTTTAATAATGCACCCCAATATCCCTTTTGACACTGCTCCCCAAAATGTGACCCCTTCCGAGAGTGAGGGGGGGCATAAAAAGATGATGTCCACCACCAAATCCCCTTCCTTTGTAATCACCCCATTTGCGTGCTAAGGGGTGGGCTCTGCTTGCTTGCCAGCAGTGACCCCACTCCAATATGCTTTCTGTCCTGCACTCACTCCTGCTCTCTGGCCTACACCGCTTCTTCTCCTGCATCCTGGCACTGCCTTTCCTCTGTGACTCCACCCACTCTTGCTCTCCCCCATGCTCCCTCCATGTCCCCTTTTCTTTTCTAAGTTCTGCCAACCACCCCTGCTATTCTCTGTCTCCACCTCCTCTATGTGGGCCTCTCTCTGCCTGTCCTTCTTGCTCCACCCCTTCCACCTCACTCACCCTCTCTTTCTATTCTACCCCACTGATATAACCTGGACTTAGCCCTGCTGTGCTACGGGATTTCATACACCTCTGTCCCGGAGTGCTGGAGGAATGCATGGTGTCAGCTGGTACAAGAACGAAGAAAAGTATTGGCTCAAAAGTCCTGAATACGAGGATGACAGCGGGGGCTGGACTGCCAAATCATATGCTGAGATCAGGAAGCAAAACAAAACAAAACAAATTGGGGGCCACGATTGGAAACAATTGTGGTGGGCAACCCATGAAGCTGTACAATGTGTTGGACAACCAAATCAGAGAGCCATAGGGAGGCATTTTAATGGAATAAAATGAGCCATTTAAGTTAGGTAATCTACAACCACCAGTATGACAGTGTGTCCATTGGAAGCTGGGAGATCAGAAATAAAATCCATGCTTATGGTACGCCATGGGGCCACCGGAATTGGCATGGGAAGTATCAATCCTGTGGCTGGAGTATGTGGGGTTTTAGCCCAAACACAGGTGGAACAAGTTTGGGCGTAGCTTCTGACATCCTGCACAAGTGTGGGCCACCAAAACCATCTTTGACAGAGATCTAACATCTTTTTCTCACCCGGGTGACCTGTGAGGACGTACCACTGATCAGCATGGTATAGTAAACCCTCTTTTTCATACACATCAGTTGAACAGGGAACCTTGTGTTGACCTACTCGTATTTTCTCAAGGAACTTTGGGAAGTGCACACAGCCACGATTTTTTCTGGGGGTATAATGCTTCTGACCTGTTCTAGTCAAAATCAGAGGAGAAACCCATCCTAGACAACGTGTCTGCCTTTTGTTGTGTAGTACCGGGCCTATAGGTGATTACGAAGTCAAACTCGTTAAAGAATAGAAGCCAGAGTAATTGACGACATGTCAGACCTTGGTCGCTTGAAAAAACTGTAGAATACGGTGATCTGTGTAAGGAGTTACGGTGTGTCTAGCTCTTAGTAGGTGGTGACACCATTCCTGCAAGGCAAGCCTGGTGGCTAGAAGTTCCCCCTCCGCCACAGTGTAATTTTGCTCTGTGGGTAGCAGTTTCTTTGAGTCGTAAGCTACTGGCTGGAAATGCCTGGACTCAGGATCTCGTTGGGACCAGATACCACCCACTGCCATTTGGGAAGCATTTGCTTCCACGAAAAATGGCTGAGCCGGGTCGGGATGATGGAGAATGGGTGCTTCAGTGAAGGTGTTTTTAAGTTGTTGGAAGGCTTTCTCAGCTTCTACATCCCAGAGGAACTTAACCCCCTTTCGTAGGAGACAAGTTATGGGAGATACCACAGTAGAAATGTGGGGTATAAATCTCCGATAAAAATTTGTGAGGCCCCAAAACTGTTGTACTTCCTTGATGGATCTTGGGGCTACCCAATCCAGGATGGCCTGTACCTTGTACTTATCCATGGAAATTCCTTCGGGAGTGATCACATATCCCAGGAATTCTACAGTTGTAGCGTGAAAAACACATTTTTCCAGCTTGGTGAAGAGATGATGCTCACGAAGCAGTTGTAAAACCACTGTTACATGCCCTATATGTTTTTCAGCGGAATACGAATAGATCAAAATGTTGTCCATGTATACTACTACACAGATATCCAGAAACTCCTGCAGCACTTCATTGATGAAAAATTGAAACGCTGGAGGAGCGTTACACAACCCGAAGGGCATCACTGTATACTCGAAGAGTCCGAATTTAGTTCAGAACTCCGTCTTCCACTCAACCCCCTTCATCACTTGGATCAAATGGTAGGCACCCCGGAGTTCGAGTTTAGTATAAATGGTCGAATGACGTATCTGATCTAAAAGTACCTGGATCAACGGAAGTGGATATTGATTTTTTATGGTCACTTTGTTCACAGCGCGATAATCTATACAGGCGCGCAGCTCGTGATTCTTCTTGGGCACTGTGACCGGGTGACTTAATGAGGACACGAAGTCAGCGGATTACTGGTTCAGGTGAGTTTTATTTTGCTTGTTTGTTGTGCAAGATAAGTATTCAGCAGTGTTCTGTCCTGTTCTGGTGACTGCTTCTCCGTTTCTTGTCTCTCGTCTTCCAGGGCTCCCGGGAGGCACATGTGAGGAAACACAAGATAAAGCACTGGTAAGTTGCTTATCCTACAGTACAGATTTTATCTCTCCCCTTCCTTCTTTTTTGTCTTCCCTTTTTCCTGTAGTTCTGTCTTTCTCTCTTTGTCCTTTTCTGCCCCTTTTCTCTTTTGGGTTTATATTTGTTTCTTTCCACTCTTTCTCCTGTTTCCTTTTGCTTGTTGCCTATTTCTGAGTTACTCCTCTGTGACCTCTCTCTCTCTCTCTCTTTTCAAGTCTTCCTGTTGTCCTGTTTTGCAATTCCTCTTTTCGCTTTGTTTATACTCTCTAGCTGCCTTTGTATGATCTCCCTCTCCCTGTCTGTCTTCCTTCCAGTGTCATCCGCTTTCGTACTGTCTTCTTTGTATTTCCTGGTCTTTTCCCTATTCCTTCTTTCCCCTTCTTGTCTTGTGCAAATGGTGATTTCCCTTTCTTCCCCCTCCTCCCACTTACTGGCCTTTTTGGTTCTGTCGTGCGACTCCCTCCCACCCACCCTTGCTTTTCCCCTCCCAACGAGTGGGACGCACCTGGAGTGGCCACGCTTCTCCTGAAGTGTGGCTTGAAATTGCGCTGGGCGCCTCCCGCGCTGCTGTCGGAGTCTTGGATCCCTCCGGGGCACTACCCGACAGCTTCTCGATTCCACTTGGCTTCCGGTCATTCTTACGTTGATGCATTATTCCTTCGGTTCCGTCGTCTCCTTCCGCTCCCTCAGCTCCTTCCGCTCCTCCGGCTCCTCCTTCGACTTCCGTCTGGGTTCTCCTCCTTTGTACCGCCAGAAAGGCGTGAAGTGCCTGCCACTGCCCCACGGACCCCGGAAGTCGTAGGAGATTGGTTGACGGACCTTCCCCTTCCGTGTTGGAGGCGGAGTCAGTCCGCGCCGCCTCCTCGGACGGGTCTGTTGTTGACGACAGCCCGTCACAGGCACGAAGAACAAAGACGATGATACTGGTGACATTGAATGACGAATGAAACCATTAGCCAATAGATCATCCATGTAGTCTCTCAGGTATCGATTCTCAGGCTCCGTAAGAGCATACACCCTACTAAATGGTAGCATTGCCCCTGGAATCACATCTATACAACAATTGTATGACCTATGTGGCAGCAGCTGGGTGGCCTTCTGTTCACTAAAGACATCATGGAAGTCTTTATACGGTGCAGGAATGGCCAGTGTGTCGTCCGGCCTGTGTGGACCCACAATGCAAGGGTATCACCAGTAATGGTTTGTCTTGGTAACAGGAGTGCCAGCAATGTTCAGAGTCTAACGTCACTGTCCTTGCTGCCCAGTCAATTTTTGAATTGTGTAACTGGAGCCAGGGTATCCCCAAAATGGCTCCAAATACTGGGGTATCTATGAGGTCAAACTGAATTTGTTCTGAATGGTTGTTTGCATAAAGCATGGACAAAGGTGTTGTTTGATAAACGATAAGCCTGAAGGACAATTCTGAGCCATCCACGGATCAGACTGGTTCAGGGACGTCTTTAATATTTAAGATTTTAGACAAACCCAAGTCTAAAAAGTTCCCGGTAGCCCCAGAGTCGAGCAATATGGGAATTACCTTACAAACCTGAGGGGACAACACTAACGTCACAATAAGAGATAGATGTCGAGGTAATGGACTGGTGGTATTAGCCAGAAGATGTGAGACCATATTGAAAGAAGCGCTCGATAAAATGGTCTCAGAAGTTATTGAGCCAGTTCGTTTTCTACCTGGTCAGGAAGAGAGAATTCAGGCCCTGTTACCGCTCCAATGGCTTTCTTTGACGCAGTAGGCTTGTTAGGACATTCCCGAGCAAAATGTCCTGCCTTACCGCAGTATAAACACAGTTAAAAAATGTTCCTACGTTCTTGCTCTTCCTTAGATAGTGGGCCCGCACACTGCCAATTTGCATGGGCTCAGGTGTATCATGAGTGGGAATAGTGGACTCCTTTTTCTCAGTTTTGAGCACCACTAAGCATGTGTCACCCTGGAATTTTCTCCCTTATGTTCACTCAAGCGGTGATCCAATCATACCACCAGGTCAATGAACTCAGAACACTCCATAGGAGGTTCCACAATTTGGGCTAGAACATCCTTGAGATGGTCCTGAAGGCCACGATAGAAGAGGGAGGTCCTCTTCTCCTCGGACCACTCAGTCTCTGCCACCAACCGATTGAAAGAGGTGATATAGGACAGTAGATCCTTGTTTACCTGGTGCAAATTCAGCAACTCATTGTCACTGGCTTGCACGAAGAGGTGTTTGGTGATCAGTTTCCGCAAGGCTTCCTTGAACCGGTTGAAATCATCCAGTATAGGGTCATTGTGCTCCACGAGCGGAATAGAACAATTAGCTGCATTGCCTCCCAAATAAGAGATAATAAAAGCTACCTTTGCAGCATCATTCGGGAATGCAGCTGCCCGACACAAAATCTGAAACTGGCACTGGTTAAGAAAAATGTTGAATTTGGCACTATCTCCAAAAAGCCTTTCTGGAGGAGCTAAGAGCACAGGGGTTGGTGTTGTGACCATTACCTGCATGGGTTGTGTGGTGGAAGTCGTTGGGCCTGAATCGGGTCCAGGAACATGATTAGACAGGTCAAACTGAGGGGCCTGTAGTACTGGAAATCTTTGTTTTAGTTTGACTCCTCCCCAGGGGGTGTCTTATGGTTAATACCGCTGTAGTTCAGTGTGCAACTCCAGGTTCTCTTGCTTTAAGTAAAGAACTTCCTTCTGTAATCCCTCTAGGGCCCTAGGTAAATCTAATAAAGATGGAGCATCCTGATCAGCTGGTAATGCCTGTGCTAAACCTTTGAAAGTACCCATTGAGTAATCCATCACCCAGGCAGCCCTGTATGTGGTTGCTTGGCTTTATGTCAAGACGGGCCACTCACCTGAAAAGCAGGATGTCTGCAGGGGCGATGGTATGCCCCCGACCTCCGGAACACCTCTTGGCACTTCCTGGTGGACACAGAAACCCCGGCAGGTGTCCCAGAAGGAAAGGGGGAGTAGAAGATAAAGTGACAAAGCACTGCCACGTCTTGCCAGTCCAGCCAGGCACCCTGTATCTTCGGGGGGCAGGTCGTTGTCGATAGTAGAGTTAGTGCACTCATCTTCCTTGAAACTGAATCTCTCTTTCTGATATGGGCATGGGAGCGGTGGAAGAACACTGGGATGCTCCAGCACTTTTCTTGGATAATAATAACTGTTGGCACAATTACTAACACTGCATTACCAAAAACCCAAACTGAGTACAATAAGTACTGCAACACTAGGGCTGGCTTCACAGAGATTCACTGTTGCACACTACAATTAGAACTGTGGTTGCACTTATCACACACAAGAAAGACAAACAAGGGCATTAATTACATCACATATAACTTTCCTGCATGCATAGGGTCAAACTAAAAGGAACAAAAACAATCCAAGAAATACAAATGTCCACTCTGGGTTTAAACAGTTAGGGTGGTACAGTTTGGTTTGGTTTCACTGTGTGTGTGAAAAACCCTTTAAAAGCAAATTCCTCAAACCTGAAACACAGGCATGAATGACACAAATTTAAATCCAAGAGTTATGCTATTAGAGAAATAAAAGCCACGTAAATGCTCTTTTACACTGTCACTTTTTGTAGTACGTGAGGTCAAGCAGATTTCCTGAAGCACATTTAGGCAAGTAACTACAATAATAATGTAGAATGTTCAGAAAGGCATTTGTCTCTTTAAGATAAGCACTCTGCCAAAATACAAGGTCTAAAATACACCAGCTGTTCTAGGAAAGCATGGCGCTCAAAGAACAAACTCCCTGGAGAATACTAGTCACTTAGCTGCAGTCTTGTCCGGAGTGCTGGAGGAATGCCTGGTGTCAACTGGTACAGGAACGAAGAAAAGAATTGCCTCAAAAGTCCTGAATACGAGGATGACAGCAGGGGCTGGACTGCCAAATCAGATGCTGAGATCAGGAAGCAAAACAAAGCCAAGCAGGGAGGCATGCTTCACTCTGCTATTTATAGCCAATCAGGAATGCAGTTGAGTTTCCACATGTGGATGAGTCACCACATCCAATTAGAAGCACATATCTACATCTGCTCACATTAGCAAACAAGCATTGGTAAAACGAGCACTGATAAAACCAATCATGTAACACAGCACATTATGTTTACATAGAAATGTGAAGGTTTAACCAAGAACAGAGATATGATTTAACCCAAATCCCTGGATATGCTAACAGATAATGCAGGAGGCACCTTGGGGATTCCTGGCAGCACCCTGTCCATCTGGCTGGCTGGTGGCTGGATCCTTTCCCACATGGAGTAGTTGGGGTCACTACTGTGCCCGTGGACTGGGTAGCTGAGGTACTTGCCTGGGTTTTGACTTCTTGGCTTGATGTGAGGGACTGGGGGGTAGGGAAGAGGTCAATAGTGGAGAGGAAACGTTTCTTAGGGACATTGGGGCGGGAAGAGGGAGATGGTTTGGGAGGGGAGGTAAAGGCAGTGGTGGTAGGAGGTGTCTGTCTGGTGTGTTTGGGTGCAGGTGCATGGGCTGGAATGCCTTTGTGAGGTGGATGGCTGTTGGGTGTCTGAGTGTTTGCATTTGTATACTTTGGGAGGAGGGGGCACAGACACAGTGGGAGAGAACACAGGAGACATGTGCATGGATGTGGGGGTGGTGACTGCCAGTGGGGGGCGTTTACTGATAGGTGTGCTGGTGATGGTGGTAGTGGATGACGATGTAGTGCATACAGGTGTGAGTGGAGACACAACTGGGATGGAGGTGGATGATGAGGAGGAGGGGGCCACAGTGGAGGCAGTAGATGTTGGTATGTCTGCTTCTGGATGGTGTTTGTGTGAGTACCTGTGGAATGAAGTATGGCACTTGTGTTTGTCATGTCCACTCTTGTGTGTTGTCCTGGGTGAATGCTCGTCTGACTGTGTGCTTGGGATAGGTTGGGGTTGAGGGGAATGGGATTGGAAAGAGGAAGTTGGAGGGGAGAGTGGATACAGGGACAATGGCTGCCATTTGAGAGGAGGCCAGAGCCTGGATTGATCTATGTTGGGCCGCCAAGCCAGTGTGAATGCCCTCCAGGAATGCATTTGTCTGTTGCATTTGGGCTGCCAGCCCCTGGATGGCATTCACAATGGTTGACTGCCCCACAGAGATGGATCGCAGGAGTTCAATAGCCTTCTCACTAAGGGCAGCAGGGCTGACTGGGGCAGGGGCTGAGGTGCCTGGGGCAAAGGAGATGCATACCCTCCTGGGTAAGTGGGCATGGGAAACTCGCTGAGGGGCTGCTTGGAGGGTAGTGCTGGGACGGGGGTGGCGGCTGTACCAGTATCTGGGGTTTTCACAGAAGTGTCCGCCACCACCAGGGAGTTCCCATCGGAGGAGGAATCCATGTCCAAACTATTGTCTCTTGTCTCCGTCATGGTGCTCCACTCGCCCTCCGTCCCACTGGTACCCTCAACGTTGTGGATTCGGCCTCCTGGGTCCTGTGGGATGCAGCTCTCTTCATCGCCAGTGCCTCTGCTCCCCCACCAGATGATGCTAATGCATATAAGATCAGGGTGACAAAACAAAAAGGGGGGGGGCAGAGACAAAGGATACACTTGGCCAGTGGCACCAACACCACCACCGTTGGTGTACACAACACACTCACACACAGGGAACAACCCTACGCACTAGGCAATGCACTACCAGTCACAATGCTAGTCACCAGCCCATGGATAGAGACACCTAACACAATTGCAGTATACCTGAGACCCACAGACCCATGCCCAGTAGTGGATGCCTACTAGCTTGGTTGGAGTACTTTCACATCAGTACCCTGTCTAACATGGGACCTACCCTGAAATGCCAGGCCTGGGCTAGGGGAACCCACAGGGCCCAAACCCCCCACCCGTATACCACCCCACTAGGCACAAGTCGTATATTAGGACACGATAGTCACCCCCTTGTGGCTGCTGTGATGCCCCCAAACACCCATCTAGCTCCGGATAGGCCACTGCCAGTGTGCGGGCCATCAGGGGGGGTCAAGGTTTGATGGGCACCCCTTCCTCATTGGGAGCCCATCCCCAGCTGGGCCTCTGCCATCTTCCGTGCCCAGTGTCTCCGGTCCTACCACCATTCCGGACAGTGGGTGCTCCGCTTGCCATAGACCCCCAGGGTCCACACATCCTTTGTGATGGCACACCATATACTCATCTTTTGATGGGTGTCTACCTGCAGGGAAGTAGACACAGGGAAAAGTATTAGTCTGACCGTCCTGCCTGTTACACTCATGGACCACCATGCCCCTTCCCATTCCCATTAGCACAGACATGGCCCACCATACATGCTGCATGCAGCCCAGGGCTCATCCATCACCCACCCCCTACATGAGGCCTTCACACACAGCATGCCATGCATTCACGCCCCATGCATTGTACTCACAGTGTACTCACCTGTTGGTCTGGAGGCCCATACAGCAGGCAGTACTGGGGTAGGACCCCATCCATCAGTCACTCCAACTCTGCCAAGGTGAAGGCAGGGGCCCTTTCCTCAGTCACATGAGCCATGGTCAGATCCAGACACAGGTCACAGCAGCACATACAGTGTAGGTCCTCTCCTGTTGAAGGTCAGGTAGCAAGTGAGGAATCAGATAGAAATTGGCGGTAATGTCCATTGTGGTGTATACCGTCACCGCCGGCGTACATCACCATTGGCCACTGTACCCCATAGGGCCCAATCTTAACCAATGACGAGTTGCATGGCGGTTCTCGACCGCCTCCCGCAACGGTGCACAACGTCAGCGGAATTACTTCATTTCCACCTGTCCCTCCATATAGGACAGACGGACGCCATTTCAGGGTGGGTGCAGTCCATGGATCCTAACTGCGTCACAGTACACAAATGCACCATTTGAACATCTCCATCAAAATACTGTTACAATCACAACATACATTGAACTGTAGTGGTTGGAATGTTGAGATAATCACCAGCTGCTCACTATTTTACCCCATAGTTTGCAACCACTGCAGATGAATAGGAGTTGGAGACATCTCCTCTTGTACAGACCCATGGTGGACTTGGCAACAATGGAGGACAGGCACATTATCCTCACCTATAGACTTGGCAGGGCCACAATCATAGAGGTGTGTGCCCAATTGGAGCTTAACCTAATCTCTGCTATCCGTCACCCCACCGGGATCCCCCCTCTTGTGTAAGTGCTATCAGTGCTCCATTTCCTGGCAACTGGTTCTTTCCAAGTGACAGTGGGCTTGGCTGCAGGAATGTCACAGCCGATGTTCTCAATAGTGCTGACCAGAGTGTTGTCTGCCCTGATTAAACCCATGTGAAGCTACATCGTTTTCACCAAGGTGGAGGATTTGGCCACAGTGAAAGCTGATTTCTATGCAATGGGACATATCCCCAACATTACTGGGGCTATTGATGGAACTCATATTGCATTTGTCCCCTCCCCCGGCGAAATGAACAGGTGTTCAGAAATCGAAAGAGCTTTCACTCAATGAATGTGCAGATGGTGTGCCTGGTGGACCCGTATATCTCCCACATCAATGCAAAGTATCCTGGGTCTGTGCATGATGCCTTTATCCTGAGGAATAGCAGCATCCCAGATATGATGGCTCAACTCCAGAGGCACAGGGTGTGTCTAATGGGTGAGCCCCGGTTCCCACCCAGTATATGTTGGTGTATTGGTATGTTGTGGACCCTAAGGGTTGGTGTGTGGCTAACAGTTGTCCCTCGATATTTGAAGGTGACTCTGGTAACCCCATCCTCTCATAGCTACTGACCACTGTGAGGAATCCCAGGACAAGGGCAGAGGAACGTTACAATGAGGCACATGGGCGAACAAGAAGAATTATAGAGAGGACCTTTGCCCTCCTGAAGGCCAGGTTTCGTTGCCTCTTTCTCACAGGTGGATCCCTGTGCTACGCACCCAAGAAGGTCTGCCAGATCATCGTGGCATGCTGTATGTTGAAAAACCTTGCCTTGCGTCTCGAGGTGCCTTTTCTGCAGAAGGAGGAGCCTGGAGATGGCTGTGTGGCAGCAGTGGCCCCTGTGGACACTGACGATGAGAAGGCAGAGGATGACGATGAGGACAACAGAAGTACAATTATTCCTCAATACTTCCAATGGCACACAGGTAAGACAGTGTAACATCACATTTCATTGACAGTTTTGTGTTTGACATTGTCACTGGTAGGCTGTGATTTCCCACTTCTATGACCACTCACTGTACCCTTTGGCAACTCGTTTTGCAGATGTTGATGCCCACAATCACTCCTGGTGTTTTCACTGCAGCCAACTACAGGTCTTTCCTATGTAT
Organism: Pleurodeles waltl; assembly: GCF_031143425.1. Classification (NCBI taxonomy): domain Eukaryota; kingdom Metazoa; phylum Chordata; class Amphibia; order Caudata; family Salamandridae; genus Pleurodeles; species Pleurodeles waltl. Next base: position 926,230,782 of record NC_090447.1, read on the forward strand.
ACATTACTGTACAGTTGAATTGCAATGTTTAAACCTTGTTAAACGAATACATACTTAAATCATTTGATATACCCCATACTTGTATTTTTTCAAAGGGTATTTATTTAAGTGCTAAGAAGTAGAGGGGGATGTGCAATGGGCTGAGGTGATGATGGAGGAAAGTCCAGGATAGAGTCCAGTCTATTTGTATCACAGGTGCATTGTCCAAGGGGGCATAGGAAGGTGACCAATGGCAGTTCAAAGTGGACAGAATGACAGAGTGGGACACAAGGGAGACAATCAGGATAGTCTTATTTCCTGGCGGGGGTCTTGGCAATAGTCTTTAGCTTCTGCCTGGATGGCAGGGAATGTTTGCAGGGTGGTTCTCCTTCTGCAGGGGGAGGGGTGCTGGTGGCCTGTTGTTCCTGTGGCAGGGCCTATTTTCCACTAGCGGCAGAAGAGGTGGAGGGCTGTTTGGCGGTTTGGCTAGTGTCAGGTGCCCGGTGGTGTGCCACTTCCTCCCTCATAGTGTTGGCCATGTCTGCCAGCACCCCTGCAATAGAGACCAGTATTGTGTTGATGTCCTTCAAGTCCTCCCTGATCCCCAGGTACTGTCCCTCCTGCAGCCGCATGTTCTCTTGCAACTTGTCCAGGATCTGGCCCAGAGTATCCTGGGAATGTTGATATGCTCCCAGGATCGCAGTGAGTGCCTCCTGGAGAGTCAATTCCCAGGGCCTGTCCCCCCCCTGTCGAGCAGCAATCCTCCCAGCTTCCCTATTGTCCTGTGCCTCTGTCCCCTGAACTGTGTACCCACTGCCTCTGACCCCAGGTCCCTGATCATTCTGTGTTTGTGGTGTGGCCTGGGTCCCTGTAGTGGTGGACACACTGCTGATTGATGTGTCCTGGGGACAGAGGTAAGGGCCCACTGGGTGAGTTCTGTGGTGGTGTTTCCTGGGAGGGAGGCTCTGTGATGGTGTGAGACTGTGCCATCCAGATCCAGGTGAGCAAAGCTGCTGTCCTCACTGTGGGCCTCTTCTGTGGGGGCACTGGATGTTGCTGGCACCTCTTCTCCGGTGACATTGGCTGGGATATCTGTGGGGATGTAATTGCAGTGTTATTGTTTCTGCGTGTGACATATTGTGCATGGGTGTGTTGCCCTCTATGGTTGTTATTGCCCTGGCATATTTGCCTTGTGTGTGTTGTCATTTGGTGGGCTAGGTGATTTTCTCTAGTGTGCATGCAGTGGTGAAAGGTGTCCATGCAGGTCTGTGAGGGGTGTCCATGCATTGGTGGTACATGCAGGGCTTGGTATTGGGATGAGTGGGTTGTGATGGTGTGGTATGTGGGAGGTGGTGGAGTGATGGGAGTGAGGGTAGGGGTGGGGGTAGGTGATGGCATGCAGGTGGGGGGTGATAGTAATAGAGAGTTGACTTACCAGGGTCCAGTCCTCCTCCTACTCCTGCCAGGCCCTCAGGATGCATGACTGCCAAGACTGCTCCTCGCATGTTGTAAGTTGTGGGGGAGGAGGTGGTTGTCCACCGCCAGTCCTCTGTACTGCGAGCAGGTGTCTAGCTGCAATGGAATGTACCTTCCCCCGTAGGTCGTTCCACCTCTTCCTGATGTCATCCCTTGTTCTGGGGTGCTGTCCCACGGCATTGGCCCCGTCCATGATTCTCCGCCACAGCTTCATCTTCCTAGCAATCGATATCTGCTGCACCTGTGATCCAAATAGCTGTGGCTCTACCCGGATGATTTCCTCCACCATGACCCTTACCTCCTCCATTGAGAACCTGGGGTGTCATTGTGGTGCCATGGGTGTAGTGTGAGTGCTGTGGGTGAGGGTGAGTGGGGTGATGTGTTTGAGTGTGTGATGTAAGGTGCGTGGGTGGTGTATAGGTGATGGTGGTATGTGGCTCTGGTTGTGTGGGTCCTCTTGCTGTATTTCTCTCTGTTGGCAATTGTTTGTAGTCGTAAAGGGTTGTGGGTAATGTGGGTGGGTGTTTTATAGTAGTGTGGGTGTGTGGGTGTGGTGTGTGTATGGGTGTCAGGTGTGTGTAGTTTGAATTGACCAATGTGGTGTTGCTTTGTATGTGTGTGTGTATTTTGAGCGCAGCGGTATCTACCACCAATGGTTTACTGCCATTGAATGTCGTCCGCAGTGATTCGTGGGTCATAATGTGAGGGATGTTGTTCTGTTGGTGTAACCAGTGGGTTTGGATACCGCCAGTTTATCACTGACCTTTGGGCTGGCGGACATGTGTTTGTGGCTGTATAGTGACGGATTGGTATGTGTGTGTCACAATATGGTTGTCAGTTATCCGCGGCGTTATGTTGGCTGCAGTCGGCAAGGCGGTAAGTGGGATTTACCGCCAATGTAATAATGATAGCATAAGTCTTTATGACAATCTGCTTTTGTCTACATTAAATTAATGTAATGTTCTTATTGAAACATATTTCTTACATATTTCAAATAAGGAATGATGTAATTGTAAATATTTCCAGTCCTGTTGGTGCAGATGCTCATGATCATATTTTATTTTATCAGCTTACCAATGTAAAGCCTGAAACATGAACTGTCTGATAAGTGCTTACTATGCCGTGTCAGAAGGAACAGGGCATACATTACCTACTCACATTAGGGATGGAGCATCACATCTGACCCAATCCTCAACTAGGCCATGCTTTGTGCAAATGTCCCTCATAAGATGGAGAAAATGCAGGTACCCCTTTTTTTGCATGCATCCACATGTCTGCTTCAAACAGTACTTGGCAACATACAATAACTCACTCCATAAATGCTACTGTTGGACCCTCAACTGCCCATCAAGCTCTGGGTAGACCACAGCAAAGATGCGGGCCACTAGGGGGCCAGAGTGCTGTGCATGTGCTTGCCTCATTGGAAGGCATGGCCGAGATAGACTTCTTCTTACTTCCTGGTCAGCCGTCAGACGTCAGCAGTCCTCCCATATCTTCTTATAATGCTGGTTAAGCTACTTAAAGACTGCCAGGGTCTGAACCTTCATTTCAATGGCCTTCCACAAATCCCACTCCTGATGAGCATTGACATGTATGAATGAGAACAAAATGCAATACAAGATGCTTTGAGAGATTTTATTTATCCGTAGAGCAGTGACACAATTTTGTTGCATCTCTCACAGGCATTCCCAGAAGTCAGTACAGATTACTTACAAACATTTCAAAGCTGCTAAGAAACACTCATTTACTGTGATCTGTGGAGTAGCCTCAAAACTTTCTTTCTCCTCATATTACCAATCCAAGACACAGCCATCATCTAACCAGGAATTGAAAACTTCTTATGTTGTGAGAACCATTCCAGATTAGTCTAACTCATTGTGAGCTAATAAGGGCTAAACAACCTGTACATTATTTGTGCATAACCACATGCACAGCTACATGTTCTTGATGCCTAACCTTCTAAGAGTCAGATGCTATGGTTTGAACCACATACAGTGATTAAGGGAAGCATGGGAGGGCTGCCATTTGTTAGTGAGTGCTAGGTTTTGGGTGATGTATGAACAAGTGTATGTTGTAATGGGGCACACTTGTATGGCTGATTGAGAAACTTTGTCATTTAGATTGGCAGTACAGGAAAACCCTTTCCCCACATATAGCACCATGACATATTTAGAACTTGAAGATACTCCTATTCCAAAGTGTGGGTTGTATATTCACTTGACAGAACCGCATCAGACAACTCCATATCTTTTCTAATTGGACTTTACATTTCTCTCAATTTAACCTGGGTTGTATGCTTTGACTTGGACTAGTGGTACAGTGTATACTAGCCACTGGAAGTAAGGTGCCTGCAGTTTGTCTAATTAAACATGGAATCGTAAGTAACATGCACTGAAACCTCAATGTTAGAAATGGGGGTCTCTGGTTGGCAGTCAGTTTACACTCTGTCCAAGAAAGGACCCTCACTCTAGTCAAGGCAAGGGAGATACACACTTGGATAACCCCTGCTTACCCACCTTGTGTCTGAAATCGACAAACAATCTGCATCGCGGCTGGGAAATCGACACATTACCTGCATTGTGCCTAGAGAAATGACACAACACCTGCTTGCGGCTGCTGAAAATGACGCAAACCCCATGCAGCACAGTTTTCCATCACTGTGTGGCTGGATTTTGCACGCATCATCACTGGGCTTCAAAATCAACATGAACCTGCGTGGATCTGGGGTGCTTCTCTTGTGGGAGAGAAAAACGATGCACTGTCTAGCCATCCGGAAAAGAAACAACGTGCAGCCTCACTTGCGAGTAAGGAATCTTTACTTGTGTATGTTGGATTTTTGTTGTTTTGGTCTTTAGATAAATATTGGCTATTTATCTAAACTGGTGTGGTGTCTATTTTGTAGTGTTTTCACTGCAAACATTTGAACCCAGGCATGGGTAGAAGATTATGGCCTCAAGTCTTTAGACCATTTCCAGGCCTTGCCACTACAGAGGAAAGGGATAAAATTAAGAAGTTCAGATTAAATAGACAAACAATCCTGGATTTGTGTCATCAGCTGGAGCCTGATCTCCTAACACCAATAGTGAAACTCATGGCAGTATTTCATTCTGTGGCCACCGGATCTTTCCAATATATTGTGGGAGTATCTGGAGGCATGTCCCAATCAACTTTCAGTGGTGTGCTACAAGAAGTCCTTCCAATGCTGAGACTCATCAACAGCTACATCCAGTTCCGCAGGATTTGGCCACTGTAAAGGGAGACCTTTATGCTTTGGGTGGCTTACCACATGTGTTTGGCTATAGATAGTACACATATTGCCATGGTGCCACCTCATGCCAGGGAACAAGTCTACCCCAATCAGAAGAACTTCAATTCCATCAATGTACAAGTTGTTTGTTTACCGGATTTATACATCTCAAGTGTGTGCCCACTTTCCAGGGTCAACAAATGATTCCTTTGTACTAATGAACAGCACCATACCCCTGCAAATGCCAAAAATTGGAGTTGAGAGGGCCTGGCTTGTTGGTAAGTATAATATGACTTGATGATCTGGAACTGCTATTTTCCTTAGCGACAGTTGGCCCGCTGCTGGCACTGTGAGGCCAAAACTTCCATCAACCGCGGCCCCCATGGCATTGAGCAGCGTTATGGGACACTATGGTGGTCATTACAACCCTGGCGGTCGGTGTTAAAGCGGCAGTAAAACCGCCAACAGCCTGGCGGTAAAAAAAATGGACTTACGACCGTGGCGGAAACCGCCAACATAGACAGCCACTTTAACACTACGACTGCCACGGCGGTACAAACAAACAGCTTGGCGGTCACCGCCAACAGACAGGCGGAGGTCAATGTACTGCCCACAGTATCACAACCTACCAATCTGCCACCTTTTCCGGGGCGGATTCACCGCGGACAAAAACAACGTGGAAACAGGACTTCGAAGGGAAAACGCTCACCTCTACACACCCCACAAGGAATCCGGATGCCATGGAACCCAAACTCCACGTCCTGCCAGCCCTTATCTTCTTGCTCCTCTACCAGGAGCACGAACGCCAGCGGCGAAGACCACGGTGAGTACTGCACCTACGACACAGGGGAGGGGGGAGGGGAAAAAACAGGGACACACACACACAACACCCCCACCCTCACCCACTACAACACACACACTAATACAGCATGATACATTACAGTTACACCCCCAACCCCCCCGGAAGAGTGCAAAGACAAAAGGAAATGAGTGAAACCATTGTAATATATTAAACACCAGTATGCAAAAATATATATATACACTATAAACAAAATATACACCAAGATTAGTAGTCCAGGTAGTGCTTCATTGAAGTCCGTGGAACACTGGGCCCACACGGTATGGGCGAGGCCCACACTCAATCCCTGAAATGACAGAGAGAACACTGCAGGGGCATCAGATAGCAATAAAACAGGCATCTCAGGCAGAAGGGAAAGGGGGGCACCTCAGCCGGTTGAGTGCACAACGCCAAATCCACGAGGGGGCCACATGCCCACTGTTCCATCCTGGGGAGTGCAAAGCCACAGCCTCTCAAGTGTCTACAGTGGGTGGTTTGCCCTCTCCATCCTGGGGAGTGCAAAGCCACAGTCTCTCAAGTCTCTACAGTGGGTGGGTTGCCCACTGTACCATCCTGGGGAGTGCAAAGCCACAGTCTATCAAGTCTCTACAGTGGGTGGGTTGCCCACTGTTCCATCCTGGGGAGTGCAAAGCCACAGTCTCTCAAGTGGATAACAGTCTCCAATGGTTCTGGAGGGGGCTTGGTGCCCAGAGTGCTTCATCCTGCCAAGGACAGAGGTAGTGGATGTGATACTCCACTGGTTCTGGAGGGGGCTTTGTGCCCAGAGTGCTTCATCTTGCCAAGGACTGAGGTAGTGGATGTTTGTCTCCACTGGTTCTGGAGGGGGCTTTGTGCCCAGAGTGATTCATCCTGCCAAGGCAGAGGTAGTGGATGTGATACTCCACTGGTTCTGGAGGGGGCTTTGTGCCCAGAGTGCTTCATCCTGCCAAGGACTGAGGTAGTGGA